>NW_022145610.1:19744851-20242351 GCF_000002235.5 Strongylocentrotus purpuratus
GAGGTCAGCAAAGGAAACTGCCCTCAGACCAGTGTCTGGTTTCGTACTTGATGCTCTAGCTGACCAACAGATGGATAGTAGCACCAAGTTTGAGCTCATTGAAGCTGTGCTGGTAAGCATTTCATATGCTCTTGAAAGATTGTACGACACTTGCTTCCACAAAAACTGCCCCATGCCAATTCCTAAACTTAACTAACCAAGCTCTTAACTTCAACCTTTGACCCAACACTTGGATGAGAGGCAGAGGTCAGCAAAGGAAACTGCCCTCAGACCAGTGTCTGGTTTCGTACTTGATGCTCTAGCTGACCAACAGATGGATAGTAGCACCAAGATTGAGCTCATTGAAGCTGTGCTGGTAAGCATTTCATATGCTCTTGAAAGATTGTACGACACTTGCTTCCACAAAAACTGCCCCATTCCAATTCTAAACTCAACTAACCAAGCTTTTAACTTCAACCTTTGCCCGACATTTAAAGTTAATACAAAGTTTTGGTATGGGGTCATGAATTTGGTTAAATGAACATATTGGAAGCATATGCGATCCTTCAATATTCAGTATTCAGTGATCATTGTCGCGGTTGAAATCGAGTCTAAAGTTATGAAATTGTAAATAATACACTCTTTATGTTGTATAGCTCCCTCTCAAGGTCAAGTTTTAAATAAGCTATAAAACAATGTTTCTTGACTAAAATCGACCGATTAGCTATTTTTGTTTGGAAACTATATATCACAACTACATATTCTGATATTTTCATGGTCGCAGCTACCATTGTACGGCCGTAGGCACTATTTGAAATTTATCAAAATTTACCGGGAGCACTGATAAATTTTTATATTTGTATTACCTTTAACCTAACCCTATTAACATTATACCTATTAAACCTAAAAGCCAATTGCAACCCTAACCTCAAACCTATTCTCAAACCTATTCTGTTGATGAAGTAAAACCAGCATCACTGTTCTGTATCATGTTTTAATCAATAATTGACTGTTCTGTCTTTGTGCATCTGTCATAGCTTAATGATAGTTGCTTTTACAATTTTTCCTTGAACTTGTACATAAAGAGAAATAAAAAAAAGACGTGAATGTCACTATCATGTAAAGGTGTTGTGGTCAAGTGGATACGTCACCGGACTGTCGATCACAAGGTCTGCGGTTTGAGTCCCGCCGCGGCACTAATGTCCTTTGGCAAGACATTGATCTACATTTGCCACACTCAACCCAGATGAGGGCAATAGGTACCTGGTAGGATTATTCCTTGGAAAATGCACTGTGCGCTAAAAACGGCTGCCGGAGCTAAAGCTAGGGTAATAATATCCAAAGCTCTTTGGAAGCTCATAGAGATGTTATTTCATAACGCATAATGCGCTATTCAAGAACTGAACTATCATTATTATTTTCTTTTTCTGGAATTTCATTTTTGTCATGTGTGGTACAGAAAGAACTTCCAGACTCCAAGCCCAGACTACTACTGGTGTTGGCAAACCCACTGATGTACTGCACGCAGTAGAGGCAGGAATAGACATATTTGATTCTTCGTATCCTTACAATTTAATGGTTACATTCTCAAGAGTTGTAGAGCCTTGCCAATGGGGTGGGAAATCCATGATTCTGAAAGAGATCTGGACCCCATTTCACAAAGCCTTTTTTCAATGACAAATGACAAAAATCAGTGACAAATCTGTTGATAACCAATCAGATAACCAGTCAAACCAAAATAATGCCTTTTACGTCATATTTCAGTCAATGCCGATGTTGGCTTGTTGTTGACATTTTTGTGTAACTTATATTACCCACAATTAGCCAGCTCTTGTATTGTTATTTTTAATTAACAGTCACCATGTTTTTTTTAAAGTGGAGCTGAATTGGTATGATCGTATTGGCTAAATTTCATACATTTTAGTGTCTAAAATTACCTTCATAACAACTTTAGGTTCTAAAAGGGCACTATAAATGTCATAGATAAGAATAAGAGCAATAACCATGCACTTTGAAGACATTCGCGGTCTGAAAACAGAACTCAACTATCCCTTTAAGTTAGACGCGTTGTTTTAAACCTGAAAGTTCTTGGAGATCCCATTGAAGCACGTTTCAATGGGATGTCGACAAACTCAGACCTGTGACTATGTGTAGAAGTTGGTCCTGTGTTACTCTTTGTCTAGGAAAGCTTTGTCCTTGACTGTTGATACCCGACAGATATCCATACCAATGACACAGCGAGGAGGCTGGGCTCTCGTGTTTCCTTGTGAAGTACCACCTGCTCATTCTCAAGTGATAGTAGATGCAGATTCTACGGGCTTGAGCCAACTTCAACAGGTCAAGGATGCTAGTGATGTTCAAGGAGAGAATGACCAAATTGATCCAAGATTTGAGTTGAATCTTTCAGAGAAAAGGTTAGAGGAATTTCTTATAATCCCTTTTTTTAATAACTTTATTTTGAATTGGAGCTGAACTCAGGTGAACTCAAAACCTGGATATAATTAGAATGAGAATATTTATTTTACATTTTGTGTCAATGGTATGAACATTTCTATTTTGTTTTACTTCTAGTTTTCTAAAACTCTTTACATTTATACCACATCCAAGCACTTTTCATTTATTCAATGTGTACAGGCGCGTACGCAGGAGGGGGGGGGGGAGTTAACCCCCCCCTTGAGTTTTTTTTATGTGTATGTTTTGTGTATGATTTTTGTGAAAACCCCCCCCTTTTGAGTTTTTTTTTTTTTTTTTTTTTTTTATTAAGAAAAAAAAGGAAAAAAATGGCCTCTAACCCCCCCCCCCACCGAGCGACTTTAGGCTGGCTGAGTCGTTGCGATTTTTTTGGACTCCAAAAGAAAAAGAAAAGTGTCCTCTTACCCCCCCTCCCCACTGAGCGACTTTTCGGCCGGCGCAATTTTCAAATTTTCTGAATTTTGGGGAACGATTTTAAACCCCCCCCCCCTTGAAAAAATCCTGCGTACGCCACTGAATGTGTATATGTTATGTAGTGTGTTTGTTGAGGACCCCCCCCCCCCCTCTTTTTTGTTGTTAGTATAGCATTAATGACTGCTTTGAGAGAAATAGTTGTTTTTATACGCTCTCGGGAAGGTTACAAATGTGCTATTGCCCGAGGCGTGCCGAGGGCAATAGCCCAATTGTAACCTTCCCGAGAGCGTATAAAAACAACTATTTCTCGAATATTAAAGCAGTCATTAATACTTTTATACCGAAAAAGAGTCAACTTACCAATCAACTGGTAGAACAGGAAGAGCAGAAATAAATAGTTGAATAACTCGTTGAATAACAGTAACAGTAGAACTCCGTAAAAACTCAGTAACTCCGTAAAAACTTTGTAACTCCGTAATATAACTCCATAAAACTCTGTAACTCTGACTGCAAGCCTATTTGTTAAAGATGTTTACTGTGCAGTTGTTAAAGTTTAATGTAGGGGCTTGCACCTGCTGACTGGAAACATGAGCATGGCTACTTGCAGTGATGTTGCATGTGCGTGGGAAGTTCTCTGGGTTATTTGTGATCTCATTCAAAATTTCATTTAGTTCCTGCAGTTCCTGGCTTTCATTACGCTGACCACCAGTGGATGTCGATGACGATGGTACTGATTTCGGATCAACAGCTGCCGTGATACTGTTCGATGACGATGGTACTGATTTTGGATCAACAGCTGCCGCGATAGCATGACTCATGTTTTCTTTTGCTATACTGCTGGTCATAGCATAATGCTTGAGACTGCTCTCCACCTTGTGTCCGGAGACACTCATGATCTCTCTGTCTCGGAACCCAGCATTTTGTAGGGTACTGATGCTGGTTGCCCTTAGGCAATGGTTGGTGTAAGCCTTGGTACCTGCATGAGATGAAATTGTTTTCATCTTGTCTCTGATGCTTTTTTTCCCTAGGGGTGCATTACAGTACCATTGATCAGAAGAAGATGGATTAAATTTCAACTCACGCTTGGCCTTTGCATTTGCCGGTCTCTGCCAAAAACTCTTACATTGTGGATTCAATTTATCTTTGTAGCGTAAGAAGGAGGCAACAGGACCATTAGTTGGACCATTGGTTGGAATCATGACACCACCTTGGCTTTTCTCTAGTTTATCTGCACAGTTGTTTTTTATGAGTGTATCTTTCAGAGTTATGGAGCATTTTCCCCCTTTATCACAAATGTCAAAGCTGTTGAGTGTCATTTCACGAAAATTCTCTCTACCCCGATTGCAAAAGTACAACATTACGTCTATAAATACTTTGTCCTGAAGACCCACAGGATCATCCAAATCAAGCGAACCTTGGATTTTATCCATGTCTTCTGCTGAGATAGCTGGTTTGTGAGTTACAACTCCCTTTCCTTCCTGTTTAAGCATTGCTGAAAAACACTTCAAAATTCTTGTCGAGTTGGAAAAATCTTCATGCTTGATGATATCTACCTTGTAACAATTGAGAAAATGACGCTGAATTCCGAATCTAATAGCTAACATTGACTTCTTCATGTAATAAGATCCGTTCTTCCGTCTAGCACCAGCGTAAAACTTTTGGAGTACATTGTCCAGCTCCGAATTTGAAAGTTTTTTTACGCTATCGAGGTCTGTGTTGAAAACTTGCAGGAAGTCACAGAATTTTTGTTGTTCTTGCTGTCAGCAGAATTAATCAAGTCTTGCATTTGATCATCATCAAGAAGTTGAAATGTTGGGAGAGTTTCTTCAGCCATTTTTGCCTTGTTTGGAATTCAGTACGATCGTTATTGTTGTACGGTCGTCTGACGTCTGCGCTGCGCTGTTTTAAAAATTGGTAAATAAAGCTAGCGACCAATTCTTCGCACACATACACGTAGGTATGGTAACCGCGATCGCTCAAACCACTTTTTAACACTGAACCAACGGGTATTTCAGCAGGACTGACCTATTTTCCCGGTAACTGGAATTTTGCCAGGATTTTACCCTAGAACTATTACATGGGTTTGGCATTTTTCATTTATTTACAGGAATAATGGTTAAAACCACGACTGCAATTTCGACCAATCAGATGGCTGGATTTCTTAAGTGAGGTATATAATGCTCACTATCGCCCCTGGGATATGCAGTTACAGAAGATCTCTTTTCCGTGTACACTAGGAGATGACACTACAGGAAGAACACTGACCAGCTCCAGGGAAGGCTTGAGAAAAATGTGTTTAAAAAGGAAAATAAAAAATAGCTTTCAATATGCAGAAACTTACTCATAAAGACTATTTACCCGTCCTGCCTGTGAGCGCTTTTTATAAACAGATTTCCCTGTACATTCTGCTTTTGATCTATCCAGGTTTGCTGAAGATTTTAGCCCAGTGTTGAATGGGTGCGACTGCTACTGCTGTACGCACCACACCAAGGCATACATCAACCATCTTCTCAATGTCAACGAACTATTAGCAAGGGTGTTACTCATGGAGTAAGTACTGAGCATGTACACTGCATACCTGCCAACATTTGAAAATAAGAATTAGGAATTTTTAGCACGATATGCCTTCGAAAATAATAAACCGCACTTGCAGCGGCAGTGTAACTGGCAATACGCGGTAAATCTTTACCAAAAAGCAAATACAAATTTGCTGCTCGATCATGCAGCCATTCAACGCACGCAATACGTGAACTCTCAAATCGCGGGACATGATAAAACAAACTTAATTTAGCTTTAGAAAACAAAAAACAAAAAATCTTAATATTCCAAATTTTCAGGTCCTAAAATTAAAAAAATCAGAATATTCTGGATTATTTGGAAGGGTTGGCAGGTATGACATTGTAAAAAGTTGGATAGAAGAGATTTTGAAGTACAGAAAATCTGCTCTTGCTTGGCAGAAGAGCATGAACATTTTTGTCAAAAGTTTGGTTAATTTACAGGCGAGTTGAAAGAATAAAGAAATAATAAGCTGAAGTATTAAAGGACCGTAGTGTATCCCTTTTTCTTCAAGATGTGACCAAAGTAAATAATTCTGATTAATTTTAAAATATCTTTTCATTTACGTGTAACTTTTGTCTCATGTTAGTCTACCACGTGGCCCTTTTTTCATGCTATTCATTGTCTCTTCTTATGTTCCTTTTCCAGCCACAACTGTCATCATTATTTTGAGTTCTTCCACTCCATCAGGACATCACTAAAAGATGGAACATTCCAGAAGCTGAAAGAAGCCATCGTCAACAACAGATGACCTCGGTAATCCATTATGTAGGTTTATCACAATTCTATGTAGTGCAGTCAACAGTACAGACATTCAGGACAATGTCGTGCAGAGGTATAGACCCTGTTGTAAAATTCCACTTTTATACTTGTGTGGACCGTCACCAAGCACCTGATTGAAATATATATGTGAAAGGAATAGAAAGTACATAACATTGGAGCATCATAAAAAGAAGAAGTTTCAGAAACTTGAAAAAAGCCATCAACAACAGATGACCTCGGTAATCCAGTTAGAAGGTTTATCACAATTCCATGCAGTCAACACAATCGAGACAGGTCCTTCAGTGCGCTGCCCTCAGGGGTGAAAAATAGGCGTTTTTTCCCCTGAAACGACCTCCCCCCCCCCCCCCCCCCCTTGAATAAAATTTAAAAAATGGCATCTAACAACATTCCCCCCTTTTGAGTAAGAAAATTGGGGAAAAAGGGGCAAAAATCGGGAAGAAAGAGAGAAAAAAAATCTGGAATTTTAAAAATAAAATCGGGAAACCAATTTAAATTGGGTGATTATCAGGCCTGTGCCCTGTAGGTTTGCCAACCCATTTTATGAAATTCCACTTACATATTTCTTTGGACCAAGCCTTGAATAATATCAATCAAAAGTGATCTATCAAATACAGCTTTAGTGACCTACTTCAGATTCAGATAAATTTTATTGGACCATCGGAACATCATTAAAGGGCCACTCTAACCAAAATGGGCTAAAAAATGAAGAAAAAAAAGACATGTAGAATAATTTTGGCGAAGATTCCGAACACGACAATGATTTTTCTTAGAAATCATCAATAATTCTGGAATCTAGCTTTGAAAATGACGACTCAGAACGCTCAGGAAATAGCCCAGTTTCGGTGATGACGCATTTGACGTCACTCCAGGCGCCTCTCCGGTGAAACGGAGGGTGATTTAGGCATTAAAATGTCTTCATGTTTCTGGCAATTTTGTCATTCCTAATTATGAAATGGAAGGTTATTATCATTTTTGGGGTCAATTTAGAGATTTTCTGAAAAATCAGAGGCTGGAATATTAATAAGTAGAGGTGTATTCATGTTTTGAAAGGCTATGTTAGTTGGGTTAGAGTGGCCCTTTAAAAGAACGGACGTTCTTGAACCTCAAAGAAGCCAGCAACAGCAGATGACCTTGGTAATCTATTTAGTGGTTACACATACATTTATAATCTAGCTTCCTCTCAAATGTAATGACAGATTTTGTCAAGAGGTATTAAAATGAGTTCAATGGAAACTTTTTGGTCAAAGCATTGGACATTTCATTATTTTTTTTCTTGGGGGGGGGGGGGGAGGAGCTGTGAGATGAAGAAAAAATGAAGAAGCTTTAAATGAGGTAACAATAAACATGTTTATTGAATATTTATTTAAATATGGCAAGACACTGTTCATTGAAGATAAATAGAATGCTACATTTTAATGCCAATGCACAATTTCAGATGACTAGAAAGTTGCTTTCTTACTGATGCACAAGTTCATGTTTATATAGACCAGGCCTTCTCAACTGGCGGCGCGCGCGCCACTTGTAGCGCTTGCGGTCAGTCGGAGTGGCGCGCGACTGTTGCAACAACAACACAAAAACAGAAAGAAAGAAAGAAAAGATATTTTAGAATTAAATACTCGGCTAAATCAAGAAGTTGCAGTCGAATTTGAGCCCAAAATTTTATTTTTATACGAATCTAAACCTAAGATCTGAACAACAATTAGCTTACGATGGGATACCAATTTTAACATTGCCAATCTCTGGAAACATCTTGTTTTTGTTTGTTTGATTTTCAATTTATTTTGACATTTCCTGTGTTTATTGCACACACAAAAATACATATAAATATACCTCCAGTGTAATTGTACCCAGGAATTGTACTAATTTTTCACATCAATATGAAATTAAGATTGATTATATTGTGGAATGAAATGGTGTTAAAAATGCCCTATTTGGGCCTTTAGAAAGCCCTAAATCCTCCAGCTTCAGGGGGCTCTGCCCCCTGTGCATACCCCCGTTAGGGCTTTGCCCCTGGACCCCACCCATTTTCGGCTCGGTCGCTACGCTCCCTCGCAGCACCATCAACCATACAGGGTGGCACTTCAACTACAAATTCTTTTCGTTTTGGCGCTTCTAATATACTAGTTGAGAAGGCCTGATATAGACATTGAATGCTTGATGATTTGATCAAAACCACCAGAAATTAGAATTTTTTCACACTACAACTGATATATCATTTGCGAATTCAGCAAAGAGTGTGGTGATAAATAAGAAAATGAAGTGCATTTTCTGCCAACTTAATTTGACTTCTTCTATTTTGCCGACATTTGTATCACAATTTAATAATGGTACACAATAATGTAAATTGTCTGAAGGAAACATCATTTTAATACGAGTATATCTGAGATACATGTATAAGAACTGTATTTAGAATATCACAACAAATAGATATTATTTAATAATAACGTTTTATTTACCCAGGGTAGCCACTTCAGTTATGAAACTGCTCTTCCAGCGGGCCCTGCATAACATAATATGTTACTATAACCCTTCTCCAATCTAATATGCTGAGCGCCTAGCTAGAAGGCAGAAGGTCCCATTGTTATAAGTCTTTGGTATGACTCGCCCGGGGATCGAACCCACGACCTCCTGTTCATGAGGCGGGCGCTCTAACCATTGAGCCACCATGCCCGGTGATTGTTATAAAACAGAATTGTGATGCACATCTGCACATTTCAAAAACAATGTTTTTTTTGAGAGAGAAACAATGAATTAAACTAGATGGAATTTTGACTGCGCGCAGTCGAAAATGATGCCTCCGCCATAGAGCAATTTAAACAAGTTTGGAGTTTAAATCTCCAGTGGTTCTTGAGATATCATGATAACAATCTCAATGTATGGAATTTCATAAGTTGACCTCTGTGACCCTTGACCTTTGACCTACGTGCTCCAAAATCTAATCAGATTGTCTTCCTATGGTGATACACACTATCATTAAGTTTGAAGTTTAAATCTCCAGTGGTTCTTGAGATATTATGATAACAATCTCAATGTATGGAATTTCATAAGTTGACCTCTGTGACCCTTGACCTTTGACCTACGTGCTCCAAAATCTACTCAGATCGTCTTCCTATGGTGATACATACTATCCTTAAGTTTGAAGTTTTTACATCTCCAGTGGTTCTTGCGATATCATGATAACAATCTCAATGTATGGAATTTCATAAGTTGACCTCTATGACCCTTGACCTTTGACCTACGTGCTCCAAAATGTAATCAGATTGTTTTCCTATAGTGATACACACTATCACTAAGTTTGAAGTTTAAATCTCCAGTGGTTCTTGAGATATCATGATAACAATCTCAATGTATGGAATTTCATAAGTTGACCTCTGTGACCCTTGACCTTTGACATACGTGCTCCAAAATCTAATCAGATCGTCTTCCTATGGTGATACATACTATCCTTAAGTTTGAAGTTTAAATCTCAAATGGTTCTTGAGATATCGCGCTAACAAACTCAATACAAGGAATTTCATAAGTTGACCTCTGTGACCTGTGACCTTTGACCTACGTACTCCAAAATCTAATCAGATCGTCTTCCTATGGTGATAAATACTATTCCCGAGTCTTAAGTTTAAATCTTAAATGGTTCTTGAGATATTGTGATAACGGTCAAACGGGACGGACGGACGGACGGACGGACGGACGGACGGACGTACGGACGGACGGACGTACGGACGGACGGACGGACGTACGGACGGACAACCCGAAAACATGATGCCTCCGGCACCACCTTCGGTGGCGGAGGCATAAAAAAGCTTCATTGTAATTGTAGTTGCTTTATTTCAAACGATTTCAAAAAACATTGTTCTTGCATCTAAAACATTTTTCGAGAAATATTTATGCAGAATAAAAGAGATTTTTTTTATATGAACAAATATACAGTGTTTCTTAGTCGAGTATTTGATTGTCTTTAGCTTAAATTGTAATCACAATGTAGTCCAAATTTTAAAAATTTCACTGTACATAATTTCTTCAGATCGGGCTATAAAGTGAAAAAAAGACATGTAGAAGACTTTTTGACAGAGATTTCGAATACGACAATTATTTTTCTTAGAAATCATCAATAATTCTGAAATCTAGCTTTAAAAATGACAACTAAGACCAATGCGTCATCGAGCCACGTGACCTTATTTCCCCGTTTTGTTAGGGTTGGAGCTTTATAGCAAGCGTGAGATCTGTGAAAAATGATGGTTATTATCATTTTTTGCTCCTTTATCCTTCTTCTTTTGATTTAATGTACATAACATTTAAAACTGTGTCAAAAAGTATGAATATCTAAACAAGCTTTACAGTATTATCAATAGAATGCAATAGCATTTTGCCATGAGCATGCATAGTGGAGTGCTGTGACTCATTTCCACTCAATATATTTCAGTTTTATTGAATTATAAATAGTTTTTTCAAGACCTGCAGAACTTATTCCAAAGTTAATTCACCTCGGTAATGTTTGAATACTGGCGCAGATTTCATAGTTTCGTCTTTCCTTGATACTTTTCTGATTGAACAGACAGAGAATAACCAGTCCACAATGGCGCTCAGCACATCCTTGTGGTCCTCATTGGGAAGAATATGCCTTGCATCTCGGAATGCATAAAGAATGAGGAGAATGTAGAAATTGAAGAGGAGGAAGAATAGAGCAATTGTCATGAAGATAAAGTAAAGTGGGCCCAGTGTTGCATAGATTTCACTAACATCCATGAATTCCTCATAGCCCCCCTCTAGGAAGAGGAAGATGGTCTGGAAGGAGAAGGCCACATCCTTGAAATCCATGACGTCTGAGCCAAATGTCACACAGAACAGAAGAGCAAAGGCAAATAGGAAGATTAACACCATGAGAGTGAAGATAAAGAACTCGCTGGTTATGTTGGAGAATGTGTGATGGATCGTTTGGATGCTGCTGTTGAAACGCAGGATCTTGGCGCAACGGAGTGTGTTGATGAACACTAGGAATCCTGTAACAGCCATGAAGGTTTGATCCATGATCACAGGATAGAAGAAGGAAATGAACTTAGAAGGATTCTGGGTGTAGTCCTTCATGGCTTTGTGCAGAGAGGTCGCCCATAGGCTGTAGAATACAGCGGATAGGATGGACAAAATTATGGTCAGAATGTTCAGGATATTCCAGAATTGGAAATATGCCCTCTTCTTGCGTCTCAGTTTCTTGACTTCCAAGTGGATAAGGCCAAGGATCACCAAGAGGTAGACACTCTGGAGGGCCAGGTTGATTTTATCCACAACGGTTTCCAAGCTGAAGATCTTGAAAGCATGGAACTCTCCTGTCGAGACAAGATTCCCCATTGTGGTAGCCTCAAACAAGACAGTGCAAACACACATCAATCCAGCATCTGCACTGAAGACTGTCCATTCTATATACAGAGCCCTTGTCAGTTCGTCCAACCACTTCCGATTCTCAAGTTCTTGGAGTACGCGGAGGGTGCTGCGGGCAGTCGAGCTTAAGACCTGGATGTAGCCACCTTGTGTGTACAATGTAACTGTACCCATGTGATAGCTCCCGTGGGATGATCTTGACGGTGTGAACTTCCAAGGGCCATAGGAATCTGTAATTGCTTTAGATTCTGTATCATCTTCAAGGAGTTCTGACCATGACTTGTTGTAAGTCTGCTGGTTGGTATGACTTTGAGATCTTAAGATTCCAGTGCAGTTCACAATGTGTTGTGTAGGCTTGGGTGGAGTACAGGCATCTACATGAGGAAATAAATAAGTATGCTGGTTTTACTAACATATTGATGTAAGGAAACGATGGGAAAATTCCAAGGAAACCGAACATACAGCAAAATCATTACATGCAATGAGATATTTCCGCTGTGGACAACAAAAGTATTATTTCACATGCTACTCGTGTATGTCTGCATGTATGTATGCAAAACTCTATTCTATCAAAGCCAATGTGTGACTTGGTGCATGTAAGAATTAGGCCTAACAAAATATGATGTTGTATTGCCCTTTAGGTCCCAAAAGTGGGTCGGTCGGTCGGAAATGTTTTTTTTTTTTTAATGTTTTTTTTTTTTTACTCCCTCTTTGGTGTGAGTGTGTGTGTGTGTAATTAATTTTTTACAGACGTGTATCAATCGGATATGATTATTTACGTCTGGGGATCGACTTTTGACGTCACCATCTGAAAGACGCGACTCATTTTCAAACCTGCGTCCTCGGCTGAATCAGTTTGTGACTTCCATTATAAGCTGGATTACAGGCACAGGCCACAACGCCCTGTTATTTCTCAGTTTTGAATGCTTTAATACATTTTTTTCCCCCCAAAACGGTAAAAAAAAACGGTAAAAAAAAACTTTAAAAAAAACGCTGACCGTAGATTTCAAGATTTTGGGATCGGTCGCAAAGAGCAATACAACATCTTTTTTTTTTAAAGGCCTTATGCTGAACCTCTTTATTCTCACCAGGGATGATCCGGACCTGTCTCAGTCTAGCTCGCCCTACTCTGTAGGTGCTTTCATCTCCTAGGAATCCCCTGTTTTCTCCATACAGCTCTGGTACAAACGATTCCTCCAAGTACCCATACACATCATTGATGGAGGAAACCTGATACAAAAAGATTCATTCATGAATAGGAATTTATCATTTTACAGTTAAACACTGTCACACAACAAGGTCAATCAGAGAAAGCTTTAAAAGATACCGCCCACCTTCTCATGACTGTTTCATAGTAATGCTTCAATACAGAACTCATTTTACACACCTAATTCATAGATATCTTTACAAAGAAGAGGAAATTCCATCAGCTGTTTTGTTAGACGTAGGAGTATCAGTATCTGCAAATACATGTAGGTGTAGTAAAATGGTAATCACCATTTAGAGTAAAATCTAAATTTGAAAATACAGATAACCTCGCGTAAGTCGACTAAGCCAATTTTCGACTTGTACGTAATTCTTAGAAATTTGGCTTACCCATAGGCCTATCTAATACATAGTCTTATATGAATGCACTTTGTTTGGTAAAATCCATGCTAACAAAGTGTGCATGTTATGTGTACATTGCCAGTAAAAGTGCATACAGCAGTGATATTGCTAAAGCAAGAATCCAAGATAAATGAAGAAATCTAGCAGCATGAGGACCAAGAAGACGTTGACTGGAACCCCTACTTAACCAGACCATCTCGCCAACTTAGACGCACACACCTATCATCCTTCCAGAGACCAACACAACAATTTACTCAAATAGCTTTTTCCCATGGACTGTTAAATATTGGAACGACCTGCCTCATGACATCCTAGACGCCCCAAACATAGACATTTTTAAGAAAAGGCTCTGCGATTTTTTCACAAACACCAATCGGAAATAACTCCACCAGGTCAACCCCCAGGTCAGCCCTCTGACGTGGTGCGGGATCCCGCTTTGTCGGAGTAAAATCCAGAACCAGAACCAGAAGAAAAGAGAGTGAGAAAGAGAGAGCTACATGCTACATGTACGCTGTCGCTCATATAGATGGAATATTTTTTTTTACCTCAATTTATGGAATTATTTTGACAATGATTTATTCCTAAATAGATCTAGATAATACTATACTTTCTCAGATTTTCAATAATTTATTGAATTTTACCCCGTTCCTTAACATAACAAAATCCTCTGTACGACCATGCATTATGGCTCAAGGCATGGGCACACAGAAGATTTTTTTTCAGTTGGGGACCGGGGGGGGGGGGGGGGGAATTCAATGAATTATGCTTTAGCTTAATGCTGTAGCAGTCACGCAAAACAAACACTGGCAAATTATTATTCAATAAAATCTGAGAAAGTATAGTATTATCTAGATCTATTTAGGAATAAATCATTGTCAAAATAATTCCATAAATTGAGGTAAACAAAAATATTCCAACTATATGAGCGACAGTGTAGATGAAATGGGAAGGGGAGCAGAGAGAGCAAGAGAGAGGCGAATACGAGAGAGAGAAGAACGGAGGAGCGGGAGCCAGCAAGTCTGGAATACAGGGCCACCGAGGGCATATATTTTTTTATCAACATCGACTTGGGCAGTTATTTGACATATACGAGGTCGACTGTAGATTCAAACAATTTCACCTATGAAGGGACTCTAACCTTCAACCCCCGAAACCCAAGAATAACCCTTACACCACACTTTTGACGAAATAAAGCCTGAAGCAAATGTCTCATTACCCCCTAAGAAATCTTTCCAAGAGAGACTAACACAATTAACTCACATCTTCAAATCCTGCAGTGAAAGTATTAGCCACGGTTTGATGAAACAGGTAGTTGTTGGGATCCCTCTGGAAGTGGGCGACTTCTAGGGCTAGGACCACCAGAAGAATTTGTCCCAGGAGTTCTTTCAGCATCTTGCACATCTTCGCTTCAGCTTCCCGTCGTTCTCTGACTTGATTTACAGACTCGATAGTGGGTGGTTGGTAGTAGCGAGCAATGGTGTGCCGTTTACCTCTCCCTTTGGCATTTGCCGGAGTCATGAAGATACCTGTGTATAAATGTATTGAGCGCTTAAATTTTCATGCATGAATATACCATTAGTATAATTTATACATGAACAACTTGAAATTTGATACCTTAATTAGTTGGTTCCTATCGACTACCTACACTTTGATAGGCTACATCAGACACAAAATATTATTGATGGTTTATCAGAGAGCAAGCAGAGATTATTGATCGACATGTAGGACTATGTTGTGAATGTAAAAAGAATCTGACACTTATAGAGTTCCATAAAACTGGATTCTTTGTTGTCGTGAATCCTGACAAAAACCAAAGTGGAGATGAGACAGAGCTTGAAACCAGTAAATTGCCTGAAATCTGGCACCCTCCCCCTGAAATACTTGCCTGTGGCTGGATCTGTAAAGAGGTCCACGCCAACATCATCATCCTCATGTTTCTTCCAGATAACGGCAGAGAATGCAGCCACCAGGATGACCTTGCCTGGCTGCAGGACAAAGATACTCTGGAACAATGAAACCATCATGCTGACCAGCCAGTCCATGGAGGTCTGGAGGCCATAGGTTAGACCATACAGGATGACCAGGTAGCCACATACCAGGTTGGTGACCACTACAAAGAACCAGCCAATGTAGACGAACCACCAGGGCAGGCATCCTTGACTTTCACCTTGGCAGCAACCGCTTTTATCTTGGTCTTCAGTTGCAGCATGACCTTCCTCCTCCTCTTGTAGATGTTGATACCAGCCATGTACCTTGAGAGTTTCTTCCAGTTTCCGCAGTGCCTAGCAGAGGATGTCAATCATAATACATTTACAGATGAATACCTTGAAGGAATAATTTTTCAAAAAAGATTTTCTCCTTACATTATACAATCTATTTGTCATTTTATATTTTCCCATGATATTAAATGGTGCAATGAAATTATATCACTATACAAACATCATTCATTTTTCAAAATTAGAATTTGCTGCAATGTTTTGCCTCATCTTCTGTCTACAGAGAAACCATGAAGCTGATATGGTGATACACTGCACTAATAAAATATACCCTATCTTTGATATTGTATGTGCCATTAAAATTCCTACCTTCTTCCGATCTTCCTCACTTTTGAAGTAGCCCTCCGGTGCATGGTAAATTTCTTCATGCATTGTGTTGATATGGTGATGAAGGTAGTCTTCATGTCGCATGAAGAACGGAGGCCTATTTTGCAGCTCTGTTGCTTCCGGACTCAAAGATTCAGGTTGGGAATCAGAAGATGAAAGAACCGAAGAGGATGCTGTTCTGTGTAAACGGTCATCTCCTCCTCCTGAGACCACATCATCATGTTCTGAACCTTTGTAGCATGGTCTTAAACAGCAACATGGTGGGATTTCCTCAGTTGTACTGACATGGATACTTCTTACAGACACATCTGCTGACTTAGAGCACTCATTAGATGCAGAGTCTATCCAAACGGACTGAGCAACAGGTTGAATCTGGCTCTCAATGTCATGTTCATTGTTCATTTTCTCTTGGGTTATTGTCTCAGGAGATTGTGCTTCTGATGGTATCTGCTCAGAGTGGTTTTGACTTCCATCTCCTGCATGGTGAGGCACATTTTCACCATCTGAAGCTTTTAAGGATGCCGTAGCTATCGACTTTGTGGACTGCTCACTTGTGGTTTTAGTTGTTCCTGATTTGTCATCTTCGCTCTCAGCTACAATCTCAACAGACTTGTCACCCTTTGAAGGATGCCTGCTTCTGACATTTCGAAAGATTTCCAATATTAGCAGATTCCCCGGTAACACCAAAAGTCCACTCTCGATGCCGACCAGGATGTCGAACCATGTCACACGGATAGTTCCCATCCCGATCTCCTGCGACATCTCTGGACCTTTGGAGTCGCCCACGTCCACATCCTCGGGAGTGATTCCAAAGAACATAATGCTTGCCAACATGGACATCATGAGAAGAGTGAAGCAGCAGGTGATGCGTTGCAGACGAGTGAAGTTGCTGTTGGGTGGCCTGGTGAAGATGGACACCCACAGGTGGTGGTCTTTCATGTCACGTAGGAGTCCAGTGATAAACAGGTGCTGGAACTGCTGTAGGTCCTCTGTGGTGGCCACTGGGAAGGTCTTGTCCACAGTGCACTCTCCTAGATCCACTGCTAGCCAGGTATGACAGAGGAAGTACCATAGCTGTTTGGTCTGCAGGTCGTGTACCAGGATGCGGTTCAGGTGCCTGTGTAATAAGAACCAAATTCATATCTTTTAAACTATTCTGAAGTGTACTTTTCAGTTCCATAATGCATGAAGGCACAATACATTATACATTGCCAGTCCACTGTCTACCTGTAAATGTTCCTAATGACCTATTTGTTATGCATATTATTTACAAACCGCACTATGAATGATATACAGTGCGTCCCAGAAAAAACGAAACCGAGAAGTATCAATGTTCTATCATAACTTAATCACAACTATAATTAATGAATGATACATATTTGGAAAGCTTAGAGTCTCCTCTTTTATGCGATGCTACTCAGATAATGCATATTTCACCCATGAGTGATTAAAAGCAATTTGAAGGCAGGAAACCAAAAAGACATTTGGCGGGCAGTATCTGAATTTCGAAGAAAAATTCACATTTCTAGAAAGTCAGGAAAAATGAGCAAGGAATGACAAAGTTCTGTTTGTTTAAAGTAGTGCTTGCATTTCCATAATTGTATTAAACAAATTTGTTTTCACTGGCTGCCTGCCGTATCAATAAATGAAATTAACAAAAGTCTTAACTCCGTATCGTTGACAATCAGCCGTAGACGAGAGTCTTCATGCATGGCTGATTGCCAAACGGAGTTAAGTCTTTTGTCAAATCTGCTTTTTGCTACGGCAGGCACCCAGTGAAAACGAATTCGTTTGTTAAAATTATGAAAATGTAAGTGCTACTTTAAACAAACAGAACTTTGTTATTCCTGGCTTATTTTTCTTGATTGAGGTATCATATGAAAGAGCAGAAAATGAACTTTCTAGAAATATGAATTTTTCTTTGAAATTCAGATACCGCCCGCCAAATTACTTTTTGGTTTCCTTCCTTCAAATTGCTTTTAATCACTCATGCGTGAAATATGCATCACGTGAGTAGCATCAACTGAAAGAGGAGACTCTAAGCTTTCCAAATATGTATCATTCATTAATTATGGTTGTGATTAAGTTATGATAAAACATCGATACTTCTCGGTTCCGTTTTTTCTGGGACGCACTGTATAACACTTTGAAGTTGATTCAGATAATTCCCTGGACATGGTTTACTTAGAGCCTCACCATTCGGGTTGCTTTCCAGAGTTATCATGCCACACTCTCACAGCCGTCAGTTCTTCCAGGGAACCATGTGTAGACAACACGAAGGAATCTACTCCTCCCCTCTGCAGAATCTTGCGCTTCCCCTCAGTAGTAAGGACATGGGGTTCACTGGACCCAGCAGCCCCATAGAGGGTGATGGTGGCAACAGCTGTGGTACCTGCCACACGGCGCAAACCGGTGAATATGGTCACATGGTAATTGTACTGAGCTTCTGGGTTGTTGTCACCCAAGAAGATCACCCGTGCCTGTTCAAAGAAATGGACAAGGGCGACTTTTAGAATTTTAAAGGTGAACATGAAAGGCTTGTGAAAAAATATAGACAAATAGAGGAACAAAGCTGAGACACCATAAAAACCTATTTTTAGAATTTCTCAATTTTGTCTTCATTTTCCTAAAGAGCATAAAAAATAACGTCCGAATGTTGAAAACCAATCGAATATGTTAAGTATTGGATGAGATATGACCATCCGAATAAATATATGTCCTATGGGAACTAAGTCTTATGGTGCTCTGGTTCCTAACGTTATGAACTCCACAAAAATTATACACAAAACAAATGGGAGAGTGTAATGAGAGGAATGATGCTCACAGAATTGTTTTGGGCTTGACCAACTGATATTAAAACATTAGTCAGGCAGCCTTGTCATGACCCCTTGATCTAGATATAACATCCACCATAGGCAAGTAAACATTCAATGAAAACATGGTCTCTGAAAAATCATTTGTGATTTTTTTTTCCTTTAAGGGTGTGGATGGGCAGTTTTGTTTTGTACATTGACATAGTTGTGTTGTTTCGAATTACCTCTTAAAGGGATCCGGTAACTTTGTCTTAGATCCTTTAGAAATAATCCTTGATTTAGCTCATGCTGCAATGATAATTATAAACCTTTAGGTCAGTCAGGAACTCCATGACTTTTACAAGCCGATCGCCTGTCTGATTATCAAGATATTTGTGATTGGAATTACAAATTTTGAAAACCGTTCGCCAAACGGTTTTCATAACACTACAGTCTATTGGGGAAAACGAGTATGGTAAAACCGGTCACTCAAAGATTTTAACTTTTTTGAGGCGCTTCTTGATCATTTTTTTAGGGCTTCAATATTACACCATATCACAGACAATGGTAACATATAGGACCGTGTATCTCAGATTTAACATCCCTTTAAAAGAATAATGACCCTATGCCTATGGTGTTATATTGTTACATACCTGTTCCTCAGCTCTTCTGTCGTGTCTGTTTGCCCAGACGGCAACCAAGACATACAGAGCAAAGACTGATCCCACTGTCATAGCAGTGATTGGATTCTCCAGTATCTTAGCAAAGAGAGATGCATCTTTGATGAAGTGCACAGTGTTGGGAAGAACCACAAAGCCAGCAGCAAAGTGAGAGAGATGGTTACACTGGCAGTGGGCAAGGATGCGGGATGTCAGAGGTCCAACCTATCGTTGCAGGAAAAGAGATGAAAGGCTTTCCTTTACAACTTGCTTTCCAGTGAGAAAATTGATCATTTAAAATATGTGAAAAACACAAATATGACTTTTCATACATTAGGATATTGATATTGTAAAATGGGATGAAAAAGAAAAAAGGGGAAAGTAGAAGAAAATAAAAACACTGGAAAATTGTTTTGATCTCTGAAAATAATGGTGACCCTTATGATATACAGTACTTTATTCAATAAAAACTAGATTGATCTTCGACTGCGTGCAGTTGAAAATGATGCCTCCGCCATAGAGCGATTCTAAAAACCAAAACAGAGGCAAATATATGCAATCCATTAGCATGTTCTCGCAATATAGTGATCACAAGCCTTTTTTCATATACATGTATGACCCTTTAATCTTTGTCCTCATGTCCGGAAAATCTAAATCAGTTCAATATACATACATGTCCTGAGTTTGACAATAATTAATCCATCCATCGGTTCTACTGATAATGCGGTCATAAGGTATTTTTGCATAGATAATGAACCCCATGACCTTTGACCTCATTACCCCCAAATCTAATCAGTTCATTGGCTCTGCCAGATACATACATGACCTAATTTTGGCAGGAATCCGTCCATCAGTTCTAATGATAATGTGATCACGAGCTATTCTTGCATATATAATCAGGGAATAATTTTCCTCAAATTTTTTGATTAGCAATTTCAGCCGATGGATAAATATTTCAAATGAAATTCTGTACATTTCTATGGAAGAAAACTGCTACACAAAAGATATTTTGTATAGCAGTCATGCAAAAATGCATAGCAAATTGCGATGCGATACCAGGAAAATTATTCCCTGATAATGAGCCCTGTGACCTCGAGTAATCAGACTATTGTCTCTGCACGATACATACATGACCTAAGTTTTGCAGGAATCCATCAATCGTTTCTTGAGATAACGCGATCACGAGAACGGGACGTTCTGACAGACAATCCCAAAACATTAATGCCTCCGGCTACTTCGTTGCAGGCATAAAAATATGTGGACAGTGATCAAAAGTATATGTTTTCTTTCTAGGCATCAAAACATGTTTGAGGTTGTTTTGTGTTCTTATATAGGTATATATTCACATGGCTTATTGATACAAAGAAGAAATATGCAAAATATATATTTTCACAATTCTAATAGTTTTGTCAACCTGCCATTAAGTTAAGACTCACTTTGCATCCAGTGGTGTCCCACATCTCCTCCTCTGTATTCCAGTAAACACACTGAGCTCCATAGGCATACAAAGCAATATCCGATTTATTAACCATCCCCCAGCCACTGAGAACAAGACCATGGTCACCATTCACCCCTATCTCACTAAATGGAATAATCCACAGGTAAGGGTTTCCTGTCATATTGTGGGTGTCATTCAATGCCGATACAGGGGGGTCAGCTCCTGCCGGAAATGAGGTGTTCAAGATGTGGGTAGCATCCACTCCTGCAGAACTGTTCGTTCCAGTTTCATTGCGGGTGAGAAACAGGAATAGTTCTGGGAAGGGCTCGTACAATGAACGGTTGTACACGACAACCTCAACCACTACATATGCCATCTGTGATATGACGTTGAAATAGTAATTGATCTCTCCACTCTGTGATTCCTTGGCCGCTTGGAGTTGCTGAACCTTAGTATCCTCATTATCTATGAAGATGTCAATGTCTTTGGGTAGGTTCACAGGGGTCAGCTTGGTGTGTTGATTCCCGTCGCTTAGCTCCAGTTCAAGACTGCTCACCTGACTTGTGATGTCGTCTTCTCCACCCATTGAAGCCCAAGCGAATGGATTGTGATTGTATTCATGAATCTGGACAGACAGATAAAAGTGAACAAAAGTGAATATCAAGCAACTCTTCAGCGGCTGTGGTCTACCGATGGTACAAACATGGGGAATGGAACTCGACTCTTGTCACAGTACGTATATCATATACTCCAACAATACTGCAGTCCAAGGTTTCATTGCATGGTGACAACAGATTTATTGAATTGAACTGAATGAAATGACTGATTGAATTTCATTTCCACATCTCCATATCAAAAACATTTATAAAGATATACAAAACATGTGGTACAAGCAAATGTACAAAGAAGAAAAGACTAATGTAAATGTAGTGGGATCATAACAAGTTTGGTACAACTTGTAATTTTGTAAACATGATCCCATTAAAAAACATGAAAACAAAATATACATCATAAGCACATAATAAAATAAAATTCAATAGTGAAAACAATTGAGTAAAGAAAATTGTAAATTAAAAAACATATTCAAACTTTTGTTAATATAGATTTTCATATCCAAAACATATAGCAATAAAATAAGCTTTAAACTTAACGTTTGAAAGAGTTTAAAGAAATGGTGATGTTTACAGATCTATGTAAGTTTCCCAGATACTATTACTTTCACTCCTTTCTCTGCGTAAGTTCAAAAAAGTCGAGTAACTTTCATCCTGAAGCCTATTAACTTGAAGCGCATGTATACCACCTAATGGACAGAATATATATATATGTAAGAATCTAGAGCCAATAACTTTTAATACATTTATTAATAGTAGATCCTTTACACAAAAGAAAGTTCAAACTTAGCAGATAATCACAGTGCATGAAGATATTTTTACTTCTTTTTTGCCACAATGATTGCAAAAATTACTTCAAAGAAAATTTCTCATTTTTTAAACGGACTAACATCTTTGTTAAATGTTTCGATATAAGTAATTTTTTCCCCCTATAGGAATAACTGAATGGATGTACCTGTTTGTACATAAAGACAATGCAAGAAGTCTTAGCTACTAAACTTCAAATAAAGAAAGTATTAAATATCAATATTCTTGGATGGGTTTAGCTACTAAGGCATGGGAGGGGCCAAAGTGTACATGACACATGCCCCTCCCCTCCTTTTTCTATATCTGCTGACATTTGCTTCATAAAATGAAGTGGGGATTCCCCATCACAGACTGGTAACATATATTCATGTATAATGTACATACAAATGCATGTATACATCACACATACTATATGTGTATGCTGTGTTATATGGCATGATTCTAAGGCTTTCTACTTTCTTATTAAAATGAAGTGGGGATTCCCCAATGACGATCACAGACTGGTACCATATATTCATGTATAATCTACATACAAATATACTCATATACATCACACATACTATATGTGTATGCTGTGTTATACGGCATGTTTCTAAGGCTTTCTACTTTCTTCATAAAATGAAGTGGGGATTCCCCAATGACGATCACAGACTGGTAACATATATTCATGTATTATCTACATACAAATATACACATGTACATCACACATAATGTACTATATGTGTATGTTGTGTTATATGGCATGTTTCTATTGAAGGCTTTCTGCTTTTGTATTTGTGGGAAAGTCGTACAATTGTAAATGATGTACTGATACATTAAAACTGGCATACTGTACTGTATTACTGAGGTAATGAAAACATTTACACAAATGTAGGTACTTTCTATAGTTTTCTAGGAAAAAGAAGTACTACTTTAATAAAACAATGGCTCAGCATAGCACAGGAGGTAATCTTGCAAACTTACTCCCAGAGTGTCCAATATGCATGGGCATAATGCGTGGCGCCAGATTGCTGAACTGTGGGCATACCTACTGTCAAGATTGCCTGGAAAAAGAATTGCTCAGGAGCCCTGCACCACACAGATTGCTGGCATGTTTTGAATGCCGCACAGAGATGGCTCTAGGAGAGGACGGTGTGAATGGTCTCAAAAGGAATTTCAGCCTTCAGACTATCATTGACAAGTATGACAACATGACGCTTTCTCAGAAAGAAGAGACTTCAAGACAAGAGGCAACTGAGCCAACTCCTACAGAAGAGAAGTACACAGTCAAATGTGAAAGACATACAAATGAGGTAGCATATTTCATCTGTGAAACATGTCAGGGTACACTGATCTGCAGGGTATGTACTGAAGGAGATCATTTTAAGCACCACTTTGTCAGCGTCAAAGGCAAAAGTGACAATCTTAAGGCTTCACTGATGGAAGTCATCGAACAACACCAGAAGCTGACAGCACAGGTGATTGGGAGAGACCAGAGCCGAGCTGTAGATTCAATCGCCTGCAACATTCAGCGTCTCGAAAATGAAGTGAAACAAACCGCAGCAAAGAAGATCCTTGCCCTTCAGAAAGAAAAAGACAAACTGATTCGTCTCGTACAACATATTGGACAAGTAATGGAAGAAAGGACAAACAACATGTACTACAATGAGAAGCCCATTGATAGTATTGTTGAAATGGTGGTTCGTGACAATGAGTACGATATCACAGCAGGCTACCTTGAAGCAATGGGGCATCTGAAGATGTCACTAGCTGAAATGAAAGAAAAGACGAGTTCCAGCATCATGCCTGACGTAGCAAAATGTCTGTCATTCAAAGAGGAGGGTAGCAGATCTACAGATACAAAACTGTGTGATTTAGTGCTGTCCAATACATGTTGGAAACCTGCAACAACATACGTTGACATTAATGCCATGGGAAACATATTAGCCTTCTCCTGTGGTCCCCTGGGGAACTGGTACGTACTGTGTTCATCAGGGAGTAGCGGACAAGCAAGAGGAGAAGAGAAGAGCGTTTGCTTAAGGCAGTTGTCAAGTGATGGACAATGTAAGAGGATAACAACCTTAAACCTGAAAGCAAAACCGTTGGACATTGTCTTCACAAAATCAGGACAATTGTGCATCTTGGGTCTCTGCAACAATGTATTGTGCCTGGCCACTGTCCAACGCCTTTCAAAGACATCAACTGGGATGAAACCACTTCAGGTAAAGG
The DNA here is from genome assembly GCF_000002235.5 of Strongylocentrotus purpuratus. Classification (NCBI taxonomy): domain Eukaryota; kingdom Metazoa; phylum Echinodermata; class Echinoidea; order Camarodonta; family Strongylocentrotidae; genus Strongylocentrotus; species Strongylocentrotus purpuratus. The sequence continues at coordinate 19,769,155 of NW_022145610.1, forward strand.
ACTTGGTAAATGAGACTCTGAAGGTCACTGCCAATCATCAAGACCAAGTTTGTGTACCTGATAAGAATGGATGTGGCATCTGGAAAATCAATGTGAACAACGGGACTGGTCAAAAGTTCAGCATGGATGACTTCCCTCAACCTGTGAATGCTGCTAGCTGTGGAACAAGCATCTACTGCATCACTGCAGAGAAGCAGATCATCCAGAGGCAGGAATTTCCTAGTAGCGTTCCAACTGTATGTGAACACGACATCAAATCTGGTGAGCCTGTACAACTGTTGGTTGATCCAAAGACCTGCACACTCTTGGTCGTCCACCAAAGTGTTAATACAGACGACTCAAACTTTGAGCTAAACATTCATCAACTTGGACGCTCCAAACCCGTCGTTAAAGCTCTCAATGTGAACTGGGTTCCCTCGGTTATGAAGGTGGATATCAATCAGAAAGGTAATCTTACCATACTACTAGCAAAGGAACAGAGTGGCATGATCGTCGAGTATCAACGTGAAAATCTGCCATCACTTCATGACATTCCAGGCCTCCTTCCTCAAGAATAATTGGTAAGGTTATATATTAATTGCATCATGTATATATAAGACCATATATAGCAAATTAATGTACAAATTTTTTCAAAATCTGATGAAATTTTGTAAACAATTTTATCTAATTCAAATTGAACCGACTTTAATACATGTCATATGTTATGATAAGAGGAATCAATAATCTATCCAAAGAAATGCTCCATTTTCAGATATTTAATAGAGGATTTGAGCTGCCATGCAGTCCACATAATCAAACAATTCAGCTTTTAATTTGTAATCTGCTCATCAGAAGGAATTTTACAGCACAAACAGCAAAAACACTAATGATTTGATTTTCTGTTCAAAATTCTGTCTAGCTTTCCAAAACAATGTGGACTACATTTGCTCAATTGTGATTTGTAATATTTGTTTTTTTTAACTATTTAAATAAAAAAAACTCATAGCTGATATGAAGCACATGTACGAATTAATATTGCTGACAGTATGGAAATCCGCATAAGGTAAGCACCTCAGCTCCGCAAATAACCCAATGCTAAACTGTATCAAAAAATACACTTCAATATATTTTTGAAAATGTAAAACAGAACTTTTCAGACAATATCATGTCTAATTCATGGACATCAGCAGCGCAATCATATCAGAAGCAATATCAATGTTGTGTATGTTGTTATAGGCAAGTTTAAGATATTTGAACATTGAAATTGGTATTGAACATGAATCAAAATTAAAAAAAAAAATGATTTTATATATTACGTTTGATCCAAGGTAGTATATTCAATCGTGTATACAACAATATGTATTGTAATAAATAATGTGTTAGAAAATAGGCATTGGATTTGCCCCCCCCCCCTCCCTCCATCCCTTTAAAAAAAAAATTCTTGAAGAAGTTAACCAGCAATCTGACAATTAATCTTCAAGTTTTGAAAATTCATGTTTGTTTCTTATTTTATATCTGCATGTAAAACATTTATTATGAATTCTTTATTATTATTACTATACTTTAATTCATTTCAAGTCCATTTTTCCTACATACACCTGTACATCTATGCATGCAAGAGATACATGACTATCAATTTGTATAATGAACAAGTAGTTGTGTATTATGATTTGAGGAGTTTGAATCACCAACCATCATTTACAATATACATGCGCGTGGGATTTCCCACTGGAGAGTGGTGCATCTGCACATCTCTTGGTACATTCTCAGGCTGTACACACTACATCAGCACCTCATTAATATGAGATGTGGTTGGCTACCATGCAGATCAATATTCATGGGGAATTCCACATACAGGTCATCACCCTATGTAATGTATTCTTTACAGTAGTGTGGGCCCGTCACATACATATATTATTAAATCATATTGGAAAGGAATATCTCTGCACATTTTGTGAGTGAAAAGGACAATTTTATATTGCATGATGTCACAAACAGCAGGAGAAATTGCACTGCTTCTTCCAGAGTGTTCAATATGCATGGAAATTATTCAGGATGCCAGACTTTTGTCCTGTGGCCACACCTTCTGTGGGAAATGCCTACAAGGCCATGCTAATCAAAGCCCTATCCCAGGAAATGTTATTGAGTGTCCAGAATGCAGAAGGCAAATAGTACTGCCCAAGGATGGGGTGAGTGGATTGCCACGGAATTACAGCTTGCAGGCTACTATAGACCGACTGCAAGGTATGAGCCTTGCACAGGGGGCTGCGCCGGTCATGGCGGCTGCAGAAGAACAGAAGAAACCTCTTCCTGCGGCAAGAAAATATACGGCCAAGTGTAAGAAGCATTCCACTGAGGTGACAAACTTCTGCTGTGAGACCTGCAATGGTGCGCTCATATGCAGGGATTGCACAGTGGTTGACCACAGAGGGCATCTCTTTGTCAATATCAAAGACAAAAGTGATCAGTTAAAGGCCTCTTTAACCACTCTCATCGGACAGCACCAGAAAATGACAGAGTCTGTACTTGCTGTAAACCAGAAAGCAGCCGTGTCCACCATAAGATCACACATTTGGCACCTGCAGAGTGAGGCACAGGGTGCTTCAGATAGGATGATACAGGAGATTGAGACTCAGCAAGAACAGTTCAAAAGCCAGGTACAGCAGCTTGGATGCAAACTGGAAGAGAAAGTAGACTTGATGTACTACAATCAGAGGCCCATTGATGACATCGTGGGAATGATAGGCAGAGGCAACGAGTATGAAATCACTGAGAAGTTTGCAAAGGCCCAAGAATGTCTGCAGGTTTCACTCTCTGAAATGCAAGATAAGATGGATGCCAAGCTGATGCCAAGTGTCGCCAGAAGTCTTTCTCTTAAGATTAATAAAAACATGAGAATGAACGGAAAATCTGAGATGTTTGAGGTAATTCTGACAAGTTTAAGTTGGAAACTGGCATCAAAAGTAATTGTCAATACTGCAGGATGCCAGAATACAACTGTGACTTCCTTCACCTGTGTGCCAAACGGAAATTGGTATGTTCTCTACACCAGTAAGCAGCACCAGAATGCTGTTGTAGTTAAGGAACTCTCAAAAGTCGGAAGTGAAAGGTTACTAAGCTTGCAAATTGAAGGCAAACCAGTGGACATCAAGAGTACAGAAGACTCAAGCTTGGTCATACCTAGTATCCAGAGTGGAACATGGTGTCTGAACTTGTACGACACTACAGGACGGGCAACACTGTGCAAAGAGCTTCCCATCAAAAGAGGAAGAAGTGCTGTTGATCTCTACGTCCATATGGATTCTGAACACCAACTTTGGATTCCAGAAACAAATGGACACACAATTTGGATGTTCAATCCATCAGATAGATTTGTCGAACATACATTCAGCGTGAATGGATTTTTTCATCCCATCAATGTAGCTCTCTCCGGATCACACCTCTACTACATCACATCGAAGAAGAAGGTGATGAAAAGGCCGACAATACAAGATGGCATCCCAGAACCCTGCAAGATCGATACAAAACTTGGTGACCCCGCTCAACTTCTGGTAGATCCAATCACCTGTGAAGTCTTGATAGTCTACCATCGACTCTCTGAACCAGGTCGTTTTGAGCTTAGTATCCACCAACTTGAAAGCTCCAAGCCCCTGGTAGACCCCATCTTGTTGGACTGGGTACCGTCTGCTAAGAAGGTGGAAATCAGTCGCAAGGGGAACCTTGCCATCTTGCTGGCCACAGGACAAGGCGGCATTATCCTAGACTATGATCGTGAACATCTGCCAGCCCTATCTGATATCCTGAGCAACACGCCACAGTAGCTATCGAGTAAGCTGGTCAAATACCTGATCTTGTCTTTTTCTTTATCTGTTCCCAAAGAGGTTTTCTTGCATTTGAATTTCATATGACTTACATGTGCTTGTAAGACATTGGAATGATTGCTGTACATTTCTACGCAATTTAACATTAGTCTTATTCACCTTCAAACATTGTGCATCGCATACAAGTAATCATCATGTCATTTGGATCTCAGATAGTATACAAATATACACTGTCTTGAGAGGTTCTGTTTAAAACTATGCGCACGAGGTGACTATATAGTACAATTTGCTTCGGAGCAAATAGTATACAAATGTTGACTGCTTTGAGGGGCACGGTGAAAACTATGGTCTGAGGTGAGCTCACAACCGTGCTATTCTCCGGGATGGCAGTCGAGGGGCATAGCGCAGTTGTGAGATCACCGAGGGCCATGGTTTTTAACCGTGACGCGAAAAAAGAAGCAGTCAACATTTGTTTTATATACCACATCCTTCTTGAGCTCAGAAATAAATTCAAAGACAGATGAAATACAGCACCGTAACATAATTCTCATCGATTGCTCTTTCGAAATTTTGTTCGGTGTACATGTATGATATGGTGCTGGCCGCACCCAAGCGTATCAAATTGCCGTAGCTACGCGCGCGCGTACAAAGACATAATTCTATGCCCGGTCAATATTTTTCACTATACCGCCCATAGTCCATAGTGAATTTCATGCCCGCAAATTTGACCAGAGGCCTAGAATCTAGACATGCGGTATATAATACTATTTGAGTCACAGAGACCTATAGTTTAAACCAGTACCTCGAAAACAAGGCATGGTATATTTGTTTATATATCATGCATCAAAGAAAATAAGAAGAAAAAAAATGGAAGACAAAAAAATTGTTGAACTTTAAACAATTTAAAATTTAAACTACTGGTAGATGGATGTTCGACTTAACGCAGTCAAAAATGATGCATCCACCATCAACCAAACAATCTGATATCCATCAAACCAAAACAGAAGCAATTAAAAAAATCCAAGTTTGATTGTAATCCATTTACAGGTTCTTAAAATAACGTAAATACAAGCTATTTTTCTACATGACCGTTGGAACTTTGACCCTGTGTCCCCAAAATCTAATCAGCTTATTGGCTCTGCAAGATACATACATGACCCAAGTCTGATAGTGATCCATCAATCAGTTCTTGAGATAATGCGATCATGAGAGCGGGACGTAGGGATGGACAACCAGAAAACATAATTCAGGACTTTAAAGCACCTATTTCATAATTATCAATATTGCCATTTGTCTTGCTTATCTTTCACTGAATCATTCAATGGCCTACTTTTGAAATCAGTCAGGGCATTTTCAAATCATATAATAAATTAGTCTATCAGTAACTGGTCTACTTTTGATATCAGTTAGTGAGAGCCTTACAAAATCATATAATAATGAATTCAGGCCCTCGCAATTTATTTTCAGGCCATAGTTGAGGTTTTTTTGTGTACACAATAGCTCATTCTGGGTGATTTTCAGGACCTCTGATCGATTCTAACTGGCATCCCTGAGTCTATCAATAACCAATTTTGTCTTTTTTTCTGTTATTTCTATCATTAAAGCACTCACATGGCTGTCTACGATGTCATCAAAGCTGGATTCTGTTCCGCCGTCCAGTACATTGCTTGGAAGCTGGAAGGAAGTAGCTCCTGCCTTGCTGTCGCTGACCTTAGATGCTACCTCCCACCGCTCTTGCCTCTGGAGGATCAGGGATACAGCCTCTGTTCTGATCACTGTGCTCTCTTCGCCAGGGACCTTGTTCTGCAAGACAGCTGTCTGTAACTCTTCCAGGGCTTGCAGGGTAGCCATGCTGACATTTCTTGTCTGCGGATGAAACAGTGGACAGCTAGCTAGAGACGATCGAGTCTTAAGATAAGTACAATCAAACCTGTCTATTATTGGCCGCCCAAGGGGAAAAACAAAAAGTGGCCTCTGTAGACAGGTTATTCAACATGTTTCCTCCTAGAGGGAGGCAATACAGGTGACCACTATAAACAGGTGGCCTTCATATAGAGGTGGCCACTGTGAGAGGTTATTCAACACGTTTCCTCCTAGAGGGAGGCAATACAGGTGACCAATATATACACTGGTGGCCTTTATATAGAGGTGGCTACTGTGAGAGGTTAAACTGTAAAGTACCAGTTTCTATCCAGAACGTTCACAGAATAGAACCTGCTCCCCACTGAATCACATATATCACATATATGTTCCAACTGAGACCATATTTCTTAATTAATCTCTTAAGAATTATAAAGTAGTTTGATACATTAAAAAGACTCATTTTCATTTTGAATGTATACTACTCTCTTGAAAATATTATATTTTCTAAATTAATCAGTAACAACATGCTTGGATAGAGTAGTGTTGTTATATGAACAGCATAAGAAAAATTAACACAAAATTCAAATAAAAAACTGTTTTTTTTAATTAATAAAATCTGATATGATGGGTAAATAATGAGAAGGAAAGTTATTCAGATTTATCTGATTCAAACAAGCAGTCCTGACCCATGGGCAAAACACGTTGTTGCTCCAATTAATATTATTTTTGAAATTATTACTAAGTGGAAGTGTGGAAAAATGTGTGAAAAATACCAATCCATCTTTTAATTCCTTCTACATACCAAAGGTTAGTACGTGATACAACAGTTAGTAGTTAATACAGTACATTCATGTGATTTTTCCTTGTGAACTCATTATTACAACCAGAAGTACATATCTCTTTAACTGGAACTTGTGTGGTTGCATGTTAAAACTCTATTTTGATCTGATCTAATAACCCATGTATAAGACTATACCCAGCTGGAACTTGTATGTGTGTGTAATTAGGTTTTTTACAGATGTGTATCAATCAGATATTATTATTTACGTCTGGGGACCGACCTTTAAAGTGCGGGTTCATAGAAAATCTTAAATATGGCAAATAGCGTATTACTAGAAACTGTTAAGCTAACAGATGGCCATCATGCAAGTTTTAGGTCAACTACATATCGGGTGATTTATAAAAATACAAATAAAACAACCTCCATAGCATCTGGGATGTGCGAGAGATTCACCAGAAAAATAACGATGTTTTAATGCCGTCACAATATGAACCAACCCTGCGCAAGCAGACGACATCCCATAAAGAATGAACATAATTGCAATGCTTTTATTTCTCAAATTATAATGAGTTTAGTGTATATAAATGTGATGGAATTTTACACCATTCAAAAAGGGATATGACCCCCATTCTTATAACTAAATTCTTTTGTTTGTAAATAAACAGGATAGGGGTTAATGAACAATCAAAGAAACCACACTTTCAAATTAAAAAACCTCCGGAATGATAGCATGGACGTCATTTGTTCCCTCTTGAAACGCCGAACATGCTGCGGTGTATGACGCTGAAAATACAATGGCGTCTTATTTTGTTTACAAGCGACGGATTCCCTTTTTTTTTTTTATCCTTGCATTTTTCATCAAAATAATACCATGCACGGGGTTTAGAGTGAGGCAATACATTAAACATTTCGCCTGAGGGTGTTGAAGTAAGAGAAATAACTGAAGAAAAGTTGACAAAACAGGCACTGATATTGTGTGAGATGTCATGGGACATCGTCTGCTTGTGCACATCATGTTCAACATGTGACATGTGAGCCTTTTCAGGTGCTATGTCGGGGCTGCATCTAAGCGTTTTGTAAATGTTAATAATCATTACTTCAAATGTTTCCAAGCATTGGCTTTTGATAACCTTGGCCAATCAAAGTGTCACCTTTGCAATTATGACATTAAAGTTAGTTTTTTAAATCAATGAACCCTCTCTTTAACGTCACCATCGGAAAGATGTGATGAACCTGTGTCCTCGGCTGAATCAGTTTGTAACTTCCATTGTAGCTGGATTACAGGCACATGCCACAACGCCCTGTTACCCTTACTCTTCAACCATACCATCTTTTATATCCTGCATCAATAAATTTATTGTTTTTTGATTGGTTGTAGTAGTAGTGGTGGTTATTTTACCTGACTGCTAAGAAAGCATGTTTGTTAGTAAGCAACCAGAGGACCAACAGCTTTAGGTCCTCTCCGAGGGACCTGGTAATGAGGAATAATGCCTTACCAAAGGGAACTAGGGCATCGCCTTGGTTTCGAACCCGGGTCACCGGATTATGAGACCACTGCTCTACCGACTGAGCTATCGCACCTCCTCAAAATATTGAGTGCTCTTCACAGGACCAAAATTTTGTACATGAGTCTATTTCAATAATGCTAACATTTAATTCATCAGTATATGTATCTAACACAAGAAGTAGAGATAAATATCACCTGAGAAAAATTATGTATTATTCTCATTAAAAAATGTTTAACATCATGCTCCAGTTGTCTGGAATAATCTCCCAATTGAAAAACAATCAATCAATTCGTTAATCACATGTACAAGAAAATTGAAGAAATTTCTATGAACATCTGAATAAGTTTTAGTCATATTTGTTTTTAATACACTGTTTATATATACTGTAATTTGTATCCTCTGTAGCCTCTGTGTAGATATCTTTTTGTGTGTATAGTAACGTTATATTTACATGTACACCCAATTCTTTTTGTGAATTACAATCGTGTCCAACACGTGTTGTAATACACTTCATTTATGATTTGTTTGGTTGGCCAAAAAACCCACTTGTTTTTTGTATAGCCATCCTAATTACCCATTATAATGTGTTATGGGTTGTTTTTAAGTTTGTTATAATTTGTAATGTATCATACTGTAAAATTTTTTACACCCATATATATATATATGTATTTTTAAAGTGTTGCTGAAATTGAATTAAACAAATTGAAATTGAATATGCCAAGATGAGAGTTGTGCATTGTGTTAATGTATTGTTTTGAAGGTTTTTTTGTTGTTAGTTTTGTTTCTAAATGTATTTTGCTGCTTCAAATAGCTCATATCTTATCTAGTGTACGAAATACAAAAACGTGAAGTACTAGTTGGGTAAGCTTGAGTAAGCGCACAAAAATGCTGTGGTTATATAATACATATATGAACAAGCTGTAAGAATTTCTTTAACCATGCATGTTCCTCTGGAAAAGCAATTTAATTTCTAGAATCAAACTTAAAATTAGCTTGAAATCATAAATCACTTACATCTGAAATAGCTTTCTCAGCATCGTCATCCTGAGATGTCACTGGAGTAGTTTCATTGACGACTGACGTTAAAGTGCTAAAGGCAGCTTCCATGATGTTCGACAGTCCAACCATGATGAAACTAGGTGGAAGAAAATGTATCAGAGATAATATGTCTTTTTTCAAAGGCCCCCCCCCCCCCACTGTTATTTAGAGTACGTATATGCATGTTCCCTCCCTTTGAAAGCACCCCCCTAAGTCTGGTGTGTAAAGTCAATGCGGGCTGATTTGACGAGACAACCACCTGTCAGTGACCATGCAGGGAAGTCTAATAACCTCCTGGCCAAACTAGTGCAGATAAGCTAAGTTTACAATGTAAGAACCTTTTTTTCTTCAACAATGAACTCATATCAACAAATTTAAATTCTGTAGATTTATGTCGTCCCTTGAGATCATTGGTGAGAGCAACCATGAACTTCAATAGTTCACATCCAATTTAAGTTGGACGTGAACTATGGTAGGCCATCCATGCCACTGGATGCTCTAACCATTGGTCTCTCAAGGAACGTGCAAGTCGTCACAAATCTACACGAGTGAAATTTTTTGATAGCGCAAGAAGAAAAAACATTACTTAGTTTTAAGTTCTACTTAAGGATTTGGACTTATACTATGGTAGGTAGGTCATGCCCCTATAAAGTTCTGAACCAGATGTCAGGAAAAATACCCAAGAAATGATGATCTGAAGATAATTTTTGTTTTTCCACAATGCGAAACAAATTCACTGAGCTGTGCTGTTCTGCCTACCTTGCTGTTTCTTCTACTGTGTCTCCTCCAGTGTGCCCACTGCCACTCTCTTCCTTCAGGAAATGACACATCTCTTGATAGCTCTTTGCAGCTGATTTCTGTAAAGAAAAAGGTCATTTTTTGTAATGTAATCAAATACAATGCACAAGTTCTTTCATTCCTTTTTTTTCTTCTGTCTTCCTGTTGTACCACTTAATTTATATTCAATTACTTATATAGTTTGGGGACAAGCCTTTGATATGCCTTTGGCCTTTGTTTGTCCCCCTACATTTTGATCCTTCTGTTCTGTTGTGTTATTTGTTTGAAATGACTTTGTATTGTAAATGTTTGTTATTGTGATTTAATTTTATCAGAATGTGAAAATAAAATAATTAAAAATAATTAAATTGAATTTGTTACGAATAATTGTATTTCAATAGTCAGAATGCACTACGTGTTGTAAGGTTGGGCAAGCCATTATGTATGCAATTCACGTTCTGACTACTAAAATATAATTATTCGTAGAATGGTCTATTGTAATATAAATGATATATGTCATTACAATCATGAAAGTTCATCTGTAAATGGGGATAAATATGTTTGAGAGTTTAACTTTTGATTTCAATACAATCGAGTGTCATCAAATCAGGCATAAAATGCAGTAGACAACAAAGACAGAGACTAGAAAACTTGTTATCATGATAGTTTGTTACAACAGTGTTCTTTCAGTGTACTTGTTGAAATTGTATATCTGGGCAATTTTTGGACACATTACCATGCGGCTCCACATCAACATATAGTTAAATATACTTTTGTCTTCTTAAGTGTAAAATATAAGGAAAGCTAAAAGAGTCATACAATACCTGTATTTTAAACATAGTTTCAAAACTGCACGAGCATTTTCTTTTGTTTAAATGATGTATCACTCAAAATGCATTGTTTGGTCCATACAACTACACTTATCAGTGTTTTACAGACGTAAGGTATAACTTAATATTTGTTTTGCTATCCTTCCAAATAGTTATCATGCAATGGACTGGTGTATTTCACTCCTTTCTGTCTAACATTTGTATTTTATTGAAACTCATGGTCAAACAACTTGTGTATGTGTCATAGTTCTTTCTTTTTTTTCTTCAAGTTTTAGCTGTGAATTACAATTTACATCATCATGAAGGGGGGAAAAAAAAAAATTGTTTTAGGCATATAGATTTCAGCAAAATATTTGTTTTCATCCAATTTAAGCTGCTATCCTACTATACCTAATGTGAGAATTAGTCTGTCAATTTGTAAAATAAATTTTACGGGCCATTTTCTGAGTACATTTTCTGAAGTGCAGCAATATTTGATTAGCATTTGCTAACTGTATAACCAGGAAGATTTGCTTAATTACATGAAACTCAAAAGGCAGCCATGCATATCAGGTTCTGAAAGTTTTTGGTATTAGAGTAGTCACTGAGGACTTCAACATTTGCATTGTAGTTACATATTCTTTCATATTCAAACTAATATTCATAGTTACATTCCTATCCATACTTATATTCATCCTAATATTCATTCATATTCATATCAATATTTATATCTATGTGTGTATAATGTCTGCTGAGAGCCAGAAGGCTACTTTTGAGGTGTATGGGATAATGCCTTTTTGGTTTTCAGAAAACAACATTGGCCTCACTTGAGCTGTAGCAGAAATTTCATCTTTCTCTTGAGTGACTTGGGCAATCACAGCCGAGGTCTGTTGTAGCGTTTCCATGTCTCGGACTTCTATGTGACCGATGTTGGCAATGATGGACTCTCTAGCCTGGAAAAAGTATGGTTTGAAAAACAACATGAGGGTACGAAAACTAACTTACTAGAATGGTTGATAATTAATGGCTGCATTACAGTATCTTGATGGCAATTCATAGAGTATCTTCAACTACTAGTACATTTACCACATAAATTTTCTTTCTATGGCATTCTAATTGAAAAGATCTGTTAAGGTAATACAGTCAGACAGGCTGTGATGTTTTTCAAATAATTATTTCTATGTACACACTCCAAATATCTCCTGTGTTTAATAGCTTTGGTACATGATTGGGCATAGCATAGGTTCCAGGAGATATCTAGTACTGCTTCAATGTCTTTACATTGTTTGAAAGTATATGTACAAAAACATCTACTTGAATCAACTGTGAAAATCTATCTTCAATTCTCGATACAATTGATTTTATCTTACAATTAATTGATCTATTTGTGAAATAAAACTAATTAAGGTTAAGTTGCAAATGGTTGTAAAGATGAGATTGATTTAAGGAGATATCATTGATTTGGGTGAGATACATTGTAAACCCAACAATGTTACACGGCCCAGGTATACCGAATGCTAAACTTAGAGCTGCCAACCTTGTGTGACCAAAAAAAGGAACCTTGATGGAAAAATAGGAATTTCAAGCAAAAAAAAAAGGAATTCATTAAAACAAAACTTACAACAAGCGTGACACATTTCCAATGCAGAAATGTCCATTCCTCATGCTGTTCTTCCATATTAGGACCTAGAGTTTATTTACAAGTAGGTATTTTTTTCTTCTTATTATCGGCATTTCATTCTTTTTGAGAATAATTTTCTCAATATGTTTTAACCTTAGTTTTCTACTAAATTTGTGATCAAATCAACTTTTTAGGGCAATTGTTTGACATGCGGTATGTAAAAAAAAAAAGAAAAAAAAAAAGGTTTTTAAAAAACATGTACCGGTATTTATGAAGAAAACCGTACTACCGTAATTAGGAGGGAAAAGCGGAATCATTCCGAGAATAAAGTTATGGTTGGCAGCTCTGTAAACTGGCGGGAAGGGAGGAGTGGGTCAAATATGTTTAAATACTTCTGCTCTCTTTGTCTTCTTTTCTTCCATGAATTCACTCTCCTCCTCCTGCTCCTCCTCCGTGGCAGCCTCTGCTTGATCAAAGTCACTCTCAGCGTCTGCGTTGAGCAGGGATGTGAGCGTAAACACCAACTGGGTTGCGCTCTGGGTGTCTCCAGATTCTAGCAGTTTTGAGAGGGGGTTTTCTTCACCAGAGGAAAACTCAAGGACAGTGTCTGTTACAGTTTTGTCTGGTTGGCTGGTGTCCACTTCTGCTTCTCTTACCTGCATTTTCACGCAATCAACCACACAAATGATTGGATTCATGATTCAGATTCAAAATATATACTAGATGATATTTCATTGCAGTTACTCTTTTCTCAAACTGAATTTTGCATACAAATATTGATTCAAGCAGAAACACATGTTAAAACTCTTTGATTTGTTAGCCTTCATCCAACAAATTTCAATTATGTAATTAAAGGGATAGTCAAGTTCTTGTTTAAGACTGCATATGCTTTTAATGTGCATGAATATTGCTCATATTTTTGTTTATGACATTTCTAGTGCATTTTTAGAACCTAAATTTGCTATGAGGGTAATTTTAGGCCCCAAAATGTGTGAATGTAGATTAGATACTAATCTCTATAAACATATACAGCACAGATAATAATCATATTTTCATAAAAACTTACTGACCATTTTCATCCAGTTATTTAATTTTAATTGAGGTCACAGTGAATATTCAAGTACAATTTTTTTTTTTAAAGCAAGTGATACCTTCACAGCAGTTGAAGTTTTGATGCTGGCCCCATAGGTATCAGACACCGTAATGATAATGTCCACTTGGTGATCACAATGACTTGCTATGCCAACAGGTAGGAAGGTAGGGGGGATATGTGGATCCACACCAAAATATATCAGGGTACCTAAAGTTTGGAGTTGATTCGATATTTAAAATGTATATAGTTTATAGAACAATGCCATAACAAATTCAAGGGTCATGCAAACATTTCACTGTTTACCCCTCTCATCAATTTTACCAGACAAATGAGCACTGTGACTTCATACTTCACTTCAAGCTTACTATGAGTTTACTCCAATGATACACCTAGTGATTGCATTTACTAGATGAAGAAAAGAGAGATAGATTTTCATTTTTCAACCAATAGATCAAATCTTGTTCTAACAATCTTCTTGGATCCAAGATAAATACCTAGTTACATTGAAATCTTGTTATATCAGAGCTAAAGAATGATTGAAGACAAAGAAATAAGACAATCAAAACGAATAGGTATATACATATATAAATATTGGAAGTTGTTTTCATAGTTTTCCTAGTAACAAGACTCACTGTATAACTAACCAAATGTGAGCTCTCTGGAGGAAATTAGTAATTTAAGTGGGCAGTGTTTTACGACAGGGATGATAGAAATACAACATCTATATTCTTTCCACACCTTTTGTTACTCTATTGCCAGTGATGCATGTTACTGTAAAGAAACTTATACCTTGAAAAAGCAGAATAAATTTGGTATTATTCAACTACAGGTACATGTACTTCATTGTTGATTTTTAGTTAGGCTCTTATCCACATATTCCTGTTGAAATAAATCTACACAAATCTTTTTGTTTTGTGCAAGGCATGAATCAGAGGCGACAGTAAGCATTAAAAAAAGGGGGGGGGGGGTTCCCCCTCAACCACGCCCCCCTTGAGTAAAGAAAAAAAAGAAGAGGATTCGGGGGGGGGGGGGAATGGCATCTAACAACATTCCCCCCTTTTGAGTAAGAAAATTGGGGGAAAATAGGGAAAAATAGGGGAAAATAGGGGGTAAATCAGAAAGAAAAAAAAAATTGGGTAATTTTTTTTTTTTAAATCGGAAATTAAAAAAATAAAAAACCTGATTTAAATCAGGTAATTATCAGGCCTGATGATTGCTTGGTCAGAACTTTGTGCAGCGATATTAATAGCTTTTGTACCTGATGTTGAAGAGTCATGGAAGGAGCTGATACCAGTTTTCTTCTCCGAACCCGTCAACGCTCTGACCTCATAGCTCAGTGGTTCATCCTCGTCCACAAATCCCTGACAGATGATTGTGAAATGAGTCTCCAGAACCACCCCTTCATCGGGTGTTGCACTGCAGGTTCCAAGCCGAGGAGGAGAATTGGTCGAGAAGGCATATTCTGCAAAGGTCTTGGCGCCGCTCCAACTGAAGACTGATTACAACAATAGGAAAGCAATGGATTTAAAATTAAAGCCAGTGTAATCAATGTTGGCATGTTATATTTGTTATACTGTAAAGATATTAGTACAAAATGCAAATCATTTAAAAGCAGTGTATACAATAAACATATTAGTACCCGCCCATTGACAATTCACAAATTCTGGGCTGATACAAAAAAGATGCTACAAACTAAATTCTCATCGTTTTCAATTTTGTTGTTATTAATTATTAATACCCTCACCATTTATGACAAAAGAAATAAGAATCACATTCACAATATTCACACTAGCTACAAAGATATCAATCTTATTTGAAAGTTTAAATTTTGAATGAATATAAATACAGAGGTTTTGCACTGGGGTCATAATTCGATTTAGCAGGATGTAAGATATCAACCCTAAAACTTCACATCAATTCACGATGCAACATCACACACAAAATACTTTAATTACCAAGGACTTTCAAGGTGTACTCCTCAGACCCTTGGAAGGTAAAAGCACGAATTGCAAGATAGGCGTTGGTCCTACTGGTGGTGGTGTCCTGGTTCCAGATTAGAAACTGCTTGCTATTGTTTAGAAAGGCTGGGATCAGAGACCAGACATACCGGGGTCTCGTCTGCAGGGTACAGTCATCGCAATTGGCAGAGATGACGAACCGCTCAGATGGATTGAGACTGAAACCACAGTTTGTCATGCACCTGCAGAGACAATGATGAAAATCAATAGGTTGAAAACATAGTTCATTATGATATTACATGATGGACATGTAAAGGAAATGCCCAAAATCCAAATGCTCTGATTACAATAAGCCAGTTCACGGTTGCAGTCTGAGCATGAGTAGATAAAGGTCATTGCAGAACAAATTGTGAAATACACAGAGACAAAATACTGGATACGTGCTCATGAAAGTTATGTAATCATTATTCATTTATGCACAAGCAGTGCACTCCATGATACACAGGTGGATATATGCTTTGAAAAGGGGAAACAAAGGCTATTATGTAGAACCTGCATCGCTGTAGGAGTGATTATTTCAGAATATACAAAGTGGGACCTTTTCATGTTTTAAAGATCTGTGGATATTCGGGGTCATTTGGGATATGTGCTAACCGTGAACTGGTCTATTCTCAACTTGCAAAGGAGACCAATACTGCACACTTGTCTTGCTACGCGGTTGGAAAGGTGTCTAAACTCTTATACTCACTTTATTAGAATAGTAGGAGGGTCCCCTGGTAGGATAGGAATGGTTTGCTCAGCCTGAGCAGTCCCTCTGCCTTGCTTGGATACCACGAGTCTAAAGACATGGGTCTGGTTCCCTTCAAGGGTTTGTCCTGCAATGGTCATTGTTGTCTGGTTGCCTGATTGCATTAAGAATCCTTCATGGAGACATCCATCATCACCTGGTAACAAATAGTGTAACATTAACATTTTACAAGCTTTGGTATGGTCAAAGAGATTTCATTCCCATACAACTAAGCTGCTAAAAATTCAAAAGGGCTGCAAGAATAATATTGAACAAGACATATATGACACGCCATCGGCTGATTTGTTCACAAGTCTTTGGTGGATGACACTAGACAAACGGTTTGAGTTAAGTCGCATTATGATGATATATAAATGCATGCATAATTAAGCACCTTCTTACCTTCAGGTAGGCTTAATCAATCCTAATGATGTACATGAGCATCATACAAGGCAAGTACACAGTGGATAGTTACGTGTGCCCCAGTGGCGTACCTGGGGTACTCCGTCAGGGGGGGGCAAGCGACCGAAACAAACAAAAAAGGCGATGCTAATTTTCACTTCTGGCGAGCGAGCGAGCGAGCAAAAAAAAATCTTTAAGTAACGTTTGGTATATAAACTGGTATTGTTGCAAGTTGGGGGTGGGAACATTCACTTGTTAGCGACGTTAATTTCATTTTTTTGCAAACTAGTGTAGCGAGCAAGAAAAAAATCACTTCTTTTTTAATAATTGCCACTTAAACTTGGTTCAATTGTCCCATGCAGGGCGCGGGAACAATATTGTGTTTAGGGTGATTTTATACCCATTTTAGCTAGCGAGCGAAAATACATCTTTCTCTCAATGAATTGCTATATAAAATTTGTTTCATTGTTGCAGGTAGGGGGCGGGCACAATCGTGTTTAAGGCAATGTCAATCCCATTTTGGCGGGCAGGCAACCCCCTACATTTCTCTTTTTAATGATATTGTAGCAGGTTAGTGGTGGGCACATAATTCCACGAGCTAGTGAGCGAAAAAAAAATCACTTTTCTTTTATAGGGAAAATATGGTACATAAAACTTGGGTTCATTGTTCCATGTCAGGGACGTGATTATTAAAAGCGGTGTTAATTCTATTTTGGCGAGCGAGCGTAGCGAGCGAGCAAAAAAAAATCACTTCTCTTTATAGGGAAAATATGGTATATAAACTTGGTTTAATTGTTCCATGTCAGGGACGTGATTATTAAAAGCGGTGTTATTTATATTTTGGCGAGCGAGCGTAGCGAGCGAGCAAAATTTTTGTAATGATAATTGGTTCATAAATTTCAGATTTTTTTGTTGCAGGGCAGGGCTTACACAATCATGTCTAAGGTGATGTTAATTCCGTTTTGGCGAGCACGAGCACACCAAAACTTCTTTGAATAACGTTTCGTACATAATTATTAACTGGTTGTTGCAGGTTGGGGCGGGCACGTTAGCGGTGTCAATTCCATTTTGGCGAGCGAGCATAGCGAGCAAGCAAAAAAAATAAATTCTCTTTTAATAGAAATGAATAAATAAACTTGTTTTTATTGGTGCAGGTCAGGATGGATGCAATCGCGTTATTCCTTTTTGGCGAGAGGGCAAAAAAACTCTTCCATTTTTAATGATATTGTTGCAGGTCAAGGGTGGGCACAATTGTTTCCAAAGCAATGTCTATTCATTTTATTCGCGAGCGAGTGTAGCGAGCGAGAAAAATGAATTAGTCTCTTTTAGTAACATTTGGTACATATATTGTGTGTTATTGTTGCCATGGTTGCAGGTCGGGGCCCGTCGGGGCAGGCACAATTGTATTCTAGGCAATACTAATCCTTTTCTTTTTTCAGGGGGACGAGGAAGTGAAAACATTTAATACAAAATAGGCTAGCAAGCAGTTCGCGCCAGCGAAGAGTTTCAAATTTGTTATATCACTTATATTTTCCTATTTTCATTTGTTTTAATTTTTCAGGGCCGTATGCGGAATATTTTTCTGATGGGGGAAGGGGGAAAGATGCGTTAAAAGTTTTCGAAGAATCTCAAAAGCAAAAGGAGTGAAGGGAGTTCGAGCGACCGAACTGGTCATGAGGGTACTTTTGCATTTTCAAAAGTAGAATTGAAGGATTTGGTATAGGCCTACACTACATTTTCAGGAAAAAAAACTGTACGATTTCAAAATATCTGGGGTCAACTGCCCCCCCCCCCCCCCCCCCCCCCCGGTGCTTACGGCCATGTTCTTTATTTTTTTTCTCCCATTTTTATTCCTTTCCTTTTCTTTTCCCTTTTTCTTCCTTTTCTCTTCTTCCTTTTTTCTTTCCTTTTTTTCCTTTTTTCTCTTTCTTTCCTTTTTTCTTTCCTTTTCCTTTTTTCTTTTTCTTTCCTTTCCCTTTCTTTTCTTTTCTTTCCCCTTTTTCTTTTTTTCCCCTGGAGCCCGTCAGGGGGGCACTCTGCCCCCCCCTGCCCCCCCCCCCCCATAGGTACGCCAGTGGTGTGCCCAGATTTTACACTGATTGTTATAAGCCCAATTGTTTCTTCTATATTTTAATGGAATAAGCTATAAATTTTGATGAGAACGGCTTCCTCTGTCAATCCATTTAAGAGATTTTTTAAACACAGTTGTAATTTGTGAATAGCTCAGCCGAATATACACTACATGTACGTGCATATTCTGCAATATTAACATGATTTATTCACATAATTGCGAGTTAATTAATATTTTCCTATTGGCATTACAGTTGAACTAGGTTACTGATATATGATTATTTTGCAAACGAGCATTCCTTTGTGCCACATTTTTTATTGCTGTGTTCTATCTTTTTAAATGTACTAAGGAATTATATTTCAACTGTTCTGTATAAACGTTATGCTTTTTGATGTAAATATGTAAGGGCCCCATGGAAGACCACTACATTTTGGTGAATGGGCTACCCTGACAAAAGATTTGAAATAAATAAATAAATATGACAAATCAGAGACTGCGACAGTCTGTATTGTTATACGTTCAGTGTACGTAGGTAAACACTATACATACTATTACAAATAATATGGCAGACTACGGTATCAATCCATGATGAGTAAAGAGGGGTTTTTTTTAAATGATAAAATTTTGCTATAGCCCCCCTATATACATGTCGATACCTATTATATTTTAACTGGTGCACAGTGTATTTTGTATTAACTATATCTTTATTTAAATTTTTCGAAAAAGCTTAAAAATTACAGCTCCTCACAAGCACAAACATGTATGTGACAAACATAACACAATGAACCTCAAAGGTTACAGGTTACCTTAAATTCATGCTAAATTCCATGTTTATGCATAATTAGTTACTAAACCCCGCAGTATACTAGGGTACATGTTATCAAAAGCTACTTCATCAATAAAAAAGCCTGTTTTAAAAGAAATTGTATGCTACTATCCAGAGCAGATGTGAACATACAGCATAGAAAACAATACGTATGGTAACCTGTATATAAGCGTATTTACACAAATTTTTGAAGGAGTGTAGAAATTATGGATCTAATACAATGCAATAACTAGCATTATCGTTAAACAAAAAAGGGAAGAGGGGGGGGGGGGGTTAAGATGTTAATTAGCTTAATAACCACATACATGTAAGTGGCACCTGTATACATGTACATGTATATCTCAATTGTCTAAATGTTTGTGACGGCAGCGCCGAACAGGCAGCAGCACTTTTGTTTGAGCTCTCTACTAGTGAATGATATTATTGGACTTAGCTGACCAATTGGTGAATTATTTGTTTCAATCGTCTTGTGAACACACATAGCATCTTTTGGACAAGTTTGAGACAAGTTTGGTATGTTTTGATGATGTGTTTCAATGACAACGATATCTTGTTTCATTAGACTTATTTCATGTAGCATCCATTGTACTACACACTATCGCACTACACCATTGCAACCCGGTCTGTTGACTCAACCGTGTTGTTACCTGTTTAAGGAATGAAGCAGACAATGAACTTACCGTATTTGAATAGCATGCTTCATTGGAATTTTATTCATCATGCTGAAGCTAACTGTACATGTACATTCAACAGAACATGACTTTGTAAGAATCGTACTGTACAACACTCGAGTCCCTCCTCTGAAGGGAAAAAGCCTGCACCATCTAAAGTATCTACATGCAAACATCTACTACAACAACCATGCGTCTACATTTAACATCGAACTCCTTAAATGCGGGGACATACAACCCAACCCGGGCCCAGCTAACGAAGAGCAAAAAAAACAGCCAAACAGTTTTGAAATACTCTGTTTCAGAACTCTACAAACTACGCCAAGGGTGTTCTAATAAACTAGTTCCACCAACTTCATGGAAAGTTATAAAGGACCTCAGGATTTCTTCAGGTGTTTTACGTCATAGAGGAAAACGTGCTGGATCCAGGAAACGCAATAAAGCCCAAGCTATACCAGTGCTCACCCGACCACGCCCACAATCACCGTTTCTTCCCAGGAATATGCCGAGATGTTTGACTACCACTAAATCGAATCGATGTCTGAACCGGCCCAGTCGCGGTTATGATACCCCAACCCTACTTTTACATAACGCCAGATCGTTGAGGAACAAGTTCGACGAATTATCCCTAATCATCGAAGAACATAAAGTGGACATAGCAGCCATCACCGAAACGTGGTTCAGCTCCGATATACACTAGATATGTATGCATTATCAGAGGTTACCTTACATTCAAGATCCAGAGAAGATCGACCAGGAGGAGGAGTTGCACTCTACACGAGACATCACCACAGCGTCCCATACGTCACGCAGCACATTAATTACATTAAAAATTAATTAAAAAATTGGTCAAAACTAAAACTTTCCACAAATGAACTAGCCCATAATAGCCACAGACTCATACCAAAAGATAGCCATATAAATAATTTCATCTGTTGTTATTTCTTGTTTAAAGTCTCTAAATGTCCCGTACGTCACAATCCAAATAGCTTGGACCTGCCCTAGAGCAAAGGGCCTGCTTGCTCATCCTTTGACCCACTCTTGTGTCACCTCACAAAATATATTTTAAACGTGACTTAATTTGCCTGTTATTGCCTTAGTCATATTAGTTATGAACTTTGTTATGAATTTTGTTATATACTGTATATTATACTTTGTGACAATGTCAACCACATTTGTATGTATTGTAATTCATTGCCAATGTAAATTGTTCATAATTCAGCCATCTGGCTGCAAAGTGCAATTAATAAAACCTTTTCAATCTCAATCTCACATACATGTAAGTGGCACCTGTATACATGTACATGTATATCTCAATTGTCTAAATGTTTCCTCTCTTTTTTTTCATGCCAAACTACATATACGCAGGGTAACTAAAACAAGGGAAAAGCTCTCAGTGGTCTCGCCTGCATTACGCAATTCGATATGATGCAAAATTGAGGTTAGACCATTATTTATAGGCAGGGTGGCCCATTAGCAAGCCCCCAAAAATGGAATCCTCTGAATATAATCACATTTTGAAGTGAAGATTGACTAAGAATCATCAGAAGAATTATTTACTATTAGTTGTACCACGATTGATAACTTGAATGAAATATGAACAAATTAATTTTGAAAAATGATTTATCAATTCTTATATTAAGTTGTGAAAACAAAATCCAAGTCTACTGACCTAAACATGACCTTTGACTTTGTGTCGTATGAGTTGTGATACTTGATAACCCTAGGGTACCAGTTTCATAGAATTTGATTTTTTTTTTAAATTGAAAATATGCTAAAATGTCAAAATCTTGATGTTGATACCACAACATAGTCTAAGTTTGTTGACCTAAAATGACCTATGACCTTAACTTAGTGACCTGAAATACTACTCACATGATTGGTGATACATGATAACCGATAGTCCAAGTTTCATTGACTAAGAACTTATACTTTCAATATTATATCAAAAATTCAAAAAATTAACCTTATGTTAAGTTTTTGATGTTGACGCAGTCACCGCCACCGGAAAAGCGGCACCTATGTCTCGCTTTTTGCTACGCAGGCGAGACAAAAACCTCATAAAACATGAAAGCATTCATTTCTTTTTTTATATACTTGTTAAACCGTCTTCATTAGATGTGAACATGGTGGAAAAACAAGTAATTTCATTAAAAAATGCATGTAATTGTTTGGTCAAGCAACTTGTCTGGAGAATTAGATAATATGCATGTCCAATACGATGCAACAATTTGCTTTCTGCATGTTATTCATCTTAATGCCCCAAATAATATCAATGGTTTGATATACATTGGTTACATGCAAGTCGATGTTTATTTCTTTCTATTTCATGTGTAATAGACCAAGACATGTGAAATAGTATGTATGTAAAATAATGAAAACAAAATACAAAATCTGTTCTCTGATAATACATATTGATATCTAAAGTAGATGTAAACATATTGCACAGAAAACAATATACATGTATTCCATTAAAAGAGTGTGTGTTTAAATCAATCATCTGGGGAATCTTAGAATAGTTCCAAAACAACACATTGAATTTGATCTTTTTAATTACTATATTCTTGGAGTTTAAAGAGAGCAAGGTAGCATTTTAAGGACTTTAGCACAAACCCCCCAAAACACAGCAAAATTGAAAATGACAAAAACATTTTAATTTATTTTTCACGTTGAATAGACCAGGACATGTGAAATAGATGTAGAATTTTGTATGTAAAATAATGAAAACAAAATACAATCCATTTTCTGATGATACATATTGATATCCAAAGTAGATGTAAACATATTGCACAGAAAACAATATATTCCATTAAAAGAGTGTGTGTTTAAATCAATCATCTGGGGAATCTTAGAATAGTTCCAAATCAATACATTGAATGTGATCTTATTAATTTCATTATTCTTGGTGTTTAAAGGTATAGACCAGTTCTGGTCATGCGATTGCATTTTGAAAGAAACGTAGAATTGATCAGAAAAGGTTGATCATCTAGCATATACATGTAAGTATTGGTGTGTACTGCAAGATTCTGGAATCATCAAAATGATAAGAAATTTGGCCCAGTCTTGGTAAATTTACAAGCACTGTACACAGAAAGATGTATATGGGACTACACAATATCTATCCAGTCCAAATCCATATAATAATACGCTAAGGCGTCGAGGGGGGTATCCGGGGTCCATTTTACGGCGCCCAAATCTCCCCTCCCGCCCGCCCCCGGGCGCCGCCGGGCGGTCCCGCGGACGGACGGGGTTTCAATCTACAGAATTGGCCACGTCCCGGCCCGGTGCGACGTCCCGGTCGTCGTCGACGTCGTCGATGCGTCCGCACGTCCCACTTATCCGTCACGAATTTCATGCTTTAGCATGAAACGGAAGTGGACGAGCGGTCTGAGGCGCCGGTTGCGTTCGATATTCGCCGGCAGCTCTTGCACATTTTGCACGCACGGGTTCGATCCCGCCTCCGTCTCAAGTGTTTTTTTTTTCTTCCCCGTGTTTGTTTTGTATATTTTAGATGTTGTAATCTTTACCATTTTTTTAATTTTAATTAAAATGTAGACCTCATATTTAAAATTTAAACGAGTTGAGTCTTTATTTGATATTTATTAGCTTCTTTCATGATATCTAGGCCTATAAATAAAATCAGCGCAACAGATGTCTTCCCATATCCACGTCCAAACTTATTAGAGACCTATTTCCATCATTATTGCCGGGATTTTTATATAGTTTTCGTGAGTGGAGGTATGAAATCAAAGCTTATTTTGTGATTATTCTGGCCATGTTTACTCAGTTTTGATTATCATTTATTAAAGGAAAGTTTTCACAAGAAAATCAGAGAAAAACATCGTTCAGTTTCAAGAGCTCTGCCGTACGCATACAGTGTGTAGTGCAGTACAGTGCACTCTATAGCTGCGCTGGCTGCTCGACTGAGCTGAGTGAGTGAGTGAGCTAGCTATTCAGAGTCGAAGAGACTATGAAGGGCCAAACATGCCAATATTCGACAACTATACGCTATATTATGTATCCATCCATGCGACTATTTATGTCTATCCATTCATTGAAGTAGGCCTACACGTGAACACAACAGCGGGCAGGCCGAAGTGCCATAAGATCGTTGGGGGGGGGGGGGGGGGGCAAAATATTTTTTTTGCATCTTACATGTTACAAAAAAAATCTGCATCTTACATGTTACATGCAGACCCCACAAAACATTTTTCAAAGTGTGGGGGGGGGGGGGTCAGGTAGATCGAAGCGAGATGAGTGTAGGCGTGGGGTCCACGGGTTGTGGGGGGGCGAGGGGGATCAGGTAGATCGAAGCGAGTTGAGTGTAGGCGTGGGGTCCACGGGTTGGGGGGACGGGGGGGGGGGGGGATCGGTAGCTCGAAGCGAGTTGAGTGTATGCGTGGGGTCCACGGGGGTAGAGTTGCGTACCATAGGGTCACTAATTGGCGTGGGGTCAATACGTAGAGTTGCGTAGTGTTGCGTACCAACTACGCTGGCCTACGTTACTAAATGCTGAGGGACGGAAAGGGGTACGCAAGATGAACGAAAAAATTTCAACATTTTTAATTTTTTTTGCGTACTTTCGGCGTAGAAACTTGACGCAGAAAGTACGCCTTTTTACGCAACACTACGCTACATGACTACGCAACAGTACGCTACCCTACGCCAAATCGACAAAGCAGTAAAAGCTTTCCACACAGTAAGCAACCATAAGCAAACCTGTACGCCAGCCTACGCATAACCTACGCAGGGACTATTTTCCCATTAATACGCAGCCTAATTTCTGCGTAGTCGGTACGCCACACTACGGAACTCTACGCAGTTCAAGTGGCTTAAAGAATAACTACCGGTACAGTTGGATCTTTTTTTTATTTTTTATATAAGGCCAAATTAAAAAAAAAACATGTTTAGCGTCCTGTTTTTCGACAAATGGGAAGGAGGGGGCCCTTTTTCTTTTTTTCTCTCAAAATGGCGGCTCCGTACATTTTCCCTGACATTCAAGCTATTTTTCAAGATGGCGGCCGACAATTTTTTTTTTTCTTTTTTAAAATCAGAAATACATTTTAGCGGTGCTTTTCATGTTTTTTTTCTTTCAAAAAAAAATAGGAGGCGGCCCCCAAAAAGGAAGCAGGCGGGGACGCTTTTTTTTTTTCTTTAAAAAAAAAATAGGAGGCGGCCCCCAAAAAAGAAGCGGGCGGGGACGCTAAACATGTATATTTTTTTAATGGCCTGAATGGCAAATAAAGTTCTTGGTGGTTTTAATTTAGACAGTCTCTGTATATCTATTTACACCCCCCGCCCCCCTCTAGAATCCCGCGGATTTCCGCGGGTCCTGCTAGTCTATAATAATAATGCGCTAAGGCTCCGCGGGGGGCGCGACGTCTCGGCGAGCCTTTGTATTCTATTGTTTTTTAATGAGATCGCCGACCCAAGTTGGTGCGGCTATCTCCTCCTGAACCCTCCCCTCGGGGTACCCGTGCCCGGTGCCATCGTCCGCGGGAGAGTCTACTCTAGCGAATTGGCTATACTCCGCCCGAGGTCCTCCTCCGTGTCGACGTCCAGGGCGAAAACAAACGCGACATGCATAATGCAGGATATGCGTGACGACAGAGATACCTCATGGATATTCAACATGACATCCGTAGACACACGACCGATGACTATCCACTCACATTAAGTTGCGTATTAAATGCTCTATGCAAAGGGCGGGATTACCGAGAGTAAAGCATCTTTCTATAGGATGTGCTTTGTTGTAGCTAGGATGTGCTTTGCATGGATTTGCATGTAGTAGCTGCACAAGAGATACACGGGGCTTCCCGTCGACGTCCAAACTTAGAGACCTATTTCCATCATGATTGCCGCGATTTTTATATAGTTTTCGTGAATGGAGGTATGAAATCAAAGCTTATTTTGTGATTATTACGGCCATGTGTACTCAATTTTGATTATCATTTTCTAAAGGGAAAGTTTTGACAAGAAAACCATTGGACTGACAATTCAGTCGCAAGCTAACTTCAGTCACCACACATCACAGTGCAGTAACTCGAGGAATCTCCAACACCGGCACCGGGCACCGCAGGCGTCCGAGGCCTGCGGCGCCTGTGTTTGAGCTTCGTGGAGTTACGCTGGAGTGTTATGTGTGTGAGTAGAGCTGAGCTGAGCTCGAGTCGAAGAGATTTGACACTTTGAAATTGTTATCTGTTGGTTTGCATCATTATTGCCGCGATTTCAATATAGTTTCGTGAATAGCTTTACGAAACCTGAGCTTAGAATTTATAGTAAAAGTATTACTAATGTCTACGTTTTTAAACGACTGTCTGATTTTCTTGTGAAAATTTTACTTTGAAAAATAATTATCGAAATTTATGGTCAGAAATAATCACAATCTAGGGTCTATTATGTTACAGTTCTTGCATCAAATCAATGCATGAAAACTTAGTTATTGAACTAGAAAAATGTTTTTTTTTTAAATAGGCAATTATGAAGAAGGAAACCTGAAACCCTGAGTTGAGTGTATATTTGTTTCAAGGGGCCATAAACCCCCAAAAGCTCGGGGGTTACGTTCTTCAAAGTTGGGGGGGGGGGAGAGATCAGATCGCAGCGAGTTGAGTGTATATACAATATAGGCGTGGGGTCCACGGGTTTCAAGGGGCCATAAACCCCCGAAAGCTCGGGGGTTTTAGGCGTTTAATTAGGGTCAGATGAGCATATTTTTAATACTTTATTTGTGACACTTGCGGGTCACTAATTGGCGTGGGGTCAATACGTAGAGTGGCGTAGTGTTGCTACCAACTACGCTGGCCTACGTTACTATATGCTGAGGGACAGAAAGGGGTACGCAAGATGAACGAAAACAAGTCAACATGTTTAATTTTTTTCGCGTACTTTCAGCGTAGAAACTTGACGCAGAAAGTACGCCTTTTTACGCAACACTATGCTACCCTACGCCAGATCGTCAAAGCATTAAAAGCTTTCCACACAGTAAGCAACCATATAAGCAAACCTGTACGCCAGCCTACGCATAACCTACGCAGGGACTATTTTCCCATTAATACGCAGCCTAATTTCTGCGTAGTCGGTACGCCACACTACGGAACTCTACGCAGTTCCAGTGGCTTAAAGAATAACTACCGGTACAGTTGGATCGTTTTTTTAATTTTTTTATATAAGGCCAAATTAAAAAAAAAACATGTTTAGCGTCCTGTTTTTTCTGAAAAATGGGAAGGAGGATCGAGGCCCTTTTTTTTTTTTTTTTTTTTTTTTCTTTCAAATGGCTGCTCCGTACATTTTCCCTGACATTCAGGCTATTTTTCAAGATGGCAGCCGACAATTTTTTTCTTTTCTTTTTTAAGATCAGAAATACATTTTAGCAGTGCTTTTCATGTTTTTTTTCTTAAAAAAAAAAAAAAAAAAAAAAAAAAAATCAAAAAAAAATTCAAAAAAAAAAAAAAATAGGAGAGGCGGCCCCCAGAAAGGAAGCGGGTGGGGACGCTGTTTTTTTTCTATAAAAATTTTTTTTAAAATAAAAAAAATTCAAAAAAATTTCAAAAAAAAAAAAATAGGAGGCGGCCCCCAAAAAGGAAACGGGCGGGGAAGCTGTTTAAAAAAAAAATAATAATATAGGAGGTGGCCCCCAAAAAAGAAGCGGGCGGGGACGCTAAACATGTATATTTTTTTAATGGCCTGAATGGCAAATAAAGTTCTTGGTGGTTTTAATTTAGACAGTCTCTATATATCTATTTACACCCCCCGCCCCCCTCTAGAATCCCGCGGATTTCCGCGGGTCCTGCTAGTCTATAATAGTAATACGCTAAGGCTCCGCGGGGGGGCATGACGTCTCCGCCGGCCTTTGTATTCTATTGTTTTTTAATGAGATCGCCGACCCAAGTTGGTGCGGCTATCTCCTCCTGAACCCTGCCCTCGGGGTACCCGTGCCCGGTGCCATCGTCCGCGGGAGAGTCTACTCTAGCGAATTGGCTATACTCCGCCCGAGGTCCTCCTCCGTGTCGACGTCCAGGGCCAAAACAGACGCGACATGCATAATGCAGGATATGCGTGACGACAGAGATACCCCATGGATATTCAACATTGCATCCGTAGACACACGACCGATGACCATCCACTCACATTAAGTTGCGTATTAAATGCACGACGCACAGGGTCGGGCTTACCCGAGTAAAGCATCTTTCTATAGGATATCCTTTGTATAGTAGCTGCACGGCCACAGAGATATACGAAGCTTCCCGTCCACGTCCAAACTTAGGGACCTATTTCCATCATTATTGCCGCGATTTTTATATAGTTTTCATGAATGGAGGTATGAAATGAAAGCTTATTTTGTGATTATTACGGCCATGCTACTAAATTTTGATTATCATTTTCTAAAGGAAAGTTTTCACAAGAAAACCATTGGACTGACAATTCAGTCGCAAGCTGCCTTCAGATCTACACACACATACATACAGTACACGGTGGTGCTGCGCTGTGTCGGCCGTGGGTAGCGTACGAAGGTGCGAAGTAACGCTAGGCTAGCGGCCTCATGAATAAACATGAGTACTTTGGCTGAGTGAGGTAGAGTCGAAGAGTATGGGGGGCCAAGCAGGCCAATAATCGTACAACTATACAATTACACATACGTCTATCCATTCATTGAAGAACCCGTCAACACAACAGCGTGCGGGCCGAAGTGCCATAATTTTGTCCACCGACTCTACGTCTACTCAGCCATATCTACAGTAAATTAAGAGAAAGCATTAATTTTAAATAAGGTTATGAATTGTACTCAACCAGAGAGAAGTATGTGACTTCATGCATTGCAAAACAGTTACGTAATGAGTAAAATCGTTTGGGGGGGGGGGGGGGGGGCGGGTGCAGAAAGAAAATCTGCATCACCATGCACCATTCATGCATGTTACATGCAGGCTCCAAGAAACGTTCTTCAAAGTGGGGGGGGGGGGGGGGGGGGGAGAGATCAGATCGCAGCGAGTTGAGTGTATAATATACATGTAGGCGTGGGGTCCACGGGTTTCAAGGGGCCATAACCCCCCGAAAGCTCAGGGGTTTTAGGCATTTAATTAGGGTCAGATGAGCATATTTTTAAAACTTTATTTGTGACACTGGCAGGTCACTAATTGACGTGGGGTCAATACGTAGTGTTGCGTAGTGTACCAACTATGCGTACTTTTTTTGCGTACTTTCGGCGTAGAAACTTGACGCAGAAAGTACGCCTTTTTACGCAACACTACGCTACATGCCTACGCTACAGTACGCTACCCTACGCCAGATCGACAAAGCAGTAAAAGCTTTCCACACAGTAAGCAACCATAAGCAAACCTGTACGCCAGCCTACGCATAACCTACGCAGGGACTTTTTTCCCATTAATACGCAGCCTAATTTCTGCGTAGTCAGTACGCCACACTACGGAACTCTACGCAGTTCCAGTGGCTTTAAGAATAACTACCGGTACAGTTGGATTGTTTTTTAATTTTTATATAAGGCCAAATTAAAAAAAACCATGCTTATAGCGTCCTGTTTTTTTGAAAAATGGGAAGGAGGCCCTTTTTTTTCTTTTTTTTTTCTTTCAAAATGGCCGCTCCGTACATTTTCCCTGACATTCGGGCTATTTTTCAAGATGGCGGCCGAAAATTTTTTTTTTCTTTTTTAAAATCAGAAATACATTTTAGCAGTGCTTTTCATGTTTTTTTTCTTTCAAAAAAAATTCAAAAATAAAAAAATTCAAAAAAAAAAAAAAATAGGAGGCGGCCCCCAAAAAGGAAGCGGGCGGGGACGCTGTTTTTTTTCTTTCAAAAAAAAAAATAAAAATAGGAGGCGTCCTCAAAAAGGAAGCGGGCGGGGACGCTTAACATGTATATTTTTTAATGGCCTGAATGGCAAATAAAGTTGTTGGTGGTTTCAATTTAGACAGTAACTATACTATTTACACCCCCGCCCCCTCTAGAATCCCGCGGATTTCCGCGGGTCCTGCTAGTCTATAATAATAATACGCTAAGGTTCCGCGGGGGGCGCGACGTCTCCGCGAGCCTTTGTATTCTATTGTTTTATAATGAGATCGCCGACCGAAGTTGGTGCAGCTATCTCCTCCTGAACCCTCCCCTCGGGGTACCCGTGCCCGGTGCCATCGTCCGCGGGAGAGTCTACTCTGTGGAATTGGCTATACTCCGCCCGAGGTCCTCCTCCGTGTCGACGTCCAGGGCGAAAACAGACGCGATATGCATAATGCAGGATATGCGTGACGACAGAGATACCTCATGGATATTCAACATAACATCCGTAGACACACGACCGATGACTATCCACTCACATTAAGTTGCGTATTAAATGCACTATGCACAGGGTCGGGATTACCCGAGTAAAGCATCCTTCTATAGGATATCCTTTGTAGTAGCTGCACAAGCCACAGAGATACGCACGAAGCTTCCCGTCCCCGTCCAAACTTAGGGACCTATTTCCATCATTATTGCCGCGATTTTTATATAGTTTTCGTGAATGGAGGTATGAAATGAAAGCTTATGTTGTGATTACTACGGCCATACATACTAAATTTTGATTATCATTTTCTAAAGGAAAGTTTTCACAAGAAAACCATTGGACTGACAGTTCAGTCGCACGCTGCCTTCAGTCAACACACAGTGCATTGCTGCTGTGCAGGGCCCTGTGCAGTGTGTGTGAATTCAGCTGAGCTGAGCTCGAGTCGAAGAGATTCGACACTTTGAAATTGTTATCTGTTGGTTTGCATCATTATTGCCGCGATTTCAATATAGTATCGTGAATAGATTTACGAAACCTGAGCTTAGAATTAGTAAAAGTATTACTAATGTCTACGTTTTTAAACGACTGTCTGATTTTCTTGTGAAAATTTTACTTTGAAAAATGATTATCGAAATTCATGGTCAGAAATAATCACGATCTAGGGTCTATTATGTTACAGTTCTTGCATCAAATCAATGCATGAAATCTTAGTTATTGAACTAGAATTTTTTTTTTTTTTTTTTTTTTTTTTAAATAGGCAATTATGAAGTAGGAAGCCTGAAACCTGTCCTTAGCCTACTAAACAAATCTCAACAAAGTGTAGGCCTATCCTTTTATGAATTAATGAAAAAGTAGCCCCAGAAAAAAGAGCCCCCGAAAGTTGAAAAAGTAGCCCCCGAAAATTTCCCAAAAATTTGAAATGGAGCCCCTGAAATGAAAAACTTAATTTTTTGCCTGCGCCCCCCTCTAGAATCCCTTGGATTTCCACGGTTCCTGAGTTGAGTGTATATATAATATAGGCGTGGGGTCCACGGGTTTCAAGGGGCAATAAACCCCCAAAAGCTCGGGGGTTACGTTCTGCAAAGTTGGGGGGGGGGGGAGAGATCAGATCGCAGCGAGTTGAGTGTATATATAATGTAGGCGTGGGGTCCACAGGTTTCAAGGGGCCATAAACCCCCGAAAGCTCGGGGGGGGGTTAGGCGTTTAATTAGGGTCAGATAAGCATATTTTTAATACTTTATTTGTGACACTTGCGGGTCACTAATTGGCGTGGGGTCAATACGTAGAGTTGCGTAGTGTTGCGTACCAACTACGCTGGCCTACGTTACTATATGCTGAGGGACGGAAAGGGGTACGCAAGATGAACGAAAACAATTCAACATGTTTAATTTTTTTTGCGTACTTTCGGCGTAGAAACTCGACGCAGAAAGTACGCCTTTTTACGCAACACTACGCTACATGCCTACGCAACAGTACGCTACCCTACGCCAGATCGACAAAGCAGTAAAAGCTTTCCACACAGTAAGCAACCATAAGCAAACCTGTACGCCAGCCTACGCATAACCTACGCAGGGACTATTTTCCCATTAATACGCAGCCTAATTTCTGCATAGTCGGTACGCCACACTACGGAACTCTACGCAGTTCCAGTGGCTTAAAGAATAACTACTGGTACAGTTGGATCGTTTTTTTAATTTTTATATAAGGCCAAATTTTTAAAAAAACATGTTTAGCGTCCTGTTTTTTCGAAAAATGGGGAGGAGGAGGCCCTTTTTTTTTTTTTTTTTCAAAATGGCCGCTCCGTACATTTTCCCTGACATTCGGGCTATTTTTCAAGATGGCGGCCGACAATTTTTTTTTTTTTTTTTTTAAATCAGAAATACATTTTAGCTGTACTTTTCATGTTTTTTTTCTTTCAAAAAAAAAAAATAAATTAAAAAAAAAAAAAAAAAAAAAAAAAATAGGAGGCGGCCCCCAAAAAGGAAGCGGGCGGGGACGCTAAACATGTATATTTTCTTAATGGCCTGAATGGCAAATAAAGTTCTTGGCGGTTTTAATTTAGACAGTCTCTATATATCTATTTACACCCCCGCCCCCCTCTAGAATCCCGCGGATTTCCGCGGGTCCTGCTAGTAGATATAATAATTTACCAAATATATCAATTCGTCTCTGTTTTCACGAAGTGACGGTAGTGAAAAAAAATTGCATTCACTTTGCGTTACGATTTTCCTCACTACCGTCACTTCGTGAAAACAAGGACGAATTAGTAGGCGGCCCTCAGCAGATTTGGTATCATCACGTATTACTCCATTTATTATTATCCATTTCATTATTTGAGAGGGGGGCGTTCCAAACTGGTCTATACCTGTAAGAAGATCAAGGTAGCATATAAGGACTTTAGCACTAACCTGATGGCTGATTCACAAGTAAGAGCAGGTCATCGTTAGATGGGAATGTCTCATTGGATCTCCGGCAGAACCAGCTGAAAAGAAGACCGTCTTGATTTCCATCGACATCTGGATCCTTAGACAATGAACCATCCATATAAATGTCACGATACCAGCCTGTTAAAAATGAAATGAGAATTTATGATAATTTAGTCAAGCATCCATGGACAATGCAAATGCAGTGTTTTGTTTGTCAAACACTATCATTGGACATCTGATTTCCCTGATTAACATGCTGTTGTATGATAGAAAAAGTTATTTTCCTTTCATGAAGCATGCAGTAGAGTCTCACCTACATGTACATTGTAAATTCAAAGTACACTGTAGGCAGCAAAGGTAAAATTATTCTTCTCGGGCTGAAAAATAAACATACATACAGTACATGTTAGTACCAGTAACCTCCCAAACTTCTATAAGTCAAGTTTTTCAGGTAAATCAAAAATGATAACAGAAGTTGTTTAGGTGACTTTTGTAATTGAAATTATCACCATTTACATCAATACTGTTCCATGTGAGCTACACATTAATTTCATTAATGTGTATTTCATTACTTTCTACTAAACAATCTGGGCCCTGTTTAATAAAACTTGTTATCCATGACAACTGTTTATTATAAGCTCCTGAAATTGTGACACCTGAATAGCCGAGAGCTAATTTGTCATTGAATTTTATCATTTGTTAATGATAAGAAGTTTTAAGAAACAAGGCCTGGAAGCGTTGAGTAAAATAGTTGACAGACACTCACCAATAGCTCTCGAGCTACCCCCATTGATGACAGCATAAAGAGGAGACTCTACCACTCTGATATAAGTCTGATCATTCTTGTTCACACCTACAGATCCATCTCTTAAGTTAATAGTGACATGAAGTCTGAACACATACGTTCCATATTCCAGTGTGAATGCAGGTACATAGAGTGTTGTGAGATCAGTCCTGATTGAAGCCGGTAGCTGATAAAGGTTCTCATCCACTGGCACTGTGAATACATCATTGAGCTTGAATACCAGCCACTCATAATGAGTACTTGCAGCCATGACACAGTCTATGTTGACTTCTGCAGCAAACTGAAATCTTTTCTGTCGATGATATTGTTTCGCCAAGCTGTAGCTGCTTTCACCATCCAATATATGCATGTTGGGTAAAAAGCAGGGTGAGGCTTGGACAAATGCATCAGACATTGCATGCCTGATGGAGACTGCATCGGAAGCAGAAGCAGTAGCAGTATACGATCCAGCCGAAACGTACGTGTGCTCCACTCTGACTGAAAAGTACTCCCTGGGATTGAAAGGCAAGTCAAGGTCAGAAGGAATGTACATGGTGACATTTTCTTGGATCCGGGGTTCCTGGAGAGTTTCTGAGGTTCCGTCTCCATAATCTAAGGCAAATAAAGAGTTTGATCCAAGCTGGTAGGAGAAGAGGACAAATGTAACTGCATCTGCTTCCATGACGGGTCCATCGTTGATGAGATATATTCCTGTAATGCTCTCCAGGACGGTCACATTCGTGCTAGCTCTGCCACTGGAAAATGCATTTGTGGCATAGACCTCAATATCATAGACCCCTTCTGCATTGAATTCATACAGTATAGTGGGGTTGGTTGAGCTAAAGAGATATCCCCCTACATTCCATTCACACAGCTCTATGGTCCCTTTCAGAGGTTGAGCAGTCAATATCACAGGAAATTCTATTGGTAGGATGGCAGTCCAAGTCCCATCCTCACCTTATCATGAGAAAAAAAAATCAAAATCAGGCAATGTGCATTAAACGATCAATGTTAATACCTGAAAAATTTGTTTGTGTGCCCAATGTTTACAATGTGTAGCTTGCATTGTTACACCATGGACCTACTACGAATGGACTTTTGATGGCGAGAGTAGTCAAACTAATGATAGCTACCATACCTGTTCTTATGTCTTACTTTACTCTCAATTTGTTTAAGGTCTGACTGCGAAGCTGCGGCATGTTCTAATAGGCTTCGATAAGGGCCGGGCCTTTGGTCCAATGAGACCTGCCGCAATTTGGCCGCCCTCTATCAGCGGAGTCGCTTAATTCACACAATACATTATTGGTATCATGGAACATTTACAATACGGACAAGCACAGCGAAATAAATAATAATTGTGAGTGAATACAGCGCTGAAAGCAATGACAGAATGAAATAACAGGCGCGAGACAAAAATATATTTGCTTATGCTACGTCTGCATTTTGCTTATACTATTTAAGACTAGGTTCTTAACGATTTGTAGGAGCAGCGAACAACCCAAAATTACGCGCCTGCAAGGATCGCTGTAGGCGCCGCTCATGCAAGATTGCGCAAGTGATCACATCCAGCTGTCAGATCGGGGTGGGACCACACAATGGGTTTTTGGATCGGCGCAAAATTTAAACCTATAGCGGTGGAGCTCATACTGTACATGTAGGTTCCAAGGGACTGCTTCGTTGAATGTCCATTCATAGTAGCTAGGTCCATGGTATTATGCAGAATAGGGACTCTTAGTCCACTTGGCTCAGTATTTAACCACATTTCACATTTTCTCATATACAATAACTTTATTTAAAAAAGATATATCTATCTTTTAGACAGTAAGGGATGGTTTTGGGTTTTCTGTGCAATATGTTTACATCTACTTTAGATATCAATATGTTTTATCAAAAGGAGTTAAAAGGAGCCAAAAGTAGCCAAAAGGAGTAAACTGAAGTTATTGCAACCTAAAATTATTTTAGTTCCATGCAGTACGTATCTTCCAATCTTTCTACACTGTAGGTGATATTTGTGTACGATATCACTTCTATATCTGCTTTTATATATTTGGGCAAAATCCACATGAAACGCATGTACTCTGATGTACAAGGCTATAATTGTTGTATACATTTTATTAGAATTTTTTTGTCTTACCTGAGAAGCTATCTATTGCGAGATCTTCAATATCTTCCAACACAGCAACGTACCATTCGTAATGAACACTGCTCACATAATTGTAGAGAAAAAGCTGGACTGTGTACAAATCTGGGACGGCATATAGGTGGTTGAAAGTCAAATTTCTGTAGTCTGGCTCAGATGGAATTGGTTCCCACCATTCTGATAAATTGATGACAAAAATGTGAATTGTGCAATTCAGGCTAGTTAACAAGATTTTGAAGAAAAAGAAAGACTATTCATATTGAACACACAATTAATAACCTTAGAAATCACAAAAATTATAAATGGGCATTTAATGGTGTTGGCCAAAATATACAGTCATTCTAATGTAATGTAAAGTAGATGTACACATTCCATCTTGTTTATAGCATTACTGTAAATTGGAGGGACCATATGACATAAACAGTAATACTGGGATCTCATGCAAATTTCACTGAGTCAGATTGGGAAAATGTCACCACTATTTCAGTAGGGACTGCTGGAGGAGCAAAGGTAAATTTAATTAAAAAAATTCTCTGATGGTACTGGTAATCTTCCAAGATGTATACATACAGTTTATATCTGAGTTTGTCCAGCACTGACTTACATCAGTTACAGACAAATATTTAAGGGCTAACTCCCCAAGATCACAGAGAATTGAA
The DNA here is from genome assembly GCF_000002235.5 of Strongylocentrotus purpuratus. Taxonomy (NCBI): domain Eukaryota; kingdom Metazoa; phylum Echinodermata; class Echinoidea; order Camarodonta; family Strongylocentrotidae; genus Strongylocentrotus; species Strongylocentrotus purpuratus. Next base: position 19,805,439 of record NW_022145610.1, read on the forward strand.
AAGAGTTGGGGAGGGGGGGGGGGGGGGATTGGGGGTGCAAGTGTGCTCGACCTCCTAATACAATACGTCCATTAGATATTAAATGCTGGAAAAGGTCACCAACCTATAGTTCCATCTCCATAATCTATGTCACCGTGAATGTCAGTGGGTATTCCATCACTTGTATAGTTAACAAACATCTGAAGTGTATCCTCCAGGGGATAGTGAAGTGGTGCATTGAGGGATATATCCAGCGTAGTGATAGGGTTTTCAACGATGATGGTGGTATACTCTGAAGCCTCGTTAATCTCATGGTACATAGTTGCTCTCAGAGTATAGTTTCCTGTGTTCCAAATAAGTTACATACAAGATTTGTATTAATTACTTTCATTATTTATTTGCATACTCTAAAAACTTTCTAATTATGAAAATCATACCGGTAAGCTTTTAAAATTTGGAAAATACATTTTATAATGTTCTTATACAATTACCATGGTATACAATGAATAAAAGACAACATTAAACACACAAAAGAGCAAGTGAAATGTACTATGTAGCTTTTCTTATAGGAATTGGACAAAATAAAAATAGAAGTTAGGATGTCTTCTTTACCTGGCTTCGAAATAAACAACCACACTTCATCCACTTCATCTGGGCTTCTAGCTTGGCGGTAGGAATCAAAGTAGAATTCTAGTTCAAACGTATCTTCATTATAGGCACTCCATTCAATGAGAGCAGGCCAACCAGACTCCGCAGCAAGAGAGCCAATGAAAGGATTGTTGGTCTGAACGAAATACTCACTGATATAAAACACCATTCCTGTAATCTGGTGAACGAAATGAACAAAACACAATTAACATATAACATCCAACAGACCAATTCATACATTTCCCTCTTCATCTCTTAAAAATGAATCTATTACCGTCTATATAAGTCTCCAAGCACTATACAAAACAAATTTGCTTGCACTACCAGAATGAAATCTTACAAAATCTCTGTGTATACTTTTTTCCAATATAATCTCTTCATTATTATCTTATAATAAAACTTTTGATTGGTACTAGAAAATCAAAGACATAGTTTTAAGCTTTCTATCTGGCACTTATCATTCGGATTAGGGTTGGCATATTTCCCGCTTCGGCGGCTTATTTTCCGGACGTTGGGAATAAGCGGTATTTACTGGTATTTACCGCTTTTTACCGGTATTTACCACTTTTTACCGGGAAATATATTTTTCCACTCACTTGTTCATAGGGATTGTCCAATTTTGAACATAATAACAATGTTGGTGAGTATGGTTGCTCTTGTGTGTACTATTTGTGTGTGTGTGTGTTTGTTTGTGTGTTTGTCTATGTCTGTAATTATGTAATGCTGGAAAAAAATACAGGAAAAAGATACCAAATATACACCTAATCTAGATATGTTGTTCTTCATTAAAGGGAACCAAAACCTTCATACTAAGTTACTTTTATTGTAAAGTTTAAGATATTTGAATAAAATCAGTGAAAAATTGAACAAAATCGGGCAAGGAACCTTTTGTACATCAAATTTCACAATTCTTTCGTTTTTTCCTATTTATTTGTGTGCTTGATCGGATTTCATAACATGTGAAGTAGAATATCATTTTGCATTCTATTATCTCAACCACAAGAAAGAAGGAAAAACATGAAATTTGATGTACAAAAGGCATGGAGAGTTGTCCACAAATGATGTCATCTAGTGATTTAAAAAAGCTTTAATTTCCTTATTCCTTGCCCAATTTTGTTCAAATTTTCACTGATTTTATTCAAATATCTTAAACTTTACAATAAAAGTAACTTGTATGAATGTTTTGGTTCCCAGTTGCTAATTACCATATTCATGAATACCTATTAATTAGCATGTGAACAAAATGCCATTTGGGTGTGTACATGTATGCAGTGAGGATTTTATAAATCTGTTTGTGTGTTTCTACTATGAGTATTGTGCTGCTAATTATTTCAGAACAATATTTTCAGTTATGAGGCTAAAAACAAGTAAAATTATGAATAAATAGAGAATTAAAATCATATTTCCTGTTTTTTACATATTTACCGGACGCGCATCTTATTTACCGGACGGTATTTACCGCCGGTAATTACCGCCACCGGTATTTACCACCCAACCCTGGATATGAATAGCCTGAATGAAAGTTTTCTTTTTAAAAATGACAAAACTTTAAAAATGAATAGTATAGTGTACCTCCTCTGCTTACTTCTTTTGATAAAAATCCACTTCTTGATCATCCATCAATAATTATATAATATTGGATGGCTTTGAGTGTGATACAAGAATATATTGCTTGAGATATGACAATATCGGACGAGTCTTAGCGAGAGCAATATATTCTTTTATCACACAAAAACAAAGCCATACAATATTATCATTATCATTATTATCTTTAATAGTCTGCCAAGTGAAATAATTTTTTTTGACTGAATGTGGCTTTGTTTTTGTGTGATATTGCGATGATATCGATATCGATAGTTGACGTTATTGTATGAATGAGCAAAACAAAAACAATACTGGTCAGACATCAGAGTACTGCGCTAAAGATATTGAATACACTGATTTATTATACCACTTGGAACCCATATATAGATAATAATGAATTATACTTACTAGTTCCACAAACTTGATTTGTGACTCACAATACACTGCTGTATTGTTAATCTCACTGTAAACAGTCACAGACACATTGTGTGGTCCTAATCCAATGATGTTTTGAAGTTCCATGGGAAATGGTAAAGTGTCCAAGAGCACCGCATACAGGTCATCATTTTGCAGTGCACCATAGGAGAATACCTCATCAAAGACCGGGTAACCATCAAGTTCCATATAATAATACAATGGATCTGGAAACTCATGGTGATTGAAGATCAAAAGATCTGACTCTCCAAGGATGTAAATGTCATAGTTATAGGTCAGATTCACACTTCTATAGGAACATATTTCATAATATATCTCAGAATAGACCAAAACTTCTGAGAAGTGGGCTTCCAGTTGGCCTGCCATACAACAGTTTGTTAAAATGTTGTATGCAGCTGGTTGTGTATATTTGTGTATTAGCGGTTCCTGAAGATCAGTGGCATTTGCAATGTAGATAATGTTGTCATTGAAGTCCCAGTAGCACTCAAAGAAAAATGGAAAGTCTGTCCAGAAGGCAATTTCAAATGTTTGATTCACTTCCAAAAGAGAGGGGATGCTCACTGTAAACAAATCTGAGGGGGAGAGAAAACATGGAGAAAATGTCATAAAATCATGGAGCTACAATCGAATACCATTTGGATCTACAAACCTTATTTTCTACAACTTAGATAAACAAAAATAAACACTCTAAAAAGATACAAACACCAACAATAAAAGCAGTGTTGATATCAATCTAGTACTTCAATGTTAAATGGAGAAAAAAAAAATTCAAAAATGAATCTTACTCTTTCAGTGATAAGAAAAGCTCCATATTTGTTAAAATGTTTTCAAACACCCGTTTTCAAAAGCCTTTGAATAGATTTTGGTTGTGTCTGTAAAGAAGCACTAGACCTAGACTATAAGGATATTTTTTTTCACAAAATAAATTGATCTTATATTCATTTATATGTACATCATTTAGACCCTACTTTTAAATTTGTTAGTCTTGTAACCAATGTCTCGTCGCATATCTATATACAAACTGAATGATTATTAAACAAATAAATAAAAAATGGATCAGTAGATGGACAGATGAATGGCTCACAGCATACATGGCATAGCCATGTTTTCATATTATTGTCTCAATTGACCTACAATTATACATGTACAGTGTACATGTACAACCTATATGATTGACCAGAAATTTATGAGATACTGTTTAAAGTGGAAAAAGAATAGGAAAACAGAAGGGTTTTCCCTGCTCTCAATCACAATGAAAGTGTTTTATCCAAATCAATGGAAAAACATGAAAGTCATCATACGGTAGTCTACTTTATCAAGATTCAATACAAAATTTCACTGAGAGCAATAAAGTTAAAGCAAAAACAAACCAATTCTTTGTAGTCTTTCATAAACAGTATTAAGCCTTGGTTGTCAAGTTACCAGGTTGCTCTCCTATTATTATTAATGATAATTTCCTCGTCAATTTCATCAAGTGTTTTTCGACCACTCAAAGAAAATTTGTAGAGTATAGATCTACATGTATTTGCACACATGTTGAGGCTCTCTAGATTTATGCTAGTATGTGGTAGATCTAGGCCTAGATCATGCTAGTTATGGACAACAGTTGGTTGGCTTGGGGGGGGGGGGCGGTCTGATACCCCAAAGTAGTCTGTCACTGACCTCCTACACATAACTACCTCACTATCTTCACCGGTTAGAAACAATCTCCAATCTTGCTGCTGCATTCAAGTGTAGTCTAGATCTAGATCTAGGCCACTCAAAAAAAAAAAAAAAGAATTGTAGAGTCTAGATCTAGATCTGGATCTATAATTTGCTCACATGCCGAGGCTCTCCAGTCCAGAGTTATGGTAGTACTAGTAGGCCTAGACCCTATGTAGATCTAGTACTAGACTTCTACTTGTACTAGTTCTAGGCCCAATGCTAGTTATGGACAACAGTTGGCTTGGGGGGGGGGGGGGGGGAGGGCGGTCTGATACCCCAAAGTAGACAGTCCGACTCTGAGTCTGACACTGACCTCCTATTCCAAATTATCTCATCAGAACAGAATTATAGATCTAGAGTCTAGACTAGATTTTAGATATCATCTACTGTACTGATCTAGATCTAGATCTACTAGACCTAGATCTAGACTCTAGACCTCTAACGTTAGAACTAGATCTAGACTAGGTCTACTGGTCTAGATCTATTATCTAGACTACTCAACAAAATTGCCAGAATTGTTTTTATTTCAAAGAGAACGGAAATAGATCTAGTCTAACTTTGTTAGGGTCTAGCTTACTTAGTACTAGATCTAGATCTAGACTAGGGTCTAGTTAGAACTTAGAGTTAGACTTCTAGATCTAGACTCTAACTCTGAGTTAGTGTTATTGTTAAAATGGGATTTGGAGGGGTCCAATTCAATCGTCCACCAACCAAGTTTATTGTTATAGATCTAGACCTAGATCTACTCTATTAATTATTAATCTCATTCTCAATCTCATTCTCAGTCATTCTCAATTCTCATCTGCTATAGTCTAGACTAGACTGTTACTGTTAGATCTAGATCTAGAACTGTCTAAGTACGTTAACTGTTAGACTTAGACCTAACTGTTAGACTTCTATCATCACAGACATCATCAGTTCATTCAGCCTATTGATGCAAACACATCTACTTTAGTCTCTAGATCTAGATTAGGAATATGTCTAGATCTAACTTAGATCTAGAGGTCTAGACCTACACCGGCTAGAAACAATCTCCAGTCTTGCTGCTGCATTAAGTGTAGTCTAGTCTATGCCGTAGATCTACCTAACCTACCGCAGGTCTAAAGCCGCGCCGACCGCGACGGCGGGGTGAACGCATATCATTACCCATATTTGACTCGGCTCAGCCCTCAGATGACGAATGAGACTGACAAGTACAAGTGACAGTAAATCAATGACTGGAATTTTATTTCATTAAACTTACTCTCATTTGCCCTTACGCCAGAACCAGTAATTGCAAGGTGAGATGTGATCACTAAGAAGACGAACTTCCACGTTAACACCTCCATGACTTCCGTCATTTTCGACATTTCTTTCCAAAAATTATGTCATGATGTGGTGGTGTCATCATGCAGACAATATTAATGATATCGATATCTAACTGTTAATCGATAAATGCGCGGTATAGATGAACCTGTAACAAAGACCGCCAAAGACATTTAAATAGTAAGTCATGATTTTGTTTATGCTTTTTGTTATAGTAGTTCGGTGTAATGCGTTATGGCATATTTGCATAAAACTTTTGATAAAATACTACCGAATAACATAAGGGTGATGCCACGCGCATTTATGACTAAAATATCTCTTTGTTTTGCTAAAAATTTGAAAGAGTGTCAAATTCATGAAATAGTTCATTGCTTAGGTTTTTACCAAATAGCCTACTCTTCATAAAGACCTTTTCAATTATATATTTTTTTTAGTATGAGTTTGTAGTAATAAGCCTGTTAAGTATACATTTGAAAGTGGGACATTACATATGTGAGGCGCAATGAAACACAAAAGTGATTTACTCAGAATGTGGGGTCAATCATATTCAAATTTATTTTTCAAAACAAGATACATCATTCTGTCCAAGGCATTCAGGCACATTTTCTTGATTAAAAAATATAACTTATTTTGTTATGCCACCCCCCCCCCCCCCCCACCCCACTCATGCGGTGTTATTTAGGATACGCGTATGCTCGTTCTCTCCCTTTGAACTCGAATTCGATGCCTAGCTGCTTCTGTATATGACGAAGGAACTGAATGATTGCGAGAAGTAATCATAGCCATATAAATGAACACATAACATGGGGGAGGGGCGAGTGCAAAAGAGGATAGATAGAGTTTCCTACTCCCTCACGAAGCGCGGAAGCTTTGAAGTTTCATCAAATTTTTAGAGAAATAAGACTTCTCACGGTATTTTGATTTTGATGATGTAGAAACTTGAATAATTGTGTGAAAAAATATGTTAGCCATATTGAGCAGGTAAAACAGGGGAGGAGGTGGGTGCGTGCAGAAACGTTGACGTTCATTCATCACTATTTTGAGAGGAGGAACACGCTTCGCAGTAATTTGTTTTTTAATTCACTGAGCCCGCTTCTGTATGATGAAGATACTTGATTGCAAGAAAACGTTTTTAATATCAAATTTTTAAAGAAAGAAGACGACTCATAGTACAGCTTCATCGACTCTAATTCGATGGTCACTGATCAAGGATCTTGATTTCGAGAAATATAGCCATTAGGCCAATAGTAAGCACGCAAAGCGGGCCTAGCGGGGGTAGGGGGTGGGTGTATGAAGGTGAGAGATCCCCCCCCCCCGTGCAAAGCACAGCTAGAAGCTTTACACTTTCGTCAAATTTTAAGAGAAAGGAGACGACATTGGCATGGCGCTGGTATTGGGGCAGGGGGAGGGGGGGGGGGGGGTACTCGCGTCCCAACCAAAAAGTGGGGGGGGGGCCGAAAAAAAAACCGCCCGGCCTCCCCCCCCCCCCAAAAAAAAAAAAGAGCATTAAAGGAGCAAACATGGTTTGTATTTTTAACCCAAAAGAAAATAACAATAATAAAAACCTGAATTAAATAACATTTAAAATTCCATTCAATGAAAAGGAAAGTTAACAGGAATTAAATTCCCTAAACATTCCGCATGCCACTTATGTTTATCAATTGAGGTTTTCATAATAGCGACACGCGCATATCGTGGAAATATTGTGAGACGATGGGAAAGCGTGTGTGTTTTTTGTTATAGGGGTGAGAATACATGAGGCACTGAACACTGGCGTATTGATGGAGGAGGGGGATATTTCTTATTCGATACCAGTGATTTAAAAATGTTGCTGAAATGACATGATTTTCCTTCCAGTTTATTCTCAATTTTTTTGTAAGTCATACCTATATGCGTTTGTTGGAAATTTAGAAATTCCCTAATTTACAGTCGGGCGAAAAATATGCTTACTTAGAAACCTTCATGTCAGGGCCCGAGAACGGCTGGGCTCGGGGGCTGGAGCCCCCTCACTCTTTTTGAAAAATTATGTTACAGAGAAAAAGAAAGAAAGCGAGCGAAAGTGACCTGCCGATGTCACAAATGAGGTATCAAAATATGCTCATCTGACCGTAATTAAAATAAAAAATGCCTAAAACCCCAGAGCTTATACGGGGGCTCCGCCCCCGGACCCCACCAAGGGCCGTAAGGCGGGCCCCTGGATGCTCTAACGGTAATTAAATACCTAAATCCCCTGAGCTTCCTGGGCTCATCCCCCGGACCCAACGCCAATTTACGCTCTGCCTGATCGTTAATACTCCACTTTCAAAAACGTTCCGCGGGGCCTGCATGTAACGTGTGCGAGAGGTAGTGATGCAGAATTTTCTTTTGTCCCCCCCCCCCCCCCCCCCCCTCTCTTTCCCCATGCTCTTCTTTCTTTCCCTTTTCCTTTTATCACTTAAAAAAAATCATAGGGAGGGGCGCGTCGCCCCCTGCCCCCTGTAGCACCGCCATTGGTTGCAATGTAATATGAGCCGCTTGAGGTCATGTTAAGTTGGGAAAAAGGTGTTGTGTATTGAAAAAGGTATAATAAAAAAATTAAAATTTGTGGACAAAAAAAATGCTCTATAGCTTTAAATGTACAAACCGTCTGAACTTATCTTTTGTATTTCAGTTTACTACACGGTTTTACTCAGAAAAACTGCCACTTCCCCATCTAATCTTCTAATAAGTGCCCTTTTCATTTTGATAAGTTGCCCCCCCCCGCCCCCATTTTTTTTCATCACCTCTGATGAATTCCCTTTTTATTATGACACGTGCCCCTTTCCTTTATAAAAGTGCGTTTTTTCCTTTGTAATAATTTCCCCCTTCCCTTTCTAACAAGTGCCCTTTTCCCTTCTCATAAATGCCCCGTTTTAGGTACGAGAAGTACCCCTTACCACATATAAGTTCCCCCTTTACCTCTAAAGAGCGCTCCTGTACAAATATGAGAGGTACACGTATTATTCCCGCCCGCCCCCCCCCCCACTCAGTGTTATTTAGGGTATGCATCTGCATGTTCCCTCCTTTTGAAAACACCCCCCCCCCCCCCCCCCAAGTCCGGTGTGTAAAACGGGCTTTTGTGTACTACGAGCCGGACTTTGGTGCGTGAAAAGTACCCCTTTACCGGACATTTTGGTAACACGCATGGTATCCCTCCGATCACGGAGTTGGGGGGGGGGGGGTAATATGACACGTGTCCCTTTACTTTCTACTTAGTACTATATTTCCTTTGGATAGGTTTTCCTTTTTTATTTTATATGAGCCCCTTTTTACATCTGATAGGTGCTCTTTTCCTTCAACAGATGCCCCATTTTCATTTTCACAAGTACCTTATTTTATCTTCGTCGAGTGTCCCTTTACTATTATACGTCCATCTTTTTTCTTCTTCTAATAACTGGGAATAACTGGGAATTTGTGGACTTTTGTCCCCTTTAAAGGGTCATGGCAACATTGTTCAGATGAGAGAAAATGGTGCTAAGGTACTGACTTCAATGCTAGATGTCCAGTTAAAGAGATATTTGAAAGTTTGAGTGAAAACAGACCATTATTAATGATAAAAATTGGTAAAAGCTGATCTGATCGATTCCTTATTCTCCAAACTACATTATTGCAATACATTTTAGGTGAATGTAAATCGTTACAAAGCAATGAATTAGCTCTATATGCCATTCCATTTAAGTGTGGAAAGATTTTGAAAAGCCTGTTTTATAGGTCTTATTTTCATCGAAAAACGCGTGCAAAAGTTCAAAAATTGGTGGGAGACTTTACTGTTAGAGGGTGTCGCAAAGTGAAAAACATACATTTCTTTGTGGTTTGAGAATTCAGGATTGTTTGCATGTTAGAGCCTTAGTTCACTAAAAGGAATGTAATACGTAACATTTCATACAAACATTACGCATTTTTTTTACATCAACCTTCAACAACGTTACCGAGTCACTTTAACAATATCAAACGATATAAACTTTCTTTTAAATGTACAGTAGTGTAAGGCCTAGTATCGATTGTGATTCGGATTCGTATATGACAATAAGAAAAAACGTAACAGATTATTAATTATGTTAATGGTAAGTTCGTTGCAGTAGAATAACAAATTCAGCTGCAGATATAGGCAAAATTGCTGATTTTTTTAATTTTACTGCAACGAATTTACCATTAACATAATTAATATAATCTGTTACGTCTTTTCAGGTCGAACGGAGGAAAAGATAGACACAAACAAAATAACTGCTATGAGAGGGATAGTTGTTTTTATAGGCTCAATGGGACGTTACATCATGTAATGTTCCCGAGAGGGAAAAAGTAAGTCAAGGTTAAATTTATTTTTTTAGAAACAATGTACAGGACTATATTACAATGAAACGTGGCAAACATTATACAAGACATATTACAATAAAACATGAAATATACACACATTTTTTGTTACATATTATTAAGGCATAGCCATTTGGCTAGTTATGAACCATTGAATTTTATGATAGGTTTGAAATTGCGATGAGAAATTGTAAAATAAATAAGTAAAACAGAATGAGGAAAGAAGATGATAACAAGTTTTCCTGGGCCTCGATTTATTACAATGAAACATGTATACGTGACAAATATATTGAAGAAAAAAAAAATCGTAAATGATAATAAGTCTTCCTGGGGATTGATTTGTTGCAATGCAACTTGTATTATACCTGGTATAACGGTAATTTATATAAAGATAACTTCCGTTTAAGTACTTACAAATATATTGAAAAAAAGATCATGAAATTATTACAGTATCATTTGAAACCAATTACTAAGTAGAATATATCCTGTAAAAATAGAGAAGCTGAAAAGGGAAAAGAATGAATAAGACGTAATAATGTTTAGAGAGGAAGGAGGCAAAAATGCAGAACAGAATTAGAGCAAGAAGAAGGATTTGGTAATTATGGTGTAGAACAAAAAGAAGAGAGGAAGGAAAAGAAGGGAAGGTGTGAATTAATGAAAAATAGATAGAGACGAAAGAAATTTGGGAAGGAGAGAGTCTTTGTGACAGAAAATGATGGGGAGAACACTCTTTATATACAAGTCATGAATCTAGGAGAGTCATATCAGTCCACTGCGGTTATGTCCTTGAATTGTCTATGACATAAGATCCTACAAGAGCTAATTTGCATAGATTCAGATTCAGATTCAGATTTTATTTCCGTTTCAAAACAAACAAAATATAAACAGACATAATATAATACAGTCAAATATAATATAAACAAAGTAAATTCAGTATTATGTAGAACAAAATTTAGTTGATAAGAAATATTGGGAAAAAACAGTACTGAACAATAGAAAAAAAAAATGACCTTGATGAAGTAATTCAAAACGGAGGGGCTTGCTAAAAAAGCAGAGCTTGTATGAGGCAAGCCCCTGACTTAGTTACATGGATACGCTTAAATAATTATGGTCGAAAGCTAATACCAGTAAAACACACTAAAAGGGAATACAAAAAAAAAGAAAAAGTAAAAGTAAAAATAAAAGTAAGATAAATATAGTAACAGAGAGAGAGAGAGAGAGAAAGGGGAGAGAGCAAGAGAGAAATAGAGAGCGAGAGAAAGGCAGGAAGAAGGAGATGGGGACAGGAGGCAGGTACACCACCAGGTCGTTAGGCTTGTTTAGATTATTCTTAAAAAAGAAACAAAAAAGGAGGAAAGGAATAACAAAAGGAAAGATTTGTTTTATCTTTCCGTAGGTTTAGATTTTTGAGCTTGGCTTGTTGGTGGGGAGTATTGGCATATCATGAATTTACACAAGATTATGTCATTGTTGTAACTTCCGGAGCCTATGACCTACAAGCATTGCTTTCTCTTTAGGCTCCATCATATTTTTTCCTTTATACAACTTAGTCTTATGTATTATTCTTTTTGTTTGTATAAACGCATCCTAAATGGAGTACAAAATGTAACATGCTAAATGTAATGATGTATTATACAACATGTGAAATATGAAAATAAACTGAAACTGAAACTGAAACTGAAACATTCTTACATACTCTGGTATTCACATGAATAAAGATTTTCTGGATCTGTTCTTTTTTTCTTTTGTTTTCCTTTGTTACATAACCTGATGTGATTTACTGTTGCTGGACTTGATATCTTCTTTCAATAATTCTTGATAACGTTCTAATTTTCTCTCTTTGGCTTTCAAAACATTTGGCTCGGTGGGGACAGTGAGCTCTATAAAAATTGCCTTGGTTGTACCCCCTTTCTCGAAATGTATCATTATGTCCGGTTTTCTGTAGTGGGCATAATGTTATATAAGGTATAATCGATACACCATTCATTCTAAAAACGGGAAAGTCTGCCAAGATGGTTACATGAATATCATTTTTTCCCCTGCATTTCTTTTCAACTCATTTACAATAAAACACAACACGCTTAGTATCTGTAAGTTAATCTACCTTGTTGTAATGCCACTGAACAATTAAGTGTTCAGGATATGTACAAGGGTATACCTTCGGTACATTGTAATGCTCTACATGATGGTCACACTCGTGTTAGCTCTGTCACTAGAAAAAGCATTTATGGCACGGACCTCAATATCATAGACCCCTTCTGCATCGAATTCGTACTCTATAGTGGGGTCGGTGGAGTTAAAGAGATGTCCCCCTACATTCCATTCACACAGCTCTATGGTCCCCTTCAGAGGTTGAGCAGTCAATATCACAGGAAATTCCATTGGCAGGGTGGTAGTCCAAGTCCCATCCTCGCCTTAATATGAGAAGAATAAAAAAAATCAGGTATTGTATTACACAATCAAGTGTTAATAGTTTTATATCTGAATAAAAGTTCAGGTAATAATTTGTATTTTTGCGATGTTCGGAATGTGTACATGTAGCTTGCATTGTTACACAAGCTGACAATATTATGCTCTTTCAGCAATCATGAGGAATAGTTATGGACTACTATTAGTCCACTTGGCTCAGTATAACCATAGTTCACATTTTCCCAGTTACAATTTTTTTAAATAAATATATATGAAAATCTTTTAGACAGTAAGACTTAGGGTCAGGGTAAGTACAGAGCCAAGAGGAGTAAACTGAAAGGAACCTAAATTTAATTCAAGTTCCTTACGGTACTTATCTGCCAATCTTTCTACACTTTAGGTGATATACTTGTATGTGTACGATTTCATTTCAATATATCTGTTTTGCCATTTTTGGACAAGATCTACTTGATGAAACACATGTCCTTTGATGTACAATGCTATAATTGTTGTATAACTTTTATAAGAATTGTTATGTCTTACCTGAGAAGCTATCTATTGTGAGATCTTCAATATCTTCCAACACAGCAATATACAATTCGCGATGAGCACTGCTCACATAATTGTAGAGAAAGAGTTGGACTGTGTATAAATCTGGGACGGCATATGTGTGGTTAAAAGTCAAATTTCTGTAGTCTTGCTCATATGGAATTGGTTCCCACGATTCTGATAAATTGAAGACAAAAATGTGAATTGTGCAATTCAGGCTAGTTTTAATAATGAGTTAACAAAAATAAAAGTATTCATAACACACAAATTAACAACTTTAGAAATCATGACATTTATCAATGGGCATTTTACGGTGTTGGCCAAAATATACAGTCATTCTAATGTAATGTAAGTACATGTATTACACATTTGGCTTTCCATCTTATTTATTGGAGGGACCATATAAGACATAAACATTAATACAGGGATCTCATGCAAATTTCAGATTGGGAGAATGTCATCTCCATTTAAGTGGTGACTGCTGGAGGAGCAAAACTGAAAAGTGAATTTAATTTAAAAACTACTATTATGGTACTCATACTCTTCAAGAGGTATAAGCCCCAAACTTTATTCAGCAAATACAAGGGCTAACTCCCCAAGACCACAGAGAATTGAACAGTTGGGGGGGGGGGGAGTGGGGTGCAAGTATGCTCGACCTGCTAATACAATATGTCAATTAGATATTAAATGCTGAAAAAGGTTACCAACCTATAGCTCCATCTCCATAATCTATGTCACCATGAATATCAGTGGGTATTCCATCACTTGTATAGTTAACATACATCTGAAGTGTATCCTCCAGGGGATAGTGAAGTGGTGCATTGAGGAATATATCCAGCGTAGTGATAGGGTTTTCAACGATGATGGTGGTATACTCTGAAGCCTCGTTAATCTCATGGTACATAGTTGCTCTCAGAGTATAGTTTCCTGTGTTCCAAATAAGTTACAAACAAGATTTGTATTAATTACTTTTCATCATTTATTTCCCTACTCTAAAAACTTTCTAATTATGAAAATCATACCGGTAAGCTTTTACAAATTGGAAAATACATTTTTTTGCTCTATAGTTTCCTGTGTTCCAAATAAGTTACAAACAAGATTTGTATTACTTACTTTTCATCATTTATTTGCATACTCTAAAAACTTTCTAATTATGAAAATCATACCGGTAAGCTTTTACAAATTGGAAAATACATTTTTTTGCTCTTTATAGTTTCCTGTGTTCCAAATAAGTTACAAACAAGATTTTTATTAATTACTTTTCATCATTTATTTCCATACTCTAAAAACTTTCTAATTATGAAAATCATACCGGTAAGCTTTTACAAATTGGAAAATACATTTTTTAATGTTCTTATACAATTACCATGGTATACAATGAATAAAAGAAAACATAAAACACACAAAGAAGCAAGTAAAATGTACCATGTAGCTTTTCTTATAGGAATTGCACAGAATAAAAATAAAAGATAGGATGTCTTCTTTACCTGGCTTCGAAATAAACAACCACACTTCATCCACTTCATCTGGTCTTCTAGCTTGGCGGTAGGAATCAAAGTAGAATTCTAGTTCAAACGTATCTTCATTATAGGCACTCCATTCAATGAGAGCAGGCCAACCAGACTCCGCAGCAAGAGAGCCAATGAAAGGATGGTTGGTCTGAACAAAATACTCACTGACATAAAACACCATTCCTGTAATCTGGTGAACAAAATGAACAAAACACAATTAACATATAACATCCAACAGACCAATTCATACATTTCCCTTTTCATCTCTTAAAAAGAAATCTATTAGCTTTTATTTCCTGTAATAAGTCTCCAAGCACTATACAAAACAAATTTGCTTGCACTACCAAAATGATCAAAATTCATGAATAAGTGACCCACAACTTCTTAAGGCCCGGTCACACAGAGGGGACGCATGGGGAACGCACGGCCAGCGCATTGGAAATTTGCAATTTTGGCCAGTGCGTTGTCGTGCGCCCAACTTTTGTCGAAGCTACAGCGAGCTGACACCAAATGCATAGCGTGTTGCTAGCGCGCTGAGCGCATACAGGGCGCATACAGTGCGCATACAGACCGTACACAGAGCGCACATGATAACAACTTCCACGAATGCACAGCGTGTTGCTAGCGCGCTGGACGAATGGTCCACGCATGCACCGCGTTCTACGACGCACGGCCAGCGCATTGGAAATCGGAAAAGAACGTGTGCCTAACTTTTGTCATAATTTTGGAAAAGCTAGCGAGCTGACACAAAATGCACGGCGTGTAGCTAGCGCGCTGTGCGTATACAGAGCGTGTGCTCCGCGTATGTCTGGCGCTGGTCTAGCGCGCTCCACGCATGTCTGGCGCTGGTCTAGCGCGCTCCGGCGCATGTCTGGCGTGCCTTTGGCGTGTATATTCATGCGTCGAGCTCGGCGCACGTTTTTGAGCATGCTCAAAAAATCCCGACGCACACAGCGAATGACGACGCATGCATAGCGCTGGTCCAGCGTTGGTCCAGCGCGCTCGACGAACGAGTAACGAATGACGACGCACGCCTAGCGAACGACAACGCACTGGCCCAAATTGCAAATGTCCAATGCGCTGGCCGTGCGTTCCCCATGCGTCCTCCCTGTGTGACCGGGCCTTAAATAAATAACATACTATACTGAGATAATCATGGTCTGTGAAATTACATAAAGTTCATTTACATTATGTGCTAATTGATTCTTTTAAACATATGCATCTTATTCTTGTTGAATAATTTGATTACCGGTACATGTACTACAGTGAAGAAAAAACTAGATAGAACTTCGACTGCGCGCAGTCGAAAATGATATGCCTCCGTCATAGTACAATTTTACAAACCAAAACAGAAGAAATTTTTCAAATTCAAGTTCAATTGTAATCCATTAACAGGTTCTCAGAATATCGTGATAACAAGCAATTTCTCATATGACCCTTTGATCTTTGACCTCATGACCCTAAAATCTACTCAGTTCATTGGCTCTGCAGTTAACTTGTCCTGAGTTAAATAGTAATCTACCATTCAGTTCTAATGAGAATGCGTTCACAAGCTATTTTGCATACATAATGAGCCCATGACCTTTGACCTTGACCTCATGACCCCAAATCTATTCAGTTCATCGGCTCTGCAAGATACATACATGACCAAAGTTTGGCAGGAATCCATCCATCTGTTCTAATGATAATGCGATCACAAGCTATTTTTGCATACATGAGCCGCATGACCTTTGACCTTGACATCATGACCCCAAAATCTAATCAGTTCATCGGCTCTGCAAGTAACATACATGACCTAAGTTTGGCAGGAATTCGTCAATCGGTTCTTGAGATAACGCGATCACGATCGAGCTATTTTTGCATACATAATTAGCCCTGTGACCTTTGACCTTTGACCTCGTGACCCCAAAATCTATTCAGTTCATCAACTCTGCAAGATACATACATGACCAAAGTT
The DNA here is from genome assembly GCF_000002235.5 of Strongylocentrotus purpuratus. Taxonomy (NCBI): domain Eukaryota; kingdom Metazoa; phylum Echinodermata; class Echinoidea; order Camarodonta; family Strongylocentrotidae; genus Strongylocentrotus; species Strongylocentrotus purpuratus. Next base: position 19,821,849 of record NW_022145610.1, read on the forward strand.
TGGCAGGAATCCATCAATCTGTTCTAATGATAACGCGATCACGAGCTGTTATTGCATACAATTACATAATGAGCCCTGTGACCTTTGACATTTTACCTCGTGACCCAAAAATCTACTCAGTTCATCGGCTTTGCCAGATACATACAAGACCAAAGTTTGGCAGGAATCCATCAATCGGTTCTTCAGATAACGTGATCACGAGAACGGGACGTACGGACGGACGGACAACCCGAAAACATAATGCCTCCGCCTACTTTGTAACGAAGGCATAAAAAGCCCAAGACATGATAACTTTCATTCAAACTGTTGTAAAAAAATAGAAAAATTCTTTTCTTCTCCAGAAACGAATCAAGACATAATCTTTTAATTGATAGTCGTAATTGGATAAAGATCAACAACAAAATCTATGTGTATACACTTTTTCCAATATAACTTCTTCATAAAACTTTTGATTGGTGCTAGAGAATCAAAGACATATTTTTAAGTTTTCCATCTCGCACTTATCATTCTGATGAGTGTAAGATGAATAGCCTGAATGAAAGTTTTCTTTTTAAAAATGGCAAAAGTTTGAATGACAATGAACTATATAGTGTACTTCCTCCGCTTTCTTCTTTTGTTTAAAAAATCCACTTCTCGATCATCCATCAATAGTTATATAATATTGGACAAGTCCTAGCGAAAGCAATATATTCATGTTTGACACGAAAACATAGCCATACGATATTATCATTATTATCTACATGTATATTTAATAGTCTGACTAGCGAAATATTTTTTTAATACTAAATATGGCTTTAATTGTTTTCATGTGATATCGCCATTATATCGATATCGATAATTGAAGTTCCTGGATGACTGAGAAATATGAAAACAATACTGGTTCGACATCTCATCTGGGTACTGCGCTAGAGATATTGAATACACTACTTATTGTACCACTTGGAACCCTTATATAGATAATAATGAATTATACTTACTAGCTCCACAAACTTGATTTGTGACTCACAATACACTGCTGTATTGTTAATCTCACTGTAAACAGTCACAGACACATTGTGTGATCCTAATCCAACGATGTTTTGAAGTTCCATGGGAAATGGTAAAGTATCCAAGAGCACCGCATACAGGTCATCATTTTGCAGTGCACCATGGGAGAATACCTCATCAAAGACCGGGTAACCATCAAGTTCCATATAATAATACAATGGATCTGGAAACTCATGGTGATTGAAGATCAAAAGATCTGACTCTCCAAGGATGTAAATGTCATAGTTATAGGTCAGATTCACACTTCTGTAGGAACATATTTCATAATATATCTCAGAATAGACCAAAACTTCTGAGAAGTGGGCTTCCGGTTGGCCTGCCATACAACAGTTTGTGAAAATGTTGTATGCAGCTGGTTGTGTATATTTGTGCGTTAGCTGTTCCTGAAGATCAGTGGCATTTGTAGTGTAGGTAATGTTGTCATTGAAGTCCCAGTAGCACTCAAAGAACAATGTAAAGTCTGTCCAGAATGCGATTTCGAATGTTTGATTCACTTTCACTAGAGAGGGGGTGCTCACTGTAAACAAATCTGAGGTGGAGAGAAAACATGGAGAAAATGTCATAAAATCATGGAGCTACAATCGAATACCATTTGGATCTACAAACCTTATTTTCTACAACTTAGAGAAAAAACAAAAACAAAAATAAACACTCTAAAAGATACAAAAAACCAAGAATAAAAGCAGTGTTGATATCAATCTAGTACTTCAATGTTAAATGCAAAAAAAATATTTTTCAAAAATGAATCTTACTCTTTCAGTGATAAGAAAAGCTCCATATATATTAAAAAAATCTTCAAACACCCGTTTTCAAAAGCCTTTGAATAGATTTTGGTTGTGTCTGTATTAGCACTAGACCTAGACTATAAGGATTTTTTTTTTCACGAAATAAATTGATCTTATATTCATTTATATGTACATCATTTAGACCCTACTTTTAAATTTGTTAGTCTTGTAACCAATGTCTCATACCATATCTATATAAAAACTGAATGATTATTAAACAAATAAATAAAAAATGGATCAGTAGATGGACAGATGAATAACTCACAGCATACATGGCATAGCCATGTTTTCATATTATTGCCTCAATTGACCTACAACACAGTCATATGTACAAACTACAAAATATGATTGACAAAACATTTCTGAGATACTGTTTAAAGTGGAAAAAGAATAGGAAAATGGGGTTTTCCCTGCTCTCAATTACAATGAAAGTGTTTTATCCAAATTAATGGAAAAACATGAAAGTCATCATTCATAGGCCTACTGTAGAATCTAGTCTACTTTATCAAGACTCAAAACAAAATTTCACTGAGAGCAATAAAGTTAAAGTGTGAAAAAAAGCAAAAACAAACTAACCAACTCTTTCATAGGTCTAAGCCTTGGTTGTCAAATTACCAGGGTGCTAGCCTCTTGGTCAATGGCCCTAGCGCTCGAGCGAAGCGAGCCAGAGCCATCGACAAGAGGCTACCAGTACCAGGTTGCTCTCTTTAATAATGATAATTTCCTCGGTCAATTTTTTAAGTGTTTTTCGACCACTCAAAAAAAAAAAAAAATTGTAGGCCTAGACTAGATCTAGATCTAGAGTCTACTGTCTAGATCTATTTGCACACATGCTGAGGCTCTCTGGAGCTATGCTACTTGCTAGTATGAAGTAGGCCTAATGCTAGTTATGGCAACACTGTTGTCAACAGTTGCGTTTGTTGGCTTAGGGGGGGGGGGGGGGGCGTCTGATACCCACAAAGTCTGACAAGGACATCCTATTTAAACTAGGCCTAGATCTAGACTAGATCTAGTACATACTAGGTCTAGATCTAGATTGACGCTACCCTTGACGCTACCCTTGACGCTACTTTACTGGAGGGCTTCAAGGGAGCGCTTTCATCCAGCATCTAGACCAAGAACTAGATAGTTTATTCCTCAGTACATCCTGACTTATGGATCCTGCTGAGTTTATCATTATCGTCGTAGAACTAGAAGTAGAAGATTCTACGGTACATTCTCATCAGAACTAGACCTAGTCTAGATCTAGATCTAATCATCTAGGCTAGATTTTAGTAATAATAGATCTAGATCTAGATCTAGTCTAGATCTACTAGTCTAGTCTACGTAGGTCTACTACTAGATCTATCATCATCTCCTGATCTAGATCTAGATCTAGATCATACTCGTAGATGTCTAACAGTAACAGTTAGACTCTAGACCTAGTTCTCTAGACTACACACACAAAATTGCCAGAAATTTTGATTTCAAAGAGAAGGGAAAGAAAGAAAGAAAGAAAAAGTAACCAGCTGTATCTAGGTCTAGATCTAGACTAGAATCTAGGCCTAGATCTAGACTTGGGCCCCCTCAAAATAAAATGGAGATCATTCATACTTACTACTTAGACTATAGAGTCTAGGCCTAGATCTAGGCCTAACTTGTTAGACCTAGACTAGACTAACGTACGTTAGACCTCTAGATCTAGATCTAGACCAGGCTAATCATTCTTCATTTTCATCTGCTTTTTCAATTAATGAATAGTCTAGACCCTAAGCCAGGCCTAGATCTAAAGTTAGGCGGCTAGGTCTAGGCCTAGCCTAGCCCTAGATCTAGTCTAGTTCTAACTTTTTTAACTTCTAGATCTAGAATCTACTTCTAGATCTAGATCTAGATCTATCATCACACTCACAGACATCATTCATGGCCCGAATTCACAACAGTGGTACAAAACCCCCCGGGGGTTTAAACCCCCTCCTAGGTTTTTGAAACCATGGTTTAAACCCCCCGGGGGGGGGGGGTTAAACCTCTCTCTCTCTCTCTCTCTGATTCACCAACGTCACGATGGTTTCATTACTACCATGCCATGGTACAATCCAATGTGTTCATTCAGCCTATTGATGCAAACACATCTAGATCTAGATCTAGGTCTAGGTCTACTTTAGTCTCTAGACCTAGGCCTATAGACTAGGAATATGTCTAGATCTAACTTAGATCTACACCGGCTAGAAACAATCTCTTTTCTACTAGATCTAGAAGGTCTAGTCTTGCAGCTGCATTCAAATACTGAACGCCTAGCCCTAGGCCGTACCTAACCTACGCGCAGCTCTAAAGCCGCGCCTACCGCTACGGCCGGGCTGGGTGAACGCATATCATCACCCAAATCGGACTCGGCTCAGTCCTCAGCTCAGATGACGAATGAGACTGACAAGTAACAGCAAATCAATGACTGGAGTTTTATTTCATTAAACTTACTCTCATTTGCCCTTACGCCAGAACCAGTAATTGCAAGGTGAGATGTGATCACTAAGAAGACGAACTTCCATGTTAACACCACCATGACTTCCATCATTTTCGACCTTTTTCTCCAACAATTATAAGATATCATGCAGACAGTATTAATGATATCGATATCTAATCGACAAATGCGCAGTATCGATATATAAATACCAAAGACCGCCAAAGACGTTTAAATTATATTATGACGTGATTTTGTTTATGTTTTTTTAACTAGTACTTTGGACGGTATTTCGGGGTCAGGCGCGTACGCAGGGGGGGGGGGGGGGGGGGGGGAGACCAAAAAAATGTCCTCTTACCCCCCCCCCCCCTTTACCGAAGATTTGGGGAACACGAATGCGGTCCCTCCGACCCCAGAATGAGGAGGGGGCAAGGCCGTAGCCAGAGGTTGATATTTTTTTTATTTTTTTTTTGGGGGGGCACATTCATTATTGATCGACGTCCTGGGGAGGGGTCTAAAAAAGTTCAACCGATCTTGGAAACCTTGGCACGTGCCCCCCCCCCCCCCTCCGTGGCTACGGGCCTGGGAGGGGGCAGACATGTCTCACAACGAAAATAAATGATCAGATAATGTGGCGGATGGACCATTTTTTGCTTTCCCAAATTAATTCATATCTTTTTACAAAATGCACATTTTGAGGGGAAAACACCCTGTGAAACCCTGTACACACCGACATGTATGACTGTACCGTATGAGGCAATCTTCACAGCCATTAGCAGTAGAATTTCATGGGCCAATAATTGAAAAGGCCGACACCCCTATAAGACACAATCTTAAATTTCTGCTAGGATGGACTCAGGGGGGCATCGCCTTTAGACCTTTTCAGTGAGGGTGGGGGCGGGGGCGGGGGTGTAGAGGCCACCGATTACTTACAAAACTAGCCACCAATTATGACTCCCAATGTCTACACATATAACCCTATAAACCCGGGACTGGGGGTAAATTAGTTTTCTATTAATAGGCCTACTTGCGTATGCGCACATGGTCATTTTCCTCGACCACGTAGGTTTATTTCGTCAAGACTAGTCAGCATCGTATAGCTTAATAATAATACCTACACTTTTTACTCTCCCAAATCGCAGATTTTCGAAATAGTTCCTCGTCAGTTTTTGCCGAATTACAAGAGTCCATGTTGGTTCAACAAACAGAATGAACTCTACTGCTTGCCATATTTCTATATCATTGGCATGCATAAATGCGGTACAACAGATCTGTGGGATAAGATCACCCAACACCCACATGTCCTGGCCAGCGTCCCGAAGGAACCACATTGGTGGTCTATAGACGTAGGCGTGGAATTGATACACGTAACATACCAATTCACCAAAAGGAAGGTAGGTTTCAGAGCTAGGCTTACATTATTCTTCAATGGATTAATACCAATACGTCATGATTATACAAGGAACTATTGCACATGATATTTACTGTCATATCCACGACTTCATTCAATAAAGCCTTCGTCAGACTTAAAGTATCATTGTTTCCATGCACCCCCGCCCCCCCCCCCTTTCCCCACTGTTATTACCCTTTTACATACATAATAATGTAAAAGCCGAATATAGACATTACAAAGACTGATGTTCGTTAATTTTAATATCTATATAATGACGACATGGTAAAAGTTCTGATGGAATTATGAAGAAACGTCAATACCTCAGTCACACTACCGAGACCAACAACAGATCGAACAAACGATTGCATTACCCCCAGTGGCTATAAATCAGTCTGTTTGGAGCCTTCGGCGTTGAGTCGGTTTGCCGGTGTGACTGAGGTATACGTGACGCGAATGACGAGATCGGAGACGTCATTTGTCCCCGTTCTTCTACTCCCGAAGCATTTCTTTAACCCCTCCCCGTACATAGGCGCCGGAAGTGGGGGGGGGGGCAGGGGGGGCAGTTGCCCCCCCAGTCAAAAAGTGGGGGGGCAAAACGCATTTTTGCCCCCCCAAAACGCCCCCCCCTCCAAAAAAACAAAAAAAAAGCAGTAAAGGAATAAACATGGTTTGTATTTTTAACCCAAAAGAACATAACAATAATAAAAACCTGAATTAAAGCACATATACCATTCCATTCAAAGAAAAGGAAAGTTCACAGGAATTAAATTTTTATAAACATTGCGCATGCTACCTATACGGTTTATAATAGCGATACGCGCATATCGTGGACATATTGTGCGAGAATGGGAAAACGTGTCTGTTTTTTTTGGTTTTGTTATAGGGGTGAGAAGACATGAGCCCCTGAACGCTGGCGTACTGATGGGGGGGGGGGGGGGGGTATATCTATACGATACCAGTGATTTACACATGTTGCTATTATGACATGATTTTCCGGTATTTTTTCTCCATTTTTTTTAAAGTCATACCTTTTTATGCGTTTGTTGGAAAATAAGAAATTCCCAAATTACAGTCGGGCGAAAAATACGCTTATTTAGAAGCCTTTATGACATGGTCTGCAAAGTTGCTGGGCTCGAGCCCCTCCCCCCTCACTTTTTGAAAAAGTATGTTAAAGAGAAAAAGAAAGAAAGACGGAGAGAAAAAATAAGTGACCTGCCAATGTCACAAATAAGGCATAAAAAATGCTCATCTGACCGTAATTAAATGCCTAAAACCCCAGAGCTGACGGGTGCTCCGCCCCCGGACCCCACCAAGGGCCCTAAGGCGGGCCCCTGGATGCTCATCTGACCGTAATTAAATACCTAAAACCCCTGAGCTTCCGGGGGCTCTGCCCCCTGGACCCCACCAAGGGCTCTAAGGCGGGCCCCTGGATGCTCATCTGACCATTATTAAATACCTAAAACCCCTGAGCTTCCGGGGGCTCTGCCCCCTGGACCCCACCAAGGGCCCTATAAGGCGGGCCCCTGGATGCTCATCTGACCATTATTCAATACCTAAAACCCCTGAGCTTCCGGGGGCCCTGCCCCCTGGACCCCACCAAGTGCCCTAGGGCGGCCCCTGGTTGCTCATCTGACCGTAGTTAAATACCTAAAACCCCTGAGCTTCTGGGGGCTCTGCCCCCTGGACCCCACCAAGGGCCCTATAAGGCGGGCCCCTGGATGCTCATCTGACCATTATTAAATACCTAAAACCCCTGAGCTTCCGGGGGCTCTGCCCCCTGGACCCCACCAAGGGCCCTATAAGGCGGGCCCCTGGATGCTCATCTGACCATTATTCAATACCTAAAACCCCTGAGCTTCCGGGGGCCCTGCCCCCTGGACCCCACCAAGTGCCCTAGGGCGGCCCCTGGTTGCTCATCTGACCGTAGTCAAATATTAAAACCTCTGAGCTTCTGGGGGCTCCCCCCCCCCCTCTGGAACACGTCAATGGCCTTAAAGAGGCCCCTGGATGCTCATCTAACCGTAATTAAATACCTAAAATCCCTGAGCTTCCGGGGGTTCAGCCCCTTGACACCCTGCCGAGGCTGGACCCCACGCCAATTTACGCTCTACCTGATCGTTAATACTTCACTTTGAAAAACGTTCCGCGGGACCTGCATGTAACGTGTAAGACTGGTGGTGATGCAGATTTTTCGTCTGCCCCCCCCCCCCTTCCGAACGTTTTTTCTCATTACGTCACTGCCCTCGGAAGGTGAGCCCCCTGGAATGTTTGCCCCCCCAATCCCAAACTGCTTCCGGCGCGCCTGTCCCCGTATCTTTACCACTTTAAACAGCACGTCAAATAAGCGAGATGATAGGAGAGAAAGAAGACTCGTCTATCGACTGGTATCTCAACTGGTTCAAGACTTTTGGAGTTAAATCGATTGAGTCAAGTCCTTCTCAGAACGCTGACGGTGATGTCACTTTCCCCAAGGTTTTCTGTAAGCTGTCAGGACGTTTCTGTAGTTCTACTCTACATTGTGTTTGGTCATGACAGTGTCTCGAATTCTATCGCGGAAGCAGCAAGGGGGAGGGGCGTTTCTTTGCTTTGAAGGGGCAACCGTTTGTCACCGGAGCAGGAAAAGCATTAAACATTGCCCAGAAGGAAAACAATCCTGGTTTCGCATCATAAAACTTGGGGGAAACTGCACAGATGGAATAAAGTGCAAAAAACATTGTTAGGCCAACTTACACCTATTGCAGAAAGGATATTTGCTTATGTCACGGATCAGGAGGGACAATATTTTCTCTTGCTAAGGGGATTCTTTTGCCGCCGGAGGGCTAGGATCGAACATCGTTTTTAAAATAAATAGCTGCATTTAGCTTGGCTATACAAGAGGAAAAACTGTAATAACGGAACAAAACGCATACAAACAGATGCAGGCATGCATATAGGGAATCTGCTTTGTCATATGTGTTTTTATTAAAAAAAACTTAGGATACAACAAATGAAGAAAGGGCAAATTTATAATACTAGGGGCACTTAATATATTGCGGGAGGGACATGTAGTCCTCTGGAAGGATATCACATTTTGTTGCTGAATGGGCACTTTTCTCGTTTGTGTGTGGGGGGGGGGCACCAGGCAAAAACATTTTTTTTTTTATAACTGCTTGTCAGAACAAAAATTGCCATTGTGACTCTCCCCTTTTTGAAAAGCCAGAATCCACTTCTCACTAATCTTTACTGTACTCCTTTTCTCCATGGAAGGCGATGCATCGATCAGTACGTCTTGGGACCTTGGGAAAACTTGGGAAGAAGAGAACTATACCAATGCTGACCTTATCCACGCGGTCCAACCACAGGCTAAAATCATCATGATCGTCAGAAATCCAACTCAAAGGTATCCCGATACAGGCGCGTACACAGGGGGGTGTTTGGGGGGTTAAACCCCCCCCCCCCTTTGGTAATTTTTTGTGTGTAAACACCCCCCTAAATTTCTCTAAAACCCCCCCCCCCCTTTTGGATTTTTTTTTTTTATTAAAAAAAAAAAAAAAAAAAAATTCCCATGGTTGACCTAAAAAAGCTGACCTTACCCCCCCCCCCCCCCCCAACGGAGCAAAATGTCAAATTTTCAAATTTCGAGACCAAAAAAAAAAAAAAATGTGTCCTCTTACCCCCCCCCCCCCCCCCCCCCCCCCCGCTTATTCAGCGGTCGGCTGAGTCGTTGCGATTTTTTTTGGGACCAAAAAAAAAAAAAAAAAAGTGACCTCTTACCCCCCCCCCCCCCGCTTATTCAGCGGCTGGCTGAGTCGTTGCGAAATTTTCGGCCCGATTTATAAATGTTAAAACCCCCCCCCCCCCCCTTGAAAAAATCCTGCGTACGCGCCTGTCCCGATATATTGATTTTTTTGCATGAAATGAATTCGAAGTGTATAGGCTTACTGAAACGATACATTTTTTACATACAAACTATAGTTAAATATATTTCTTTCTTTTTTTGGGGGGGGGGGGGAGGATTCGGTTAAATTCTGTGGTTTATCGAGAAATCTGTTCCGAGGCAAAGTGTCGAAGGAAAGTGAAAGAATGGGGAGAAACAGGGATTTTATTCGAAGTAAATGGAGATTTGCATTATGTTCTTTTGTACACAATGCACACAGGTTTCAAAAAGAAGCAAAAGACTAGTCAATAATCGTCATAGACAAAAGTAGAGATAAGAATGGGAGAGGGAAAAGGATGAGAAAAGAAAATGATACGCCTACTTCCCGTACATTCTTCCCCAATCGGAGGTCCGCCTTGATAATAATCCTTAAATCTGTGGTTAATTCGCGTTTCATTGGCACCACCGCCCCCCCCCCCCCCGCCTTCATGATACCAGACGCCCCGCGATGGAGTGGTGAAGTGTGACGTCATCCAAAAAAAAAATCTATTTTAAGAATTTCTCAATTTTTATTAGGAACCAGAGCACTATAACACCGAGTTCACATAGGACATATATTTATTCAGATGGTCATATCTCGGTCAATACTTAACATAATTGGGTTTCGACATTCGGACATTATTTTTGATGCTCTTTTGGAAAATGAAGACAAATTGAGAAATTCTAAAAACAGATTTTTATGATGTCACAGCTTCGGTACTCTATAGCTGGAGCCACGCTACGCCCTGCGTTGTTATAATCATGTTTTACGATGACAATTTAGTAAGACAATGACATTGTAGCTCTCGACAACCTATCACATCATTAAATCCCAAATTTTCTTATTTTCTCCTCCATCAGATTTGTTTCGCAGTTCAATTACCTAGATAAAAGTGCCGCTGTCCTTGACCACGTAGCCAAAAAGAATATCCGGTGCTTCACCAGCTGTCTGCAAAAACATTCAGAAAGATACTGCATTTATACAGCGCCATGTGTAAGTTGATCATCCTACTTTATCATCTCCCGATGAAGTCACATCTTAATCGAGTTTCATTCTATTCTAGTGGAATGTAATAAAGTGGAGGAACCCGGATTCTCTAGTGTGGGAGGGGGAGGGAGGGAGGGGGTAATCACAAGTCAAAAAAACAAACAGAAACAAGAAAAACACCTTAATAAAACATTATAAAACAAAAGAAAATAAAACAAAAAAGTGAAGATTTGTTGAGGTGTCGTGGTCAAATGGATATGTCACCGGATTGTGGCTTATATGGTCCACGGTTCAAGTCCCCAACGTGGCACTAATATATATATATATATATATACATATATATATATATATATATATATATATATATATTGACTGCTATGAAATGGGATTACCCTCTATGCTCGTACGACCTTTTATCAGAAGTCATTTCTTGTCACAGGTCCATCAAACTGGAATAAATTACCCGAACGCATTAGATTTATAAAAAATATGAAACCATTTAAACAAGAATTGGCAAAATTGCAAAAGACATCCACGTTGTAATATGATTATGGTATGATATAACTCTTCTTTCTCTCCTCTTTGTATATACTTTATCATATCTTCTTCTTGTTTTCTCTTGTTGGTTTGTTATAGTGGTTGTATGTTGCTTTTTTTTTAAATAATTTTTTACTGTTTGCTTCAATTAGGATATATGGCATTTATAGATTTATATCATTTACATTCTTAATCATTTCGTTATTCTCTATGTTCAAATCTTTATTTATAACCTGGTTTGCAATTTTTTGTTTGTTAAAATTGTATTTTGTAATTTTCTATATTTATTTATATTTTGATATTTGTATGATATACACTGTCGCTCATAACATTGGAATATTTTTGTTTTACCCCAATTTATGGAATTATTTTTAAAATAATTTAGAAATAATAGATTTAGATAATAGTATACATTCTCACATTTTATTGAATAATAATTTGACAATGTGTGTTTTGCGTGACTGTTAAAGCATGTATATGCTACTATGCTTATCAACTAGGGGACCTTAAGTCATAAATGACAGTAATGAGGATTAATGCCCAACACACAAAAGGGCACTAATATAGCACATCGACACGATTTTGATCATGGGGCCTCACAGTTACGAGGCCATTGCTTTGTCACTGAACCATGACTGTGCCCATGCCTTGAGCCATAATGCATGGCCGTCCAGAGGATTTTTTTTATGTTGGGGACCGGGGTAAAATGCAATAAATAATTGAACATTTATTGCATTTTCTGGGTTTTTTTTAAATTTATGGAAACTGCCCCCCACCCTAGCCCCCGCTGCGTACAATTATGGTTCAATGACAAAGCAATGGCCTCGTTTTGGCGTTTCATCACAATATAGAGAAAGGAAGACGATTCCTCGTACCGTTTTCGAATCTTATTAAGCCCTATTTGTCTGAATTCAGTTTCCCACTTTCGCGCGAAGCGCGGAAGCTTTGACGTTTCCTTAAATTATTAGAGAAAGAAGACGATTCGTTGTACCGTTCTCGATTCGTCTAAATGAAGTTTCCCCTTCCGTGCGAAGCGCGGAATTTTTGGCGTTTTATCACAATATAAAGAAAGGAAAATGATTCGTCGTACCGTTGTTGACTCTTAAACCTTGTTTGAATTTAGTTTCCCCAAAAATTTTAAACCTCTGATTTCTTTAGCTGATATTATAGGGAAGTGAAACTTCGAGAAAATACAAGTATTGTAGTTGTAGTCACTCTCGAAGTCGTCACAGCGGATAAGAAGTCGCAGTTCGTAGAAATAAAAACTTGTCGGCCGACCGACAATATATATCTCACCGACTTCAAACTTATGCATTGATGAGGATCGAGCAAGAATACCGACACAGCAACATATTTACCCGTGTCTTTCTTGCTCCCTCGACGAGACGACTCCACCCAACAACCCCCTTTTCTCTTTTACTCCCACTCCTCCTCTCTCAGACTCTTACCTCCCCTCTCTCTCCTTTCTTTCATCCCCCGTTTCTTTTGTTTCCCTTTTACTCTTTTTTCTTCTTTTTTTCCTTTTCTTTCTTTTCTTTCTTTTCCTTTCTTTCCTCTCCCCCCTCTTTTTCTTTTTTCTCTTTCTTCTCTTTTCTTTCCTTTCTTTTCCTTTCTTTCCTTTCTTTTCCTTTCTTTCCTTTCTTTCTTTTCTTTTCCTTTTCATTTTTTCTTTTCTTTCCCTTCCCCTCTCTTTTTTTCCCTCTCTTTTTTTCCCTCCCCCTTTTCTCTTTTCCGCGACGGCAGCGCAATTTTACCGACAATATCCTGACAGGTGGGGGGTGTCGCACCCCCCCCCCCCACAACCCCCCCCCCCCCTTTGGCGACGCCCCTGCCTTTACCTGACATACGAATGTATATTAGCTGCTCTTCCAAAAGATAAAATCTCGCGCATAACTGGAAGAAAGCCAAAGAACGTGAATGACAGTAAGGCCCGAGGTCCTGCCATGTGGAACACAACTCGCGATCTCTTACAAGATTTCTTCAGGCCATTTAACAAACGATTTGCCAGCTTCATGAATGATACGAGATTCCTGTATAATAAGGGATGACAATCCTACGCACAAAAGATGTTATTCAAGAGAGTGAAAATATGTTGAGGTAAATATCCGATGGTGGAGGGGGAGGGGGGGGGGGACAAAATGTAACACCACCACCACCACCAGTTCTTGGATTTTCACATAGTTTGTTTGTTATGACGAAACAATGCGCTGGTATCTTTACCCTAAAATTTGTACCTATAACACTTGTTTCAGACACATACTTTTCACCAATCTTTATATGAGAGGATATCACTAACGAAATAAAAACACTTCATTTGAAATAAGGCTATAATACAAGATTACGAGTGGGCCAATGTATAAGACAATGTAGGGACAAACAGTTTAATAAACTTAAAAATATTGCAGGTTTTGCGAAAACGGTGCTTCATGAATTGTGTGGATATGGATAGCCGATTGAACCGTGTGCCACTCTGTAGGCCTAAATACTTAAACGTTGATTGTTTGGAAGTACGATGGGTACAAACGTTGATTTGATATTTAACAAGTTATTGGATACAATATTCTCCCAAATAGTTTTTAAAAGAATCCATTTATATGCTACGATTTTTAATTTAAAGCCTTAATTTATTCATTATTTACATAACAAGAATCTATGTGCGAAATTTTTGTAAAGCCTAAATACATTTACAAAAACCTCAAAAGTGAAATCAGTTAGCTCTTAAAGGTAAAGATCAGTTATGGTCATGCGATTGCATTGTGAAAGAAACGTTGTGGAATCGATCAGAAAAGGTTGATCATCTAGCATCTAGCATCTGCAAGGTTCTGGAATCATCAAAATGATAAGAAATTTGGCCCATTCTTCGTAAAGTTACAAGCACTATACACAGAAAGATGTATATGGGACTACCCTATATCTTTCACAGACCATGAGAGAAACAAATTTACCAAATATATGAATTAGTAGGCGGTTTCTCGGCAAAGTTTTTATCATCATGTATTAGTCAAAACATATTCTTTCACATGATTGGTAATGAAAGCTTTCATTTCATTTTTTGAATTTGGGGCGTTTCCAATACTGGTCTTTACCTTTAAAGATTTGCTAGATGATCAACCTTTTTTGATCGACTCCACACTGTTTCTTTCACCATCAATATTAATATTCGCATGTTAATACGTCTCCTATGTTTTGTACACTGTTTTGTTATTATTATATCTCGTATAGGCAATAGTTGGAACTTGTGTGTGTTCTCTGTTTTCTATATTGTATATAATCTGTATCTTATATATTTTGTATGGACTTGAATTGAAATAAAACTTGAAACTTGAACCCTTACAAATTATTTTTCACCTCTTCCCAGAACTCAACCTTTTCTAAAAGTGTAATCTTTGGCATCCCAGGTGGAAATTATTCCTCTTTTAATTTTGTTATTTTGTATGCAATATATCACATATTTCCAACTAAAAGGATCGTTATAATGTCCATGTTTTCAAAAAAGTATATGAATATAACAAAATATACGTTTACTTTTTGTATATAAAATTATATATATATATATATATATATATATATATATATATATATATATATATATGTATATAGGCACGTTCAACTTATCTCAATACTAGAATCTTCATTGTAACTTTCTTCGTCAAATGTATGTATCCATCATTTTGTACATTTGCTTATACTGTTTTGTGCTTTGAGAAAAATTGAATAAATACTTTATTTGAAGAAAAAGATATTTCATTGAACTCCAACCGCCAATAGGCTAATTATGATAAGGTCAAAAGGGATGTTCGCCCTCTACGGGCAGAGGATCAGCCTCTTTGAGCCATGAGAATGGAAGGGTAATCATTAAAATAAAATTGTTTGCCAAATCTTTTGACTTTGTGACTGCCATTCTTATATAACAGCTTGCATTGTCCTACATTGTGGCGCAATGTATATTAGAATACTAGATTTACAAAAACCGTATTCAAATTTCCTAAAAACACATTGGATAAAAATCCTGCAATGAACTCCCACCGCCAATATGTATTTATGATGCAAAGGGATTGGCCATGTTAGAATCGGCTGTTGTCTTAAAGGTAATAAAAAGTTTTGGGAAATTTTGAAAATTGGGTTGATAGGGATTATTTACAATTTTGATATATTTTGATGTATGCCCTTGTGGATGGATTATAAGCAATAGAAAATTTAGCCCCTAAAACACTTCTGCTTTCGAGAAAAATTGAACATAAAAACTTACCGGTGCTCCCAGTAAATTTTGATAAATTAAAAAATTTCAACCGCGACAACGATTACTTTGTATTACCTTTAAGTTTTAAATTCTTAATGAATAGGCATTTAAGTTCGAACAATCTTCGTCAACTCTCAGCATTCAATTTCATTTTATATCATTTCTTTTAAATTTTATTTCATTCAAGTAAGAGAGAAACCCATTCAATGTAGTGACGCGAAGTTGTCGTTCAATTTCGCCCAAGCTGGATAGACGTTCAATTTCGTCCTAAATACCAACTTCAATTTAATTCATAGGCACACACCTTCGCACTTTGAACGTTCGAATTAAATGAACAAGTTTTGTAGTTCTATGTAATTCTTACCGCAATTTTTCATATTTTTTAAATATATTTATTTTCTTTCTATTCGAGATATTCATGTACTCTCCTCGACCCGCCGCCATAGTCATGTATAAATGAATTTATTTATAAAAGTGGAGTTATACGAGCTCTTGCTTCAATGACGGTTTGTCAGAGGAATGAGATATTTCAAATATATAAGGCAAAGATCCCATTTCAAAGTACATAAAGTTTACATAATACATTCAAACAGATGCAGAACATAAACAGTAAACAATATTTATAAAACGACTGCTCAGATGATATATATCCTGGCCTTTTCGTGAATTTGAATACCTTAACTTTCATCAAGGCGGTGCAGGTGCGAATGTGAATGTATTTACGTGCATTTTTTTAAATTTGAACGTGCTATTTACACGTTTATGTGGGAAAATCATGAACTCGCATGCTAATATAATCAAATTGAATAAACCAGTTAACTTTTTTAATGTTGATCTCGGTGATCATTCTAATTCGCTCGAAATTGAATGATTGCATAGTTAAATCGGATGCAACTCTGATGAAATTGGGCGGAAAAACCTATTTGTTATTACTATTGTTATATATTTCGGTTTAATCATTATTATTATTATCATCATCATTATCATCATCACCATCACCTTCTTCATTATCATTATTATCATAATATGTTTGTGACATACACGTCATGTCGGATCATCATTCCTCACGTATATACCATTTCACTCTTAGTCTGAGTTCAGTTTCAATTTTATTTTCATTTTCAACAGAACAATCAAAATAAACAATAATTATAACAAAAAGACAATCACAGAAATCAATGTTCATTAATATAATGTATTTGCAAATCATTAATTGAATTGCGAGAGAGAATGTATACATTTGCTGTAATTTATGTATAATAGCTTCCTAAACTGTGGAAATGGAGAGACCCACTACGTTACAGGGTTTATAGATGTGTATCTCTAAAATAATGATAATCATAAACTTATGTAATCTGAACTACATATAAATTTGAAGAACAAAAAAGGGGGAGAAGGAAAATAAAAAGATAAATCTATAAGTGGGAAACGATAACATAATCATTAAAGTGCCATGATTTGAAAATGTACAATAACATGCATATAGGCCTATTATACATCTGGATGATCATGATTGTGAAGGCATGATAAGACAGAAACGCAGATATTTATATCAATTTACAAGAGTACAAGACCAAAGGAACATCAGGGCAGGGGAACAGGAAAGTCTCTCTCTAAGTGCCATATCGATTGACTTTGGCGATCATGCTGTTCCACAACCCTCGGTTCCTAGCCTTCTGTATTAGTACCACTCCCAGTTCTTTCACTCCTCTCTCTTCCAACAATTTCTGCAGACTGTCCATCCAAAGTATCCTCCTTCTTCCCTTCTCCTTCTTTCCCACAGGAAAGTACAATGGTATAAAGATGGCTGCACATGAGAAAAGAGAAGAAGAGGAGAAAGAAGAGAGCGCACGGTGTGAATGATGCATAGACAATGACCAGTTGCGTGTTATAAAATATTAGGGACTTTTAGATTTGCACGACACGTAGTGGACTGCTACGTGTACTGTGACATCACAGTGCCTTATAAGGACGTCACACGACACACGTAGCAGTCCACTATGCCGTCGTGCAAATTTAAAAGTCCCTAACGTTAAAAAAAAAAGACAAGAGGACGTGACGGGAGAGAAAACTAAATGAAGGTAAGGGGGGATTAGGTAGAACAATTAACTACGGAAAGATTTAGTTTGTTTCGTAAGATTGTAAAAGAAACCATTTTAATTTTCTTTTGATGTCATAACGTAGAGAGATCCAAAATATGTGTGGCCTGTATATAGAAAAATGTATTTTGAGCGAGAAGGGTTCTTATAGAAGAGGTAAATGAATTTCATCACAAAGTCTAGTTGGGTACATAATATGAGAAAACTTTTTTTTTTTTTTGGGGGGGGGGGCCTTATGAAAGGCGAAGGGATAGCATTCATTTTCTTATTGTAAGTATAAATAACCTGGCCTAATTGGCAGAGATAGACGAGAAGTCTCGGAAGGCAATATTGATCAGCAGTGAATCTTTAGATGTATAGTAAATAAAATATATATTTGTAATGATTAAGTGAATTTGTATTGCTCTAATCCTTTGAAGGAGAGCACCACCAAAACAAGCTACACATGACGTATTGAGATAGAGAGAACAAAACCAAGAAAAACATTTCCAAGGTAAAGCAAGTTCTGACGTACTACAGTCTTGCAAAGATGATCGAAATACAAAAACGTGGGAAAGGGTGTTGTGGGTCAGGTCAGTCAGTGAAAAGAAAAGGGCCAAGAACAACTTAAAGGTGTCAAAAAAATCACGGAGACACCGCCCTTATGTCGATCTCTTTCCTCTGACATTCCCTTATTGTCCTATATGATATTAGTTTACCTTTTCATATACAAGCATTCCGTATGCACTACGTATGACCGGACACTCTGTCCGTTTTCAGTCATAGTTTGAAATCCCGTTTAACAGAAAGTGGAGAAAAGGAACACGAAATACGAATGGTTTTGAGTGAGATATAAGATGCAATACCGTGTCGCCATATTGGGAATATCTGGAATTTACTGAGCATTACTTCAGACGACAAGATTTGAGAGACTGAATCATCATGATGGTGGATCGGCGAAGAATTCTTCTGGTGGCATCGTTACTCATGTGCATCGTATGGCATGGAGAAAGTAAGAAAAAAACTGTCCTTTATCAATATTAAGGAGGAAGAGGGAAATGTAGATGAAAATAATGAGAAAATAAAAAACGTAAAGAATCAGTTCGACTCTAGGGAGATGTCGGAGAATTACATAGTATTTATTGAAATATGTTCTCCGCCCAAATCTCTTCTAATACAATTCGTACATAATTTCTGATTGTGACGTTATAATCAAAAGACTATGTCTAATAATAGATTTTCTAAACGATTAGGGTAATCACTTAATAGCATTGCAAAATAATGTAAGACTTACTTACTTAAGTCTAAACATATTCCAACAGTATTAAGTTTCTTATTTAATGCATTCATTATATAATCATGCAGGTTAATCAAGGCCATTTCTGTAGTTACATTTTTTAAAAACAAAACTGATAATCACTTAAAACATGATTACTAACAAGAAAATCGTACAATCGATTATACACAATTCTTTCTAAGACCTTTGAAAAGAATGGGAGTAGTGAAATGGGGCGATAGTTAGACAAATTATGTAGGTTATCTTTTTTGTATTTGGGGATCACTTTAGAAAGTTTATGTTAAAAAGGAACAATACCAGAAGACAAGGATAAGTTTAAATATGGCATAATGTTTGCAAAATAAGTATTATTATTTTCTTAATAACTACCGGACTCAAAGTGTCAATACCACAACTACACTGTAAAAAAGAATTTGTTCATTGGTAATTTTTACGTATTTTTTCCATGTAGAATTTACTTGCAAACATTAGTTTTACCACTTACGCACTGAATTTAAGTCTTGCTAACTCAAACTTTCAATTTAGTAGAACATACGTGGAATATTTAAGTAAAATCAAATACATAAGAACTTTAAGTAATTTCAGCTTGTATTAATTTAGTAATTTTAACTCAAAATCAGAAATTATACGTATTACTCAAACAATTTATGTTGATTATTCTTATCTTTTTAAAGTAAGGACCGATGCAGTGCGTAATAGAAATATTTACATAATTTATGAATATTCATTAAGACCAAATTAAACTCTTTTTTTAAATAAAACAAATCTTTTTTGTGGTTGAATGAAAATTTAAGGACTTTAAAACATTTACTAATTCATTTAACATGGCTAAGCAAAGACAAGACAATTTTTAATTGTTACCCAGTTCAAAACAAATCAAAACTTGATATTTCAGGAAATTGTTAACCAATTTTCCTTTTAAGATGCTACGATCAAGTATATATAAAATTTGGAGCCTTTCAATATGTGTCGAATTGAAGCGTATGTAATAGTTTGTGATGGTGGTATATATATATATATATATACGGTTAAATCTTAAATAGAAGTAGTGTTAGTGATTAGTGGATGTTACTTGTTAGATTAGATGGGTACCAAATCGTGCAATATGTAATCCTATCATAGCTTTTTTTTTAATTATCTAAAATGATTACAATACTTAAATTATTTACGTTAATGTAACTCGATTTAACTGAGTAAAAATTATTCAGCAAAATAAGTAAATTCTACTTAAGATGCCGTAGGTAATATTTACTTAATAAAAATAAGGCAATTCTTTTCCTCAATTTAATTGAGTTATTTCGACTATTATTATTTTACAGTGTAGTACTACATCTGATTTTTTTTAGTAACTTCAATTATTTCATTTTCAGTTACAAGTTTAAATAACAATGATTTAGAACATTTCTGCAGCAAGAATTTGGCATAATCATTGTCATTAAGGTGATTTCCAGAATCATTTATTAATAATCCAATTTTTATAAAAATCTGATTAAAACTATGTCCTATATTCTTATCCCCGCATACAGCGTTCCCATTATCATATACAAAATTAGGCAAATTTTTTTTTTACTACCAAGTACCTCTTTAATAATGTTCCATGTCTTTTTTTACATTACCACTAGATTCCTGAAGTTTATGTTCGTAAAACCTTTTCCAAGCGTTCTATAACGACTTGTTAACATCATTTCTTATCTATGCATATTTTCTTAAATAATTTCTTAAATAATTTATTTTTTCTCCGAATCTTTTGTAATAATGTTGAATCGATCTAAGTCTTCTTCCTTTTCTTATTCCCTTTGATTTTGGAAACTTTTTGAAATATACTATCATATAACTTACTGAATTTCATTAAAAATCTATTTCCAAGTAATTTCAGCATTTTCACAAAAAATATGTTTGATTCCAGTCAATAGCAGCAAGTTTTTCTTTGAAAGTAATAATAGTATTTCCATTGATATTACGACGTTCATATATCGGAGCATTTTTAGATAAATTGTATTTCTTTGAAACCTGGAGTACAGGGAAATGGTCAGAGATGTCATTCAGAAATAGGCCAGATGAAATGTCAGAATTGAAATTGTTTGTAATAATATTGTCAATTAAAGAAAATGATGACTGAGTAATCCTAGACGGTTTATCTATTAGAGGCAAACAAACTATAGGCATAATATTATACTAAGAAATTGATTTACAGAATTACAATTAGAATGCTTCATCAAATCAATATCAAAGTCACCCATTATATACTTATGCATGCTTACATTCTAAATCGATTTTCTTCAAACAATCTTCAAAGTCACAATTAAAATCAATAATATTTGATGAGGGTTTTCTGTAAAGAATACCCACAATAATATTCTTTCTTTGTGATAGCATTATTTCAATAAAAAGTGATTCATAATGTTGTGATTGTTCTAATAAATCTGTCCGAACTACATAATTCAATGAATCAGAAATCAAAAGAGCTACTCCTCAACCTTTCCCAAGATTCCGATCAGAAGGAACACATGCATAACCATTCATATCAAACAATAAAGGGGTACTGTTATTAATCCAGGTTTCTGAAAATCCAGAGATAAAAAAGATGAACGACAATGTAGATACAAATTCAGATATTGCATCGAAGTTTTTGTTCAAACTACGTGAGTTAAAATGTAGTAAACTTAAGCTATAATTACGTTTTTAAAACTGTCTATAAATTGATCATCTAAATAGTATTTGCAATTAAAATCAAATTCCAAATCAAAATCAGAATCACTATTCGAATAAAAAAAATTATACAAGTTATTCAAATCTTGAGTTTTGAGCGATTGAGTATTGGCGCTGTCAACATACATATCAATCAATTCAGTATCGTGGCTATCATTGAAAGGAAAATAGAATGGAAGCATCGTGGAAATTGCCATTGACATATATCACGTAAATCATACATAGAAGTATGAAGATCACATGGTAGTTTCTGCAATGGGAACAAGTGAATGAATCCGTGTTTACTGGAAGATTACAATCTGCACAAAACATCACAAATAACTAGTAATTAACATCAAACATAAAATTTAAAAAAAAAGGATTAAAAGGGGAAATCAAACAACATCAGTTAATGTGATAAAAAGTCATGAAAAGGTATGTTTTCACTCAAACTTTCAGATCATCTTTAATTGTACATCTAGCATTGAAGTCACAACCTTAGCACCATATTCTCTCGTCTGAACAATGTTACCAAGTCCCTTTAAGGCCAGTTGTAAACTGGGCATCGTTCACATTCACATTAAATTAAAAACAAGTAAAGCCCTTTGACACAGTAACAGTTAAAGGGGAAAATCCACCCTGATATTAAGTTGGTTTTGATAGAGGCACCGAGTTAGAGAAACATGTCAGTGAAAGTTTGAGCAAAATTCGATTTAAAAAAAAAAGGGTATGAATTTGTAAAGTTATCATCAGTGAAAGACAAATTTGGAACACCATGACGTATTTTGCGAGGTCTTCTCCAATTTGCTTTGAACAGAAATATCAAAAACTATATTTGTTTTCAGTAAAGGATGACGGGATAGATTTATTTCATGCAGGAGTTGTATAGAAACATATTTATTTGCAATAATTATATTTTGGTGCTTGTATAATTGAATATTTTCTTTAGGGAGAAAAAAACATTTCTGATCTTGTTAGTACAGAGAAAACGGGGAGGGAGCCTCGCAAGATACGTCACAAAGTTACCAATATGTGTTTGATCGATCGCAACTTAAAACTCATAACTTTACTTATGTTTATATCACATTTCGCTCAAACTTTCACTGACCCGTTCTTCTCATTTGTATGCTTCTATTAAAAACAACTTAATATCAGGGTGTACTTCCTTCCCATTTAAAGAAAGTCAATCAAGTGAACTGCATCATGGAGCAATTATACACTAACGGAAAGTTGAAAAATATAGGCCTCGAGGCTGCAATATTACCGAAATGAAATTCAATGGAAGTCAATAGCCCTCCCCCCCCCCCCCCCCCCGACCCTCCGACTTCGCCACCGCTATGATATACCTCTTGCGATCAGGAACGTGTAGAGCTATTAAGCGATAAGCACTTTTTTATCGGAGAATCGCGTTTAAAAGAGCCATGCTTACGCTTTTCGTCTTGCACTCATCATATAGTAAAACGCAAGAATGAAACAGAAAGCCCAAATCGAACTATATAAACGGAAACTAAAAATATTATTTATATAATATATTGTCTTTTGGTCGAATGAAATTGGAGGGAAATCAAAAATAGCACACAAGCTAACCTTTGAAATTCATTTGAAAGAAAGGATTTTTGTGAGCAGAAACAAAATTCAATTACAAAAGGATTTTAGTTGGTGTTCTACATAATTCCCTTGTACCCGTCCATGCATAGTCTCTTCAAGATGTGTACTTTGTATTCTATTTCAAAGTGGCTAGCAATTATAGTTCACAATATGTTGATAGCATTGACCAGTCCTGGCAATGACCCATTTCTCGCTCCATTAAACACTTTACATCAAACGCTTAGAAAAACAGTTTACAACTTTGAAAGTATCCGTGCCCTTTCTTAATTGTAGTTTGGCATTGGGAAGTGCGACTGTATTGTCTGTTACCATGCGAATCTAGAACGACTATTCTGACTTGCAGAAAATTCATGCAGAAAGAGTTCTTGCATTCATTTCCTACATGTGTCTTTCGAGCCACAATTCACAAAGTAATGTATCTGAGATCCATTTCAGTCCAAACAACATCCATTGCATCAGATAGGGTTAGGGTTAAGGTCAGAGTTGGGGGTTAGGATTGTGATTTTGATTTAGAGACATGCCTCTGCAAATTAAACATTAAAACGATGATGCGCCATGTCTGTCAAAAATGACACTACTGGAGCAATAAGGGAGATTACAGAGAGCACATGGTACAAATAACCCCAAATATCCACAGATCTTTTACACACGGAGAAGTTCCACTTTGAGCATCTTAGAATATTTGCCAAAGTCCTAGATGTGCTTCATGAATACCTTTTGTTTGCCTTCTTGAAAAGAATACTTTCACCTGCGTATCTTAGAATGTACCGTTGATGCATAAATGAATAATGTTAAATAACTTTCATGAGCACATACCCAGTATTCATCTCTGTGGGTTTTACCTTTTTTTTTTACAAATGACCTTTATCTGCTCATGCTCAGACTGCAACCGTAAACTGGCTTATTGTGTGAAAATTGTATAAATTGTTTGCATACGACTATCAAGTAATTCAAGAAAGAAAGTAAAAAAAAGATAAGTTTGAATTAAACTTACTTAATTCAGGACATAATTTTGCAATAACATAATTACAATATCCTTTTTAACCTAAAAGCAAGGTTACATTCGCTTAATATAATACAGGTATGAATTGAAACATACTGTTGTTAATATCCGATACATAGCATATTACTTTTAACAGAGATAAGGCCATTAAAAAATATATATATGTTTAGCGTCCCGGCCCGCTTCCTTTTGGGGGCCGCCTCCTATTTTTTTTTTTTTTGATTTTTTTTTTTTAAAGAATTTTTTTTGTTGAAAAACACTGCTAAATGGATCTATTTCTGATTTAAAAAAAAAAAAAGAATGTTGGCCGCCATCTTGAAAAATAGCCCGAATGTCAGGGAAAATGTACCGAGCGGCCATTTTGAGCAGCCATTTTGAAAGAAGGAAAGAAAAAAAAGGGGCCTCCTCCTTCCTATTTTTCGAATAACATGACGCTAAACATGTTTGTTTTTTGGGCCTTACTACGCAAAGCAATCAAAATGTCAAAATCAAATCCATCTTCAGTCCATTACATTTTGTCTTGATACAATTTTGTATCCTGTACATCAACAAATCAGACAACACAAGTATGAAAAAAAATAGCCGAGCGTTAACATTTTTGTTCGATTTGTTTAACCCTTGGCATATTCAAATTCATGGATGTTTCTTTCCTCGGGACCTAGGGAAGAGTTATTTCAATAACGTGTTATTAATGACTGAACTACAATACTTGGAATCATTACTCATTATACTTCAAAGCGCAACCCTATAATAGGTGTAAATTTATCATGATTTCACTAAAACTTCTCTTATCATTTTTTTCAGCCCAAGAAACGACGGAAGACGTGACAACGGTCATAGTCACCGAAATGGTGACTGAACTTGACAATGAAGTCGACACTGTGACCGACGACGTGACAGATATCATCACAATTTTAGACAAAGATGATGAGAATGTCACGGCAACAGATGTCAGTGTGTTTGGGACTGAGCTCATCACAGAAGTCGTAACTGAACTAGGTACTGATAAACTTGCTACCGAAATCGTCACCGAAGATTCCACAGAAATAGTAACAATTGTGTCTGAAGAATTTACAGACGAAACAGAAATAATTACGGATTTAACGAGAGCAACTGAAGAATTCACAGAAGTCACTGAAATCGAGACCGATCAGACAGAAATCGTCACTGATGTGACTAACTTCGTCACGGATGTGACTGAAGAATTTACCGACGAAACAGAAATAATTACGGATTTAACGAGAGCAACTGAAGAATTCACAGAAGTCACTGAAATCGAGACCGATCAAACAAATATTGTTACTGATGTGACAAACTTTGTCACAGATGTGACTGAAGAATTTACAGATGAAACAGAAATAATTACGGATTTAACAAGAGCAACTGAAGAATTCACAGAAGTCACTGAAATCGAGACCGATCAAACAAATATTGTTACTGATGTGACAGACTTTGTCACGGATGTGACTGAAGAATTTACAGAGGAAACAGAAATAATTACGGATTTAACGAGAGTAACTGAAGAATTCACAGAAGTCACTGTATTCGAGACCAATCAAACAAATATTGTCACTGATGTGACAAACTTTGTCACAGATGTGACTGAAGAATTTACAGACAAAACAGAAATAATTACGGATTTAACAAGAGCAACTGAAGAATTCACAGAAGTCACTGAAATCGAGACCGATCAGACAGAAATCATCACTGATGTGACTAACTTTGTCACGGATGTGACTGAAGAATTTACAGAGGAAACAGAAATAATTACGGATTTAACAAGAGCAACTGAAGAATTCACAGAAGTCACTGAAATCGAGACCGATCAGACAGAAATCATCACTGATGTGACTAACTTCGTCACGGATGTGACTGAAGAATTTACCGATGAAACAGAAATAATTACAGATTTAACGAGAGCAACTGAAGAATTCACAGAAGTCACTGAAATCGAGACCGATCAGACAGAAATCGTCACTGATTCGACTAACTTTGTCACAGATGTGACTGAAGAATTTACAGACGAAACAGAAATAATTACGGATTTAACGAGAGCAACTGAAGAATTCACAGAAGTCACTGAAATCGAGACCGATCAGACAGAAATCGTCACTGATGTGACTAACTTCGTCACGGATGTGACTGAAGAATTTACCGACGAAACAGAAATAATTACGGATTTAACGAGAGCAACTGAAGAATTCACAGAAGTCACTGAAATCGAGACCGATCAGACAGAAATCGTCACTGATGTGACTAACTTCGTCACGGATGTGACTGAAGAATTTACCGACGAAACAGAAGTAATTACGGATTTAACGAGAGCGACTGACGAATTCACAGAAGTCACTGAAATTGAGACCGAACAAACAGAAATCATCACTGATGTGACTAACTTCGTCACGGATGTGACTGAAGAATTTACCGACGAAACAGAAATAATTACGGATTTAACGAGAGCAACTGACGAATTCACAGAAGTCACTGAATTTGAGACCGAACAAACAGAAATCGTCACTGATGTGACTAACTTTGTCACGGATGTGACTGAAGAATTTACCAACGAAACAGAAATAATTACGGATTTAACTAGAGCGACTAACAAATTCACAGAAGTCACTGAAATTGAGACCGATCAAACAGAAATCGTCACAGATGAAACTGAAGAATTTACAGAAGAAACGGAAATAAGTTTGGATTTAACGAGAGCAACTGACGAATTCACAGAAGTCAATGAAATTGAGACCGATCAAACAGAAATCGTCACGGATGAAACTGAAGAATTTACAGGAGAAACAGAAATAAGTTTGGATTTAACGAGAGCAACTGACGAATTCACAGAAGTCAATGAAATTGAGACCAAACAAACAGAAATCGTCACTGATGTGACTAACTTCGTCACGGATGAAACTGAAGAATTTACAGAAGAAACGGAAATAAGTTTGGATTTAACGAGAGCAACTGACGAATTCACAGAAGTCAATGAAATTGAGACCGATCAAACAGAAATCGTCACTGATGTGACTAACGTCGTCACGGATGTGACTAAAACATTTACTGAAGAAACAGAAATAACTAATGATTTCACGAGAGCCACTGACGAATTCACAGAAGTCAATGAAAATGAGACCGATCAAACAAATATTGTTACTGATGTGACAAACTTTGTCACGGATGTGACTGAAGAGGAATTTACTGACAACACAGGTATAATTACTGATTTAACCGGAGCAACTAACAAATTTACAGAAGTCACTGACATTGATACCGATCAAACAGAAATCGTCACTGATGTGACTAACTTTGTAACGGATGTGACTGAAGATGAGTTTACAGAAGAAACAGTGAAATCCACCGATTTCTCGATAGAACCCGATACATCAGGCGTTGTAACCGACGGGACCGAGTCAATTTCTGATGCAACTAACAACCCAACAGATGTAACAGATGCGACAAACCCTACAGATGTAACAGATGCGACAGAATTTGTAACAGATGAGAATGTAACTGATCCGATTAGCACACAATCAACATCTTCGACAACAACACCGACACTTACATCAACAACCTCCACAACTGCCCAATCGACCACGTTAGCACCACCACCTACAGCAAGTGTACCCATAGCAACGACAACAAGTGCGATTACCACATCTACGGCGTCATCGGTAACTCCGGCAGTGACAACAAATGTGACAGCTCCCACGACGGGTCCAGGTAATTAAGAAAAACCTCCACTAAAAGCCTTTCAAATATTCGCTTCACTTAGAATTTCAAAGAGTGCATTATCATCTTTACCCAAGGGAATCTGCATTTATTCAAGCCCTGGGAGTGTTTCACAAAGATTCTCAGTCGAACTTAACTCTAAGTTAAAAGAAAATGTACTCCCATATCCGACTTAGGGGCAGTCAATATTGTTTTTATTAAATACCTCAATTATCTAATAATGGTATAGCACACAATTTAAAAAAAAATGACTCTGTCTATCATGACTTTGTATTTATCTTAATGAAAATGAAGAAAAAAATGCTAAAGCAATCAAACATATATTTGTCATGCTCTTGTTACCTGTGTAATTCTAGAAACGGTTACTGTGGCTGGTTCTATAGAACTTGAGTCGAGGGACGGTGCCCAGCTGACTTTCACTGACAGCCTTCAGGATTCCACCAATCCAGAATACATCCAGTTAGCAGCTGAGCTCCAGGATGGGGTATGAATTGAATTCAAGAGTTTTTATCTTTAAAAAAAAACACCCCCGCCAAATCATGCTGTTATAACAATCTAGTTTTTTTTATAAGAAAAGGTGTCATATACGACCCCGTCTAGAGAAACATTCATCATTCTTTACAAGAGGCGTATTTAGAATAGCCAGTCATTTTGCAAAATTAATCAAACTTGAAACATTCGGTAGAAGTGTAACTATAAAGTATTTATATTTCCTTCTTTGGATATTGCACGTAAACTATGATGAACTAAGGGTCAAACGAATGAAACAACAATATATGAAATTTACGGATGTGGCACTGGACATGCATTCGAACCTTTAACAATAACTTTATAGATGGTGATACTAAAGTCAGAACGACATTATTGGAAGAATTATGTCATTCTAATTTTCAAATCGCTTGGATATTCATTTAAGAACAATTATATTATCTGCCCCACAATCCCTGCATTTAGTCTATTTAA
This sequence comes from Strongylocentrotus purpuratus, assembly GCF_000002235.5. NCBI lineage: Eukaryota > Metazoa > Echinodermata > Echinoidea > Camarodonta > Strongylocentrotidae > Strongylocentrotus > Strongylocentrotus purpuratus. The sequence continues at coordinate 19,850,531 of NW_022145610.1, forward strand.
CATATTTATCAAACTTTAGATGAGAATCGAGGACTCTTTATTGAATGAAAACTAAACATAATGTTTCATATGTTCCATTTTCATCTTTTGTTTAATTGACAGCTCTTAACAAAACTTCGGCAGCGTTCGGCAAACTCCGCAGCTATTCGTGGAGTACAAATTCTCGGTTTTCAACCTGGAACAAACAACCGTGTTGTGGCCCAGTACAATGTAATCCTCGATCCATTCTCCAATATAAATGATAGAAATTTAACCGACGACCTTATTGCTTCATTGGATGGTGGAACAGACTTCACTGGAGGAGAAGCAATGTATCGTGCCATACCCAGTAGTATATTCTTCCAATGTAAGTTGAAACCTTAAGAAGATCTATTTATTAATTGTTTTAATTAAAAAGGAGAACTAACTCCCCAAAATAACTTCAGTTGTTCTGAGAGATTTATTGCACTCTTGCCCATCAATCTACGATATTCCCCACAACTTTTTGAGAAAGGCATGAAGCAAGAATAAAGTACAGTTTCTCAGCAAGACGTGGAGTCGTTTATCAACTAAATGTATTCAAATTTATGGATTCTTCCTTCAAAGGTGTTAATAGTGTTGACACATTTCATTCACCTGCTATTATCATTTGTACTCCAATTGCCAGAGCGCAAATTGCATAAATAATTTGGTGCTGTTCTGGGGTGAAGGTTTGGCATAAATGAAATAGATTTTTCAACCGCTATACTGAAGTATTTTTAAGTAAATGAGTTAGAATTGTTACCCTATCATATATTTTTCACCAAATCTAATTTTTACCTTCGCGGCTATGATGATTTCCCTCATTTAAAAGTAAAGGTTTTGTCATTGAATTAAAAATTCTTTCCAATTAAAGCTTGGTGCATGATACTACAACTTCGCCTGGTATGTCACAATTTCAAGAAAATGGCTGCACCCATGTCATGCTAAAAGCTAGGCATTACATCATGCCAAGAAATCTATATATATTTGTATATCTGGTTGTATTTTTGTACATCAAAAGGCAGGAATTCATCTCTTTTTCAGAATACCTACACTTATTCTTTGGGGTTAGTTCTCCTTCAAAAGGGTGGCAGGAGTGGAATCTTTTCTCTCTCTCTCTCTCTCTCTTTCACTCTCCCTCTCCCCTTCTTTCTACATAATATCTATTTCTCCTTTACTCACTCTCTTTGTTTATCTTCCTCCCTTTCTTTCTCTACCCTCCCCATCCCCCTCCCTCCCCTTCTCTCCCCCTCTCATCTCCTCTTTCTTTATATTTCTTTTTATTTCTCTCTCGTCTTTGTTCTCTACCTCCTTTTCCTTCTTGCTCTATTTCTGCAATTCATTCACCCTTATTCTTAGGCCTACCGACGTGTATATATAGTGTATACAAATTATTATGTATATATATATATATATATATATATATATATACATAATATATTCCTTCTTTTTTTTTTCTTTTTTTAAACAAGATGTGATATGTACTAAACATTAGGTTGCGTTTATTGGCTACTTCGGTCAATATTGCGCTTCAAGAAAATCATTTATTTCACTTTTTTAAGATAGTAAATGAATTCCAATTTTTCTGACACTTTCAGACGTTATTAATTATACTTATAAACAAGATTTTACACCACTCAGTCCGATTTATTCAAATTTTGCAAAGTTAAAAAAATCTCTTTAATAAAAATTAGCACTGATCTTGATTATCATTAGAAACCCCACTTGGACGATGATCATCATGATGATGTCAAACCTCCTTTGAATGTACTTTGACTAACATGTTGTTTTCTTTCTGGTACATGATATAGCCCTTCTGGTGATTCCTGGATCAGTTCGAGTCTTGGAACGAAACGGCAATGCCGCCGAGTTCACAGCGTCTCTATTGGATCCACTCAGTGCAGACTACAATGAATACATTCAAGAATTCGTCTTAAATGTGAGTTATTAAGGACTTTTAGATTCACACGAAGACAATGGGGATTGCTACGGTCGACGTCCTTTTAATGCACTGCCTTGAATGGACGTCACACGTATGAGTCCACGCAAATCTAAAAGTCCCTACTAGTAGCCTTAAGTAACCACAATTCGTCTGTTCAGAGCCTGGCCCCTCCCACTCAGTGTTATTTAGGGTACGCGAATGCATATACCCTCCCTTTGAAAGCATTCCCCACCCTCCCCCTGGGAGGTGGCCGGATTTTTGAAAGCAGAACCAGAGCCAGAAGGGCATTAAACTAGAAACCGATGCCCATAAAGTTGGAAATAAGTTTTCCAACCTCTTTTCATGAAATGAATATGCCAATATGATTTATTCTTGAAAGATAAAGTTTGTATCTTCTCAAATCTTCACTGATAAAATATCAAACATTAATAAATAAAGATTGATCATTGAAGTTTAAAAAACTTTATCTTTCTCTTTCTCTCTCTTGCTGTATTTATAACTCCAAGCTTGCTTTTTAATAATTCCTTTTTCTCTTTACATTGATATTTCTCTATATCATATCTTTCTTCTTCCCCTTTTCTCTCCCTCCCCACACTGTCTTCCTCCATTCTCTCGTTTTCTCTTTTGCTCGGGGTCCACGTAGGTAGTTCTCTACAATATCGTTACAAAACCTTTCATGAAGGATAAGGAGATAATACAATACTTTTCCACTGGCAATTTCTCTAATTCGATGTAATTTAAGAAAATGCGACTCATTCAATTTCAAGCCACTTTCGTTTAAAATATATTCCACTGTAAAGTATTGATTTGATTTGTCCTTCTCAGAAGAGAAGATGATAATTTTTCATCATTTTGGTCAACCAGACTATGAAGGGCCATCCGAGCCGTGAGTTTTCTTTGGCAGTGAGGGCAATTAGACCATAGGGGCCCGGGGGGGGGGGAGATTACTCACACATTACGATATACAGTGGTGTGCCGCTCTAATGGTTCACTTTTTCACCAACAATTCCTAAACAGCATGGGTCCCACTTTTAATAAAAATACCATTAAGAATAGGTCCGTTTTTTTTTCTCCAAAATTTGCAAAGTTCCGGTGTGCATGCAAACACCTGAAAAACACCCCAAAATTGTGAAAAGTTGGTCTTTTTTGAGAAAAATGACCACTAATAATGGGTAGGGGTTTCGAGGTTTGAGCGGCACACCCCCGTCCAAACCAAACCTGAGTATCCCCCCCCCCGGCATAGGGGCCATCATACCAAAGGCCGATGAGGGAATAGAATAGGGCAATATTTCATCCCATGACAATGTATTAATTTTCTTCAATTCGTGCAGATGTTTTTCAACATGAAGCAGCGGAACAGTATGGTCCAATCGGTGAATGTTACTAGCCTGGTGAACGGGAGCATCATAACAGGATTTGACATCGTGGCCTATCGTGGCCAAGGAGCCAATGCTGCTCAATTCGATGCAGATTTTCGGGCTTCGCTTACCAATGTCTTTTACCTTGTAGCGGCCTTCGACAACTCGAATCTCTCCCTTTTACTCGATTTAAGCAGCATCATGTTCTTTGGTGAGAATCTAGTTTCGCTTTTTTCTTTCATTTGAAGGGAATTGAAGGAGGGGCAAGGGGAGCGATTTGCCCGTACTGACTATTTTTTTTAAATTGAGAGAACAAACTTCAGGTTAGTATTAAGCACATTTGGAGATTATTTCAAAGATTATAGTCGTACGATTGCTATTGAAAACGCCCAGAAAAGTTGCTCGTGATAAAACAGTACTAGTATTTGTTCCGGGAGACACCCCCCCCCCCCCCCCACCCGTGCTGAAACAGATATGCATTTGAAATATACATGCATTATAACAAAAGCTATATGGTATTTTGCCCCTCCTGAGGCGAAGCTCCAATCATGATTGAAACGCTAACCCTATTTCAGAGCTGAATCAATAATTGTCACTTTATTTCATAATACAATGGTCACGATAGCGTGTATCTCGTCACTTTGAGGAATTTCCCGACATGGAGGCAGGCCTGCATGGAGGTGAGGGGGGGGGGGGTGGTTTGGTGTTCTGATTTGTTTGATATAGAGGGAGCAAAAAGATGCTAGCAAGTGGCAAGCGCGGCGTGAAATTTAGAGGTCTTATCGTCATTTCATTTTTCTCCATTGATCTTACTTTATATTTCTATTATTCTATCCATGAAGGAAAAGGAGCGTCCCCATTGGCTACTGATGTAATGCATACACATTACTTTGTTTGGATCAACATCTTTAGCATTTCAGCTTCGAAACATTTCCGGTTTGGGCGCTCCGATGTAATATTCCTTATATAGAAGCCACTTAAATGTTATATTCATTATGTAGAAAATACAGACATTTAAATATATATATATAATCTTCTCGTACGCTTAAAAAGAAACGGATGTGATAGATAAAAATACTGTCCTCTGTATAATTATCTAGAAACATGAGCTAAACGGACAGGAAAAATGTTGTATTTTTTCTTCATTCCTAGAAGTTCCTCATCATTCAATCATTCTTATTCTGAACAGATCAACCAACGTCAACACCACAAGCCGTTGTCCCAAGCACGACTATTCAACCTGGCACTACAGAGCGCAACCTCGGGTTGATCATCGGGTTGGTAGTGGGCGCCATTTTCTTTCTCATCGTCATCTTCCTCTGCGGTTGTCTGATGCTCATGGCGTTCGGTCGTCGCAACTACTTCGAGAAGGTACACGGTGCCCAGGCCTACGTGGACACACAAGATCCCCTCCTCTACCCTGACATCACCGCCATTAGACCCCGCGTGATCAAGGACGATGACAGCTTGACGCGATCGTCGGGCTCTGAGTTCAACAGGTCGAGTGAGCTCTTCGACGACGACAATGACAATGACAATCGAATTGATCACATGATGAGGGTCTTGGAGCACAGGAAGAACACAATACGGCGATATGTATGTTGGATTTATGTTCTTCATTTTTATATATCTTGTAAAGAATAACAAAGACTCTGTCTCTCCGTTTATTATAGAATGAGGAAGGTTGTAGTTTCATATAATGCACTATGACCCCCCCCCCCAAAAAAAAAAAAAAAAAAAACAGATTAGTGTAATCAATATAATGTCATAGATCAGTGATATAGTAACAATTATTGTCTCTGGAAATATTTAGGTATGAGTTGACATAAAATAATAAAAGTTATTAATGTAAATGTAGCATATCACTGTTGTATGCTTGTAAATATTGATTATAGGTCTCGATAAGAAGATAACAGTATAGCGATAAATAGTGAAATGAAGATGAAATGATAAAGATGGAGAATAATGGAAGATGACGAAGAACAAGAACAAGAAGAACAAGAAGAAGAGGAGGCTAAGATGAAAAAGAAGGAGGCGAACATGCCGGGGCTCGAACCCAAGACCTTCGCGTATGTAGTCGAGTGACGGTATAAACCACTCGACTACGGCACTTATATACTTCTTCTTTCACCTTCCATTCAGATTCCACACGCACATGTAAATGTAGGATACATTGCAGGAAGTATTGAAGGCTCCGAGTTCTCCGTCCCATACGTGGCTACAGGCGAAGAAGCAGCGGTAAGATCAATCATATAACATGATATATTTCATAAGAAATAAAAGAGGCGCGACAGCTCAGTCGGCAGAGCAGTGGTCTCGTAATCCGGCGAACCCGGGCTCGAATCCAACGCGATGCTAGAGCGCTTTCGGTCCTCTGGTACTCTTATCTATCACATTAAAACTATTTGACGCATGCAAATATATTTGTTTCAGTGTTGTCTCCATTGGCCCTAGAAAATAGAGATTAAAGGAAACCGAACCCCAAGTAATAACTTTACTTATTCTGAGAGATTTATTATGTTATTACCCATACATCTAAAAGATTCCCCATCAACGTGTATGAGAGAGGTATAAAGCAAAAATAAAGTACAGTTTCTCAGCACGACATGGGCATCGCCATTTTCTTGATAATGTGACGTACTATGCGAAGTCGTTTATCAAGTAAATGTATTCAAATTTATGGATGCTTCTTTTCCAGACGTGTGTGGTGATGAAGCATTTCATTCACCTGCTATTATCCTTTGTACTATAAATGCCAGAACGCAAATTGCATAAATTAGTTAGTGCTCTTCTAGGTTGAAGGTTTCTCATAAATGAAATAGATTTGTCAACTGTTATAGTGTAGTATTTATAAATTAATTTGTTACAATTGTGTCCCTGTTATTTATTTTTCACCTAATATAATTTCTATCATCTCAGTTGTTATTTTTTTTCATTGAAAAGTAAAGGTTTCGATATTGATTTAAAAATTCTTTCCAACTAAAGCTTGGTGCATGATACATGTACAACTTCAACAGATACGTCACATTTTTAAGAAAATGGCTGCGCCCATGTCATGCTGACAGGCGCACATTATGCCAGGAATATCTTCATTTATATATATCTTGTACATTTTCGTAAGGAATATTGTACATCAATGGGCAGGAATACATCTCATTTTTCAGAATACCTACACTTATTCTTTGGGTTTAAGTTTCCTTTAAGTAGATTTAATTAGATTGAGTAGATTAAGTTGATTTAAAAAACCGAAAGACCGAGACCGTACATGAAAAGTCAAGATCATCATAAAAAGAACTTAGAATTAGAACTATGATTGTTTGGAATAGATATAGCTAGATATAGATAGACGGCGCCATTCAAATGAATAAATCTATACCATCGTCATTATCAAAGAAAACAATGGAGAAGCCGGGTGGGCTATATAAAGGAAGAAATCTTAAATATAAAAATGATGAAAAGTTTTCAAATGACGTGGAAAATAATTCAAATGAAGCAAGATCATGGCCCCGTAACACAAGGCTAATTAGCAACTGATCGTATATTAATGTTGGGGAATGCTTGCACCTGATAATGATCAATGCAATCAGTCGCAAATATCAACTGTAAGTACAAGGCCCTGAACTAAAAGAAAGACGTTTCACGTGGTTTGATCATTAATCTTCATTTGCCACACTCGACCCAGGTGAGGTAAATGGGTAATCTGGCAAGAAGTAATTCCTTGAAATGATGGAGCGCTGTAATGGCAGCTAGTAGATAAAGCCAGGGTAATAATTAATGCGCCTCGGAATGGAATTTCTAGATAGATTTCTAGATAGCCGGCGCCATAGAAAATGATGCTTATAATTGTTATTATTACAATCGTATTGGATTCCCATTTTAGTCATACAACCAGCGTCGCCACCAGACATCTTCAGCAACACGTCCTACGCATGCTAGGGGATCTCGAGACGATGCAGGGGTCTCGTACAGGACACCTCAGCGGGTCTTCTCCTTCAACGACCAGGACAGGAACCGAATGACTCACCTGACCAGGGTGCTACAGAACGCGGGCAGGATACGGGAGGTAAGCTGATTGGTTGGTGGATGAAAGAGAGAGGGAGAAAGAGAGAGGGAGAGAGAGAGAGAGAGAGAGAGAGAGAAAGAGAGAGGGGGAGAGAAAGATAGAGAGAGAGAGAGAGGGGGAATGAGAGAGAGAGAGAGAGAGAGAGAGAGAGAGAGAGAGAGGCGTAAGTAATAAAGACACATTATAATGAAGAATGACATGCGAGAAGACAAGAGAGAAAGTAGGAGAGAGAGAGAGAGAGAGCTAGGAAAAGGAGGGAGGCGAGAAAAATGAAGGGAAGGAAAGAGAGAGGGAAAAGAAAATTAAATAGAGAGAGAGAGAAGGGGCAAGAAAGAGAAAGTGAGAAAGAGGGAGGGGAGGAAAAGAAGTAGAAATAGAAAGCGACCCGAAAAAGAAGAAGAAAAAGGGGAGAGAGAAAGAGAGAGAGAATATCCCACTCCTGCCACCCCCGACCACAATCTCATTTTCGTTCGTTCTCCATTCTCCCCCCCCCCCCCACCCCACTCTCTCTCTCTCTTTCCCTCTCTCTCCTTCTTCCCCTCTCTTATCTCCCCGGCCTCTGCCTCTCTCTCTCTCTCTCTCTCCTTTTTATATAGTTTGGTAATTTATTAAGATCTGATCTCGATTTATTCACATGCAGCTGCCATATGCCCATGCCCCTCCACGAGGATCATCAATTTATGGTACTACAGACGAGGATACCATGACGTCAAGCGATCAATTCACATTGCCCTACCTAGCAACAGGAGAAGAATCAGCAGTAAGTAGGCTAGAAATATTGTTTGGCAAATTATGGGAAGTTGAGGTATAACAAATCGAGGGTTCAGTGACACAAAGACGTAACTCCATATTTTGCCAAAATTAGTATTTGATATCAAAATGTTTAGAAAAATGTGGGCTTTCCAGGAAACACAAAGACTCAACTCCACCCAACACCCCATTGAAGTCGATGGCTAGTAAAACGTAGACTTAACTCCAAGTGCTCAGTGACACATGAACTACTTTTTCTCAAAATGGCCAAAAATAAGAGTTACGTCTTTGTGTCACTGAACCCTCGAAATGCTACTCTTCGGCTATCACGCCTTGGGATGCTGCACTAAAAAAATGGTAACCTCTATAGGAACAGGAAGATTTGGAAAATTTGTAGGGCAGGCATCGTAAGACTTTGTCTTGTGAGTCTACCTCTCACTGAAGTGGTACTCGTATATAGGGAAGAGCAAATGCAAAGGGGAAAAAAGAGAGGAAAGTGATGACATTTTTCTTTCACAAAGTCTGACAGAAAAACATGAAAAGTACTCCTCATTTAGTGGAGTCATTAATTGCTCAAACTTACAATTTCATTTCATTTGTCAGTGCACCCTGCGATCCAGGTTACTTTTGCATTAACATTTCCTCTTTTTTTTTTACAGGCGCCTACCCCGTATTCCTCCATCTCTTCCCACTAGCCTACCCATGCTGGGCAAAACGAAAATATAACGATACATGCTTGACATAATTATCATTTCACTATTTCTTTCTTTGCAGAGATTTGTCAGGGGAGCTGTACCACCCCCGTCTTACCACAGTGGTTTGGCCAATCCTCGCCGCAGGTCCCTTCGTGGCGGTTCAAACCATGCTCAAATGCCTGTCGAAGCATGGTTTTAATCAAAGGAGAAGCACCCAAGCCAATTTGTGATGGTCCTGGTGATGGTTAAATGCAAAGATTTCAACATTAAAATACCAAAGATAAGGGATACTAATTACGCGTTTGGGCAACTAGCTGTCAAACAGGATATTCGGAATCTCGCGGCTGCCCGAAACAGTTCTGTTTTTAAACTTTGTGAGCAAAGTGGGCGAGAATAAAGTCTGTATTATGTTTGAAATGTTATATGATCATGAAAATACACTACATACCGGTAATAAATTACTCAGAAACGTTGCTGCTCAAATACGCTATTTGGGCAGCTCGCCGCCCTAATATGCTCAAATATTGGAACTTAAAAAATCCTCATGCTGCGCAGCCTTCATCTTCCAGCTGCTTATATATGTAACTCTGGTTCCGATCTATCTTTACAGAGTTTGTTTTCAACTTTTTGACAAATCATCAGTTCGAGGGTTCAGTAACACAAAGACGTAACTCCATATCTTGCCAAAATGAGTATTTGATATCAAAATGTTCAGAAAAATGTGGGCTTTCCAGGAAACACAAAGACTTAACTCCATCCAACACCCCATTGAAGTCAGTCAATGGCTAGTGAAACATATAGATTTAAAGGTACTATGTCCCTTTTGCAGCCAACCTCAAATTCTGTAGAACTTTGCAGGAATTATTAATATGTCATGTATGTCCTATCTGTGAAATTTAAACGTTAGCAGTGTCCTCATATTCAAATTATGCAAGGAAACCCGTGTACTTGCTAGACTTCACTGTCAGACACTATTGAGTGACTGACTGGCTTTTTTTCTTCTTTGGTAATAACATACACGAAAAGAGTTGTAAAGGGTACATGAGCATTTGTCTACATCAATAACCCACTTCTTGTGATGGCCAAGATTAAACTGATTGAATCTTTGCGCAGCATAAAACGTATGACCATGGTGGTAGGGTCCATGGTACAATTGTCTGAAAATCAAGACTATTACTTTTGGGCTCTATAGCCCTAAAGTCAATTTGAAAACTAATAGTCGTTATTTTCCCACTTGAAGACATTTTCAAGCCCCACCTTTTTTAGGGAAGTGCTAAATTAGTATTATCTTTTAAATACAGTTTGAATTTAACTTTTTCATTTTTTTGGCCTGCAAATGGGACATAGTACCTTTAACTCCTCAAGGCCCAAGTGCTCAGTGACATACATAAACCACTTTTTTCAAAATGGAGTCACGTCTTTGTGTTACTGACCCCTCGAGTTGTATCAAAGCAACTTTGGTAAGACACCCTCATGTTTGAAATCTGTCGGTGACGGCCCTTGTGGTGGCTTTCTAATTGATTGGCCAAAGATGCAAACTTGATATAGTAACTGTGAAATGTCATGTTATTTATTTATTTATTTAAAGTATTCATTGGTCAATTTAAGAATTCTAGCATTGCTATAAAAAAGGGTGGGGTGAAATAATTTTTTTCTTTCTATCAGACCGTTTGGCAAATTTGGTCTATGCCCCCCCCCCCCCCCCCGCCCCCATCACCAATTCCTGGCAAAAGCATGATTGGAAATTTGCACTAATTTCTACATGCCTGATGTACCAATTTCATGGGGCAACAACCTCTCCCCCTCCCTGATCGAAGTTGTAATTGTCACTACAAATGCAGGCCCAGGTTTACAGTCTTTATAAACCAGGTCGCTGATCTTACATTCTTTTTCATATTGTCCAGAAACCTCGTGAGTCTTTCTCAGTGTATAATATATCCCAACTTAGTTGGCCACCCAATATTCAAATGTGCATCTTCTTTTTTTATCTTCATATATCAAATTGAAATCCAACTACCACAAACATCTGTGAATCTTTCCCTCTCTCTCTCTCTCTCTCTCTCTCTCTTTCCCCCCATTTACCAATATTTTTCCCTCCATATTTGTATTATTATTATTATGTATCCATTGAGGGTAGTCATGCTATCAAGCTTTGCTTTTTTTGTCAACCCTCCTGTTTGATGTTTTCGATTAGTTACAGCCAATAAATCAAATCAAATCAAACCTTTATATCAAAAAATCAAAAATATCATCTCCCGAGAGCAAGAAGGGTATTAGTGTTCACAGAGTTTTAATCCTTCAGGGGCCCGTTCCTAGAAGCCGTCATAAGTCTAACTTCTTGACTATCCCATTGAAACGCGTGTTAATCCTATAACACACGTTTCAATGGGATAGTCAAGAAGTTAGACTTATGACGGTTTCTAGGAACGGGGCCCTGGCTCTCCACAGGTCACAAGATATAAAGGACTAGAATACTAAACACAGTCGAGAACAACTTAATTGTTACCACTTTGAACATGTCAATATTTATTTTGGCTTATTTATAATACACCATACTACATGTAGTTACTGTATTAATTTGTTACTATATATAATAATATTTACACATATAAAGTACTCAGAATTGGATGTTTCTATGCGATGAATACATGGAAAAATAAACCCAAAGTTATACTTTTCATGTTTTCTTTAAGTATTCAGCTAGGAATCTTTAAAATCATTTAACAAGGAAGAAAAAGTTAAAATGCTAAAATATGACCAATGTTGATATTAATGCTAGCAAATCATCAAATGTTGTAAATGATACAAATGCTTTGTCACTACATACAGTAATGATGTTTATCAGTCATGTTATACTTGCATGCGGATAATAGAGCGAAATAGTTGGGCATTACATGTACATATATTAGGGGCATCTGCAGTCTTCATGCAATGCAGGTAGCCTCAGTGCGACAGTAGAGAGGGCTTCACAACTGTTTTAACATAGGAAACCTGGGACCCGTTTCACAAAGCCCTTTTTCAATGACAAATGACAAAAATCAGTGACAAATCTGCTGATAACCAATCAGAACCAAAGATTTCAGTAGCTTACAACAAAAACTGTCGTTTGTCACTGATGACAAGTTTTGTGAAACGCCCCCAAGGATGAACAGTTTCAGGGGGAAAATACAAGAAGTAATTACATTTGAACACAATTATAATTCAATATTGAAATGATTTGAATTATAATATATAATGCCTTCAATACCGGTAGGAAGTATTGGTTTATGATAGTATAATACTGACGTCACATAATTGAGTACTTTTATTAATGTTAGTAATTAAACAATTTTGCTCACCATAGAAATCAACAAAATCTTAGAGAAATCATGCATACATGCATAATTTATCTTAAAGCCTGTCTGCACTAGTTTAGCCAGGAGGGATTAGACCTCCATGCAAGGTCACCTACAGGTGGTTATCTCATCAAACAAGCTCTCAACTAACAGTGGGGCTTTAATAACAGATGCAGTAGTAAAAATGCAATTGAAATTGCAGTTGAAAATATATATCAAGTTATATAATGGCTCACAACTGTATTAATACAACAATAGAGGTAAGATTTGGAACGTTATGTTTTTCGTCCAGATAAAAAGAAAATATAATGCTTTCAACATAAAACACATCAGGAATGTAAGGGCATTTCAGACATTTCTGGTATGGTTTTTAAACAATTGATTTTTAGGAATGTAATCTGCAAAGAGTCATATAAAATATTTTTGACATATTGGCTCATGACAACAGCTTATATTACCTTTCCAACTTACATGTATATTTGACTCTGATGAAAATCAGCCATAACTATTTACCAAAATTTGTCATTGTCTTACATTTCATTTCATAAATGTATTTAGAAACAAAACAAATAAGTTTCTGTTGCACCAGAAGTGACGGTTCATTTTCAACTTACCAATCTTTTTTCACCCCTTTGCCATTCTACAGCAGACTTGTTGATGCCCATTTAAAATGTTGAACGTTACCTTCAATATTTTATTTAAGAAAATCTCAAGTTAAGAAATCAAAAAATGAGATTTCAAATATGATGACAAGTAATTATCCTTTTCAAATAATAGTAAAAGTGTTTTAAAAATGTATAAATACTTCTTGCTTTTACTGATTTCCAGCAAACATTTTCTCAAATGGTTAGTATCTATGGAATGGTAGATTTCTAAATACCTTTTGAATACCATAGAGCACATTTTATGATGGAGGAAGCTACATGTGCTCTATTCATCATGCATTTATGAAAGTAAATAACGCAACATTTGTATAGAACAGCAGCTGAAATTTGATATTAGTCTTTACACAGGTTAAAGTTTTAATATTGTATTGTGTATTTAAGTGTAGTCTAAGATTGAGTAAGAAAGAACAAAGAGACAAAGTCAAACAAAAACAGGGACAAGACAATGAAAAAGATTTTGAAACTGAAATACTTGTTTCCCTTCCCTTTTGATTTTTTAAAATATTGTTTGATTTTGACTTTCTGTCCGTTCTCGCAATTTACTCTGATAAGTGCGGGAGAAAAAGCTCCAGCAAGTCTTTGCTCAAAACCATGCTTTGCTTATGCAGTACCAATCATCTTTTATACACTATGTGTTTGCTGTAATAACTCGTCTGTTTGGCGCCAGAAGGGTGTTAACTCAAATACTTTAGCACCGAGTTAATGCCCTTTTGGCTCTAAACAGATGATATCATATGGATAAAGAAAAGATGGTACCGCAAAACAAACATGGTCACGAGTGCTCTAAAGAAATCAATGTTTCAAGACCTTTATTACCCATGGGCGACATGTATTGTGTTTGCATAAGAAGACCTTGTAATACTGTATTTGCACATTTCAATAACCGAGGCAAAGAGACCTTGCAACAGGTGTTTTTTGTTATCAGTAGTACCGAATGAAAAGATATTTTTTGAAACAGTGGTCTATAAAAAAAATATATAGCTAGTTGCTGTGCATAAATAAAAATATATATAAGCAACATATGGGAGTGGTTGTGTTTTTATTAATGGAGGGTTACATCAATTATATTGTTTCCATTTACGTTTTAAGATTCAAATAAGATTTTGTGTATGTTCACTTAAGGATGGACAATCGTTAATCAAATGCCAACCCAAACATGAGGTACAAATAATCCTGTTATTTCTGAAAGAACATAAAATGTGTATCTTCCCTTTAATTCTGTGAAGAATGTTGGATGGCTGAACACATTTAGCAACTACACATAGTATTCATCGAACATGGCAAATAAAAACTGCATTACAGAGAGTAAATTCTCTGTTTCATAGCAGCTCTAAATATCACTATAAATCTGATATATACATAAAACACAAAACTACTTTCTTTTCGCTGCCTATCAACTTCAATTTTTTTCTTTGCATATAATTTCTAGAAATCGCTAGTGTTTGGATCAACGAGGGTTGAATAAAGTTATGTTACATCCATGTACCACTAATGAGGTCGTCACGTCGCTAATGAGGTTTTGACATCACTACAAAACTGTCCATTTACAACTCAAATTAATAGCAAGCTAACAACTAAAAACTAAAGAAAAACAAAATCCATGAAATTGTATTAATTCTATGATCCAATTTTCATTATTGCATTGCACATTTCATATATAAGTTCATACATTGGAGGACACCATTGATAAATAATACACATTTCAAAATCGGTTTTAATTAATATGTATCATGGAATACGTTTTTCTAACATGTGACCATACAAATTTGAAAGCTTCTACACTCTGCCCTGTATGTTTTACTCGTCTTAAGTTCATGACAATACACATTTTTGAGGATATAGATTTACAACTCCCTAATAACTATTAAAGGTGTACCGTATTAATAACCATTTGCAAATAACATTAGTCTTTCTTCATTCTTTTTAACAAAACATATGCCCTACACACGTGTATAAGGAAGCTCAGATAAACCCCCTCCCCAAAAATACTTTGTCATAATATTACTAAAATCATAACTATTCCTGTAAACATTAAACAAAATTTAAATTTGTACAATACCCATGTAAGAGGTGATTGATTATGACTGTATTCACATATTCCAAGTGAACCATTCAAGAGATATTCAGCAATTTTTGTTGGCAAGCTCAGTTAAACGGATGAAGTTGATAATACTTAACATTCACTGTCTATTTCTTCAATGACAACAAAAATAATCAGTAAAAGAAAACAAGTCTTTATGTTTTTTTAAGTGTAGCATGTACCATATTTTAGGTTCAACTTTTCTCTTTTGGATGAAATTAAGGCAAATTATGACACTACCCACCCCCTCCAATGAATTAAATTAAAAAGACAATAGGGTTACTTCTTAAATCGATTTATAATCTGCAGAAGAATAGGACAAGACAAAGATTATTATTATTATTATTATTATTATTAGGCATTTAGCTACGCTATTCATAGTACACTATATCACAGCGCTTGTTATTCAGCCCTTTGAAAAAAAAGATTGTTTTTCTTTTGAAATAGCTCCAGCAATTCAAACTCAATGAATTCAAGAAGTTTGTTCATCATCAACATCATCATGCTCAAGTATTTATTATGTATAGAGTATATATATGGACAAACCCTGTTACAGTAGGTGTTGAAATCGTCCATTTCTCTGCTTTGCTCGACCTCTGAGAAAATATGGCAAGAAATACAACCACACCCTGAAGTGTGAAAGAACAATCGATGACTAGACAAGCCTTTGTCAAAGATGTGCCCAGCCCTTTGAAATAATGTGAGTAAAGTATTGAGAGAAAGATGACCTTGTGGTTCTGCTCTATTGAGCAATGCTTTATGAGTAGGGTTCGTGTTGTTCTATACTGTGCGAGTCAAAACAAAATTTACACTCAGAAAATTGTCATTTAAAGAGAAGGTTGAGTTATGGGAAGAGGTAAAAAAATAATTTGTGAGCGTTATCATTGTTATTATGCAAGGGTGGAAGAACATCAGATTAAACATGTTCCATGAAAAGCATGGCTCTTCAAATGCCTTCATATTCTAAATATGACATGAAACATCGTAAAAATCAGGGGGTAGGTTTTTTTTCACCATGTGCTTGTGTAGTCCCATATACATCATTCTGTGTACAGTGCTTGTAACTTTGCCAAGATTTGGCCAAATTTCTTATCATTTTGATGATTCCAGAACCTTGCAATACACACAAATACTTATATACTAGATGATCAACCTGTCCTGATAGATTCCACACCGTTTCTTTCACAATGCAATCACATGACCAGAACTCAACTTTATCTTTAATTTAAAAGTCAGCTATGAACAACCAGATAAGCCGTTTGGCGCAAGTCAATTTTTGCACTCTCTTAAACAATGTCTCCTGGTCACCCAACTGTGAACACACACCACACAAAAATAATACCAACTTATTCAGGATAAAACACTCTTTCATAAGGTGTATAATAATTATCTGTTCATAGATGATTTTTTATATAATTAGCAATTTTCTAGGTGTAATTTTTTTTTGGACTCACACTGTAGTGCAATTCATGGAAACTTGTAAGGTCTCAGTGTTATCTATTGTCAAGCTGTGACCTCCTTGGAAAACACATTGGACAACTAAATACTATGACCTCATTGTTATGGAAGTAATCGAAACAGAAGGGTTTGTGTTGATCTATAGTCCATTGTCATGGCAACTCGCCATGTTATCTATTGTCAAGTTGTGACCTCCTTGGAAAACACATTGGACAACTAAGTACTAATATTTAAAAGCACAGTAGATCATTGCTTAGTTGTTGTTTTCACATGAAAAGAAAAATACTATTGGTGTCATGTTTTGTAGTGATGATGCATGTTTGCTTTTCTTAACTGTGCACGATAGAATTCTTATAAGGGAAATTATTTTAAAATTGCAAGTATGCTTATGTCATGAAACCTTGACAAGACAAATGGTTAAATAGCATTTAGTGATAAAAATATGAATTTCTTGGGGTTTTCTTCTACCACTGATTGTTCAACTTGAATTTGTACTAGAAATGCCCGACTCATTTAAGCCTATCTGCACTAGTTTGGCCAGGAAGGATTAGACCTCCCAGCATGGTCACAGACAGGTGGTTATCTCATCAAATCAGCTCTCAATTAACATATAGCAAGCAATGCCTAAGCAGTGCCCATTGGTCCCCCATGGTTATGATTCCCCATTTTTCTTTTGTTAATTGAGAGCTGATTTGATGAGATAACCACCTGTCAGTGACCTTGCAGGTAGGTCTATTCCCTCCTGGCTAAACTAGTGCAGACAGGCGTTAAAGGCCCTATCCAATGAAAATGCAACGTTCTATCAATGGAAAGCTGCATGAATGTAGAAAACAAATATAAAGGAATACAAAATCATGTCCCTTTCAGAATAGCACAAAGCAAATAGCATATAATTGATATTATTGTAATCTATGTCTTATAAGCTTTCCATTGAGATACAATTCATCTATTCCAATTTTTACTTCCGACAGGGTCTTTAAGGTCAATTATTTTTTTCTAAATACGTTCACTTTTGTCATCACCTGACCTTTCTATCATATTTATTAAAATGTTCATGTAAATATTTTTAATACATGTATGAACACGTTTGTAGCAATGCAAAGCACAGAAACTACAGTTTATGGTGGAAAAAGCTTGTAACAGGTGACAATTCATAGTTCATGGTTACGCATCAAATATTCTCCATTTTGCAGCAGATATGTTACAACGGCAAAGCATGTATTAAAACACACCACATTATCATGAAAATTCGTACCAGCTAAATTGTATTAGTTATGACAATGGCAGAGCTACAGACTTGGAGATGGAGCAGGAATTGAAAATTGAAATTGAAATGGAGATGGAATTGAATGAACAGAAAGAAAGAAAAAAAGAGACAGAAAAAAAAAAAAAGAGACATAAAAGAGAGAGTATATCCTAAAAAAAGAAGAGGATGGATGAAAGGTCGATAAAACATGTATAGTGGTACAGTGAAACCTGTACATAAAGATCACTAGAAAAGGAAATTGGCCTTTATGTACAGGTTTCAGAGAGAACTGATTTTCAAGGAAAACAAAATGTGTGGTCTTTATAGATAAGTGGACCCTGGCAACAAGAGACTTTGAACTTATCAGGGGGTGTTTCACAAAAATCGTAATTCGAAATTAACTTAAGTCGGACATAAACATTATGGAGAGCCAATTGTAGCCTTATAATGAAATATATTCAAGAGCAAAAATTCAAGTATCTTAGACTTTTTATAAATTCCACTTCAAGAACATGAAATCTCCCATGATAATAGAAAATATGAACGATTTGAATCAACATTTTATGCCTTTTAAAATAACTTTTACAAAATATTTTCAAAGATGCTAACAGCTTTCCATAATTGTTAAGTCCAACTTAGAGATTAGAAGTTCAACTTAAGATCTTTGTGAAACACCCCCCAGTTCACACACCTTCAAAGTTCAAACTTTCAATTTGACACGTTTTAATGTTTGTCTGTGGACCGCCCTGCGACATGCAGGTAATACAAGTTTAATGGTTAATATTTCTGGGAACCGTTTCACAAAGCCTTTTTTCAATGACAAGTGACAAAATTCAGTGACAAGTCTGCTGATAACCAATCAGAAGCAAGGATTGCAGTAGCTTATAACAAAGACTGTCATTTGTCACTGATGACAGGTCTTGTGAAACGGGTCCCTGATCATTGCAGTGAAAACTAACACAGATTCAATCAGAGCCTGGTTGAAGCCTTACTTGAAGCCGAAATAGGATTAGGATTAGTTAGAATCAGAAAACGGATTAGTAAGAAAGCAATCTCAATCAACAGGGAGAACTAAATCTGCAAAACATTTGCCACTCTTCACCCAGGTGTTAAATGGGTACCCGGTAGGATGCGAAAGTTAGTGTTGTAAAAATGACACCCGGCTTGAATGCTCCCCAGGGAGTGAAGAATGTGCATACATTGTGTGTGGGTTAGCCTGAATCAGATGACCGGGGTAATAATATATATCTGTAAAGCGCATTGAGATGGCCTGCGGTACTGAAAAGCGCTATATAAGAATGAGCTATTATTATTATTATTATTATTGTAGACATATCCCTAAATAACTGATAAATGAAACAAAAATTATATGATATCCTAATGGTTAATAACTCCTATACCAAACCGAGGATAAATTGTGATGACAACCACTGGTAGTGTACATTACATGGAAATGAAACCGACTCCAAGGGAAGAACGTTTTAAACACTTTCAGAGAAGTGTAGAGGCTATGGTTTATATCAGTACATATCATAACATTTTACATACTATTTTGGACCAACAAAAGGCTTGTTTTTCTCTACCAATGAAATTCAAAATGGATTCAATGAATTGTGAATTGAATGTCATGGAACACTATTTGCAGTACATGTACAAGGAACAAGGATAAATGAAATATTAATGATAAACTTTGACCTCATCCAAACCCTCATTTCTTTCTCTTTTTCTCTCCATGTGGGAACTACAAAATGAAATATCAACCATTTTCTAACAGTAGTTCTAATAATTATTGTTAGTAGCAGATGAAAAACACATATTAAAAGGATGAAGAAATAAAACGCATATTGCTGCAAAGCCCAAAATTAAAAACTTATAGACATAACCTTTGGTTTTGGAAGGCAAGATAATGTTCTCATGCTTGGGCATTTATAATCCTGCATTGAGACAAAAAGTTAAACAAGGGAAGAGAAAACATCAAAGTTTGGTGTTAATACAAGATTTCTTCACTGGTGGAATACTACACTGCAAGTTCACTGTTAACAGAAGATAGCACACGTATGGCTTTACATTATTATTCTTGAGGAGGCCTTTAACACAGAGCCCAATGGCTTATTGTCATTTTATGATATCAAACAGTTTTATAATATCTATAACAATCATTTAAAATCACTTCAATTTGGAAATTTACAGGATTATAATAATCATTATGGTATGAGAAACCTAAAACAAGCTTGCTATGGAGTCACCTCCCACAAGAACAACAAAAATGTTATGTTTTTCGGGTTAGATAAAGGTATTTTAACATGGTATGTATGTGGATTCTGTTCCACCTCCTCCAAAGGCTCCATCCTGTTTCTTCTCTCGTTTCTCTCTCTCGATGACATGACCCTAAAATCTAATCAGTTCATTGGCTCTGCAAGATACATAAACATGTCTTGAGTTTGATTGTAATCTGTCTATCGGTCCTCAAGATAATGCGATCACAAGCTATTTTTGAATACATAATAAGCTCCACGATTTTATATTGCTTCATATTTTCCACCACTGGATGTGGGAGCATCCATACCTTCCAGAAATGCCTCCAAAGCTGCATCATCATCCATTGCATCTCCTCCCCCTCCTCCTCCTCCTGCTCCTGTGGATCCTGCTCCACCTCCTCCTCCAGAGGCTCCATCCCGTTTCTTCTCTCGTTTCTCTCCCAAGGAGGACTTCTTCTTGGAGCCGGAGCTGGAGCTGCTCTTCTTCTTCTTCTTGCGTTGTTCTTCGCCACCGTCTTGGTTGGAGTCTCTCCTAGAGTGTCTGTCCTCTCTGTCCTTTTCTCTATGCTTCTTGTGTTTGTGTTTCTTGTGTATCCTCTCCTCATCATCCTGCAGAGAGTTTGTACAATAATACAGGGGGGCATTTCACAAAACTTGTCATCAGTGAGAAATTACTGCTTCTGATTGGTTATCAGCAGATTTGTCACTGATTTTAGTCATTTGTCATTGAAAAAAAGGCTTTGTGAAACGGGTCCCTGATTTCGAATGGATACAAATAAACAGAGCACATCGGCTTTGACGAACAAGGTAATTGATGATCAATGCTTTACCCAAGCACAAGTGTGCTGTTCTTGTCAATGTCTTTAATAATGCATCCCACAGGTCCATTCACAATTTACAAAGAACAGTCACATGGTGTAACTCAAGTCTGAAGTCCTTTGTAAAATGATGAGTGGTGATTATTGTGACCAAGGATTCATAAATACAGTCAAACCTGCTTTTAGTGACCACCTGTCTACAAAGAACACCTGTCTACAAAGATCACGTTTCTTGTTTCCCTTAAAAAAGGTTTCTCATTGAAACATGTACTAAAGGAACCTGTCTACAAAGACCACTTTTTGTGTTTCCCTTGGGTGGTTGCTATAGACAGGTTTGACTGTATATCAAACAGGTGCAAGTAGGTGATGGTGAAATCTGCAAATTAACAGAAATAAAATCAGAGAACCCTACTTTATTGATCACTCCTCTTGGGCGTAAAAAAAAAGATATTGTATTGCCCTTTGCGACCGACCAAAACAAAATGTTTTAAATCATTAAAAACTGAGAAATATCAATATATAACTGGAAAAAAAAGATTTCTGACCAACCGACCGACCGACCCATGTTTTGGCACCTTAAGGGCAATACGTCTTTTTTTTAAAGGCTTTATTGACGTACCTCTTCCTTGTCTTTGCTCCTGTGTTTCTTTTTCTTCTTGGCTGAGCTGCTGGTGCTAGTACTGGTGTTGGTCTCACAATCACTGATGTCTTCATCCTGGACCACGGAGACGAGGACATCAAACTCATCACTGGCTCGTGATAGGTTTCCTAGAAACAGATTAATAGGTTAAAATCATTTAACAATCTTAAATCTGAGATGCATGACCCTACGTGTTCTCAGTGTTTGTGATATGGTGTAATATTGAAGCCCTAAAAAAATTGCGCTTCAAAATTAAAAAAAACGGTTTTACCATACTCATTTTCCTCAATAGACTGTAGTGTTATAAAACTCGTTAAGAAAACGAAATATATTTCTATTTCCATTCATAAATATCTTGATAATCAGACAGACGATCGGCTTGTAAAAGTCATGGGATTCCTGACTGACCTAAATGTTTATAATTATGATTGCAGGATGAGCTATGAGCTAAATACAGGATTTTGTTTCAAAATCTGAGACAAAGTTACCCAATCCCTGTAATAGGTTAAAATTGAGCATTAATTGTTTAGATAAATATCTAAACATCATCACTGTATATATGTTTCTTAGTACTGCAGCAGCTTCTTTGGAGAGTACAAATATCATAATAAATCATTTGTGTACAGCTGGTATGTATAAAATCAACCTCAGGAAACTTAACCTTACATTTTGAGTGTTACCTTGTTAAGGACTATGAAGGAAATGGGAGGATAACAAAAATCTTGTGCAGGGAACCAAAGTCGGACTTAAGTTTTATAATAATAATATTCAGTTCTTGTATAGCGCATAATACATTATGAAATACCATATCTATGCGCTTCCAAAGAGTTTTTGAAATTATTACCCTAGCTTTAGCTCCGACAGCCGTTTTCAGTGCACAGTGAATTTCAAGGAATAATCCTACCAAGTACCCATTTACCTCACCTGGGTTGAGTGTGACAAATGCATATTAATATCTTGCCAAAGGACATTAGTGGCGCAGCGGGACTCGACCCGCATACCTTGTGATCCCCAGGCTGGTGACATATCCATTCGACCACGACCATGTGCACCCTTTTCTACTCAAGTGCCTATGGGGGCGTCGGATAATCTACTCATGAGTTGCTTTTGTTCTTCAAAATCATTCAAAACATTTGCAGTATATCTTTCTGGATGTGAGATTGAATACTGAATATTTGTCATGAATTGTTTTTGATGGGGTGGGAACTTTTACTCAATTTATTTTTCAGACAAGAAGTCCTGAAATTGGGATACATGTGCTGTTAGAGTTAGTAAGACGGTGATCTAAAATCAAAGAATTGTTTTTGATAGGGTGGGGTGGGAAGTTTTACTCAAACTTTTATTTCAGACATGAAGTCCTGAAATTGGGATACATGTGCTGTTAGAGTTATTAAGATGGCAATCTAAAATCAAGGATGGTTGGTAGATTATTCATAGCAGACATGCTGTCTTGTTTTCCATCTTAAAGGTACTATGTCCCTTTTGCAGCCAACCTCAAATTCTGTAGAACTTTGCAGGAATTATGAATATGTCATATATGTCCTATCTGTGAAATTTAAATGTTAGCAGTGTCCTCATATGCAAATTATGCAATGAAACCCGTTTACTTGCTAGACTTCACTGTCAGACACTATTGAGTGACTGACTGGCTTTTTTTCTTCTTTGGTAATAACATACATGAAAAGAGTTGTAAAGGGTACATGAGCATTTGTCTACATCAATAACCCACTTCTTGTGATGGCCAAGATTAAACTGATTGAATCTTTGCGCAGCATAAAACGTATGACCATTTGGTACAATTGTCTGAAAATCAAGACTATTACTTTTGGGCTCTATAGCCCTAAAGTCGATTTGACAACAAATAGTCATTATTTTCCCACTTGAAGACAATTTCAAGCCCCACCTTTTTTAGGGAAGTTCTAAATTAGTATTATCTTTCAAATGCAGTTGGAATTTAACCTTTTCATTTTTTTTGGCCTGCAAATGGGACATAGTACCTTTAAATTTCCATACATTCCTCATCTCCCCTTATGACAGAATATGAATATTACATATGTTAGATGATCTTACTTGAGACTGTTTGTTTGGCAGGTTTTGAAGTTACACTCTCTAAGAAATTGAGGTCTTCTAATTGTAACGTCAGACCAAGAGTTGTTGGTGACGATACTTCTTGACTTGGGGTAGTTGGTACCTTGCAAAAGAATTAAAGGAAACAATCATTACAAGAAACAAATCTTGGTTACTGCTATACAACAATACAACAATAAAAGAATATAAAATGATGATATATTCTTGTGTAGATCTTGATCACTTTTGCTTTATATATAAATAACAATAAATCCATGGGGCACACTATAAAGACAATGGAACAAGGATTATAAAGCATTCCATGATAAAAGACATTGCAGTGCGTGAGATAAATAGATAAGCCTGTAATAGAGTAACAAAAGGTGTCAGTAAAAAAAGTGGCATAAAGAAGTCCATAAACATTAAATAATGCACTTGACAAATTAAAAACTAAATATGACAATGAAAAAAAAAAAAAATCAGTCAGAATATATATTACTATCCTTAAACTGGAAAAAAAAAAGAAACATGCTGCTTTGACATTGCACAGCAGTCTGATTTGCAAGACTTCATGAAAGAATGTAATTACCTCTACAGGTTCTGTTCCCTCTTCATCACTATCCTCTAGGACAACCTTGGACGGTCTTACATCAGTGTTAAATCCACCATCACCAGTTCTTAAAGATGTTGGTCTCACCACTGCTTCGTCCTCTGAAATGTCCTCACAATCCTGTAAAACCTTGATCCCTTCCCCTTCGTCTTCTCCTGAAGAGACAATATCCTGGTTGGAAGTCACCTGGGATCCTGAAGCCCCATGTGTCTTTGAAGCCCCCTGTGTCCTTGAGGACATCACCTCTTGAGTGTCCGGTAACGACGAGGATGACGACGTCGAGACCTTGGGTTGTCTTTTCGTTTCAACGTTCGGTTTGGACGGCATGCTAGAGGTTGCTGAATTCCTGCTAGACTCTTTCGTCGACGACAGTTTCTTTTCGAAGCTCCACCCCATGTTCCCACTCGATAGCTTTGACCGTGTTGATGACGTTGTTGCGTCGTCATCCGAATCGTCATCGACTCCGTCCATTGCTACGACTGGCCTATCATCAGCGGATTCATCGCTGGACATGTCCATACTTGCAAGCCTGGGAGGCATCCTTGAGAATGTATCGAACGGTGAATCGGGTCCCTCTGTGTCGGGGGTAACGAGGGTCACTGCCTGGACTTCCTCCCCTTCTCCAATCACCTCGTCTTCGGAGTCCAGCTCCTCTTGGAATCCAGCAACCATTGGATTCATTCCATCATCGCTGTCATAGAGAAACAAAACAGTGAAAGTGATATCACCCAGAGTGGAAATAACTACTACCCCAAATAGGCTTGGACTGTTTTAATAATTATTGTATACCGGTAATTGCTTTTATCATGTATATACATTGTAAACTGTTGTAACCATTGCATTTCAGCCCTTGAACTGCGAGAATGGATAATATTCAATTTTAAAAAATATTTAACAATCCTTCAATTATAGGCTTGATGTACATACAACTACTTCATGTTAGCATTTTGTTTCTATGAGTTACAATGAATATGTTCTCAATGACCTTCATGAACAGGCATGAATAACAACAAAGATTTAACCTTCAAGGGTACATTTCTTGCTTTTTGTTTAAATCATTATATCATAATTAACATTTTAAAAAGCTTTGAATAACACCTACCGTTAACAACTAAATTATTCATACCGTTACCAAGTTATGTAATTTTTTTTTAAAGTATGTGAATAATTGATTTGTCCTGATTTAGATTTCTTGGAAATGTGACATATTAAAGGCATCGTTTAACAATGTTGAATCTGAGATGCACGGCCCTATGTGTTTAATATCAGTGAGTGTCTATGATATGGTGTAATATTGAAGCCCAAACAAAATTGCACTTCAAAATGATCAAGAAGTGCCTCAAAAAAGTCAAAATCTTTGAGTGACCGGTTTTACCATACTCATTTTCCCCAATAGACTGCAGTGTAAAATTTGTAATTCCAATCATAAATATCTTGATAATCAGACAGGCGATCGGCTTGTAAAAGTCATGGGGTTCCTGACTGACCTAAATGTTTATAATTATTATTGCAGCATGAGCTAGATCCAGGACTTTGTTTCAGAATCTGAGACAAAGTTACCGGATCCCTTTAAAGCTTACATCTAAAAGTATTCAACAAAGGCCCTAATTCACCCAGTCCAAAGCAAAAAACAAAAACAAATTTACAAGGGGTATGAATAATTTTCTAAACATAAACTGTCATCATCCTTTAACAAGAATGCTCCCCAGGAAGTGGAAAATGTGCATATATTGTGTGCGGGTTAGCCCAAATCTGATAACCGTGGTAATAACATATCTGTAAAGTGCTTAGGCACATCATTGTATCGATGTATTGGGCGCTATATAAAAGTGGAATCTTATTATTATTATTATTGTGGATACCTGTCTGAGTCCGGATTTGGAGCTTGAGCTACGACCGGTGCCGGAGCCGGGGGCTCTGGTTTGGGTTTAGGCTTTGCTTTCCTTCCAAAGCTGAATATACTGCTCTTCTTGGGGGCCTCTGCTGCGGGTCTAGAGTCCGTCTCATCAAAGAATCCCTTGTCGATGCCATCGTCGGGGATGAACTCATCAACGTTGCTGATCTTGCCCTGGGGCTGCTGCTTACGGGAATGGTGGATCTCAGCTGGAGCTTCAATGACTGTGAACAGATACATGCATAGTTACATACATACATCAAGACATTACGAAAAGCTCTCGTTAAAAATATACACCACCACTATAACACAGGAACCAATGTCATTTTGGTGGGGTATCACGACCCCCATTTGAAAAAGAAGAACAAAACGTATTTTATATTCAACACACTGTAAAGATGTCTATACAATGGGAAATCACCAGAAAGATAAGTATTGTACTCCTAACAGATCTTAATCCTGAAAATTTACTAGAAATATCGCAATCTCCAGTTCTGCGCAATGCGAATGTATCCCCCGGCAGTGGCAGTGATTTTGTGTCATCCTTATGTTCGAAGGAGGGACAAAGATCCCCTCTACCCTCCCTAAAACAAAAGGATGAGGTAGAGATCGCTACTAGTGGCTCGGACTATTGTCAAGACTAGGAGTAGCATCACCAAAGAAATATGTTTGAAAATTAGAGTATAATGCATCTGTATAGAGAGTTTGAAAGAAATGTGGCCTGCAGAGCACACATATTTCCACCAAACTATGACCTGACCCTATACAAAATGGAACACTGAGGGCATATGTCACCTACCTGCCGATTTCTCATCCTCCACTCTTGTTCCTTGTTGGACCTTGGACTCGCTCGGAGCAAACCACTTGCTGAACCTGTTGCCTAGCGTAGTCTGATCCTCCTCCCCCTCCTGGGTGACGACGGGGGATGGAGCAGGCCTTGTGGGAGGGGCTTGTTGCTGCTGCTGCTGTTTGATTGGCTGTAGCTGCTGTATATGTCTGGTTGTGGGCGGAGTTGAGCTAGGGGTAAGCTGGCTTGGTGAGTGGGCGGGGCTTACTTTGGCAGGAGTAGCAGATGCGGATGAGCTTCGATTACTGCTTGTATCTGTTGTAGTGTTGGGTTGAAAACAGCAAAGTAAACACAGGTGAATAATGATATGTGATATTGACATTTATACTTAATGTTGTTTATGCATGCCATACCCTCCATTGCTACTATGTTGCAGTCATCTTCCTTTCTCTTTCTCCAAGCTCTCTATCCTCTTCTCCTTCTTGCCTATACCTTTCTTCCTTTCTTCTATTTATAATGTATATTATGTATTTGTGTATTCAGGTGTACCCATTGCAAGCTATGCGTACAGGAATTCGCGCCTTCTTCCTTGTAATACAAGTTCTTAAATTATATTTATGTTCCTACATATAAATTGTATTGTTTGAACAGATGTCAAATATGTTGTCAAATTGAATGGAAGAAAATAAATGTTCATTTGAATTGAATTGAATTGAATTAAATTGAATACTCTACAAAACCAAGCATAAAAAGAAAAAATTATCACACATTTTATATTCAACAAAAATCAAATTGTAAAATATAATCATCAAGATATATGAAAGAGTGACCACTTGAGTCGATATGCTATACATAACCCTAACTCTAAACATAACCGAAAACCCAATCGCAATTCAAGCCCTAGACCAAAGTAACTACTGCAAGATAACATTCTGGATCCTTAGGTATGTCTTCATCAGCTCGAGATTACCAAATAGCCCGCTATTTCTGATTTGGGAAATAATCCAGAAGTTACGAATTGCATCTTCATCAGCTCAAGACTCGACCTTGAAACTTGAAACTCGAGCTCGAGAAATTTTGCTCAGCGTTCGCGCATAGTGCGAGTCTTTGGGCTGGTGAAGACGCACTGGACAAAAAGCGGGACATTTTGCAAACTAGCCCTAGATATCTTGGGATGATTATCTCGACCAAATATCGCGCTAATTGCAAATTTGGGCTGATGAAGATGCAAATTAACTGGATAATTTGCGAATGTTAAAATAGCTGGATATTTGGCAATCTCGAGCTGATGAAGTCGGCCTATTGTTTCCCTCACCTGAAGCTCTCCTCGGTGTCTGGCCATTGGGTACGTTGAGAGACGATGAAGAACCTTTAGACTTATCTGTTTGCTTGTGGGAAAGACTTGACAAATACCTGAAATAGAGAGAGAGAGAGATGAAAGAAATATTTACTCTCTTTCTGCTTTATAATGGAATATAATCCTGGATACGAATGAAAACCAACAAAGAGATATTGCACATGGCAGGGCGTAAACAAATTGCAGTAGGATTAGTTAAGGAGGGAAAAATCAGATACTTTGGTCATGTTATAAGGCACCAAAGCCTCTTAAAGGATGTGTTGGAGGGAAAAGTGGAAGGAACAAGACCGAGAGGGAGACCCAGAATCAACTGGGAAGAGAATGTCAAGAACTGGAGTGGACTAAAACTGCAAGAGTGCACCAGAATGTCAGAAGATAGAGTAAAATGGAGAGATGTTGCAATCAACTTCCGAACCGGGAAAAGATACTTAGATAGATAAACAGACAGAGTATATGGAGAACCTCGTGCAAAGCTATGTGGCAGTCTAGGATTTCAATATGTGGTGGATAAAGAGTTCAGAGATGCTGACTGTTAATCAAGTCCATTTGTTTATGTGCAGTTGTCCAAAAGAAATCGTTGATGGCGTTGACCAGTATATATGCCATGCTACATCCCCTTTAAAAAACAGAATGAGACGTAGAGATCATGCTGACCTTCTGAATTTCTAAGTTTGCTTGTGGGCAAATTTCGCAAATACCAAAAATTCAGAGTGAGTCAAAGAAAAATTAAAGATTGAGGGTATAAATCATAAAGAAAATGACCAAAGGGAAGGAGGTATCAACCGACATTAAGAAACATGGATGATACAGTTAAATGTAAAATTGTTTAATGAGCATGGCTGGGATGGATCCAAAAAGAAACCAACAATAAAGTTGAAAATGAAATGAAATATGGTGGATTGGTTTCTGAATATTCAGAAAAAGAAAAGAATGATGCTTGTACTTAAAAACATTCAGCAATTTTGTTTAAAGCACTGAAAAGATAAAATTGCAGAAGTTGCTTACATATCGTAATCCTGATCTTCTGACTCTATTCTTGCATCTAGTTCTTCTAGCGTTGCATCGGTTTCTAACTGATTCCTCTGCAGCTGTTGTAGAAGTGTTTCCCTCTGCCAAAAAAAGAAAGAAAAAGAATTAATGCTTGGTTCATGAAATAACATGATGTACTAATAAAAAGCCTCTCAAGTGGATCGTTTAGTAAAATAATTCCCAAGCCCAAAGACTGAAAGTCATAAAAGTAAATGTGTGAACAAGAATAACTGAAATTAAGAATTTCTTGTAATAATTTTATTATGTGTAAAGAAAAATTGAATATGTACATACATTTTTTTCCTTCACACTTTCTGAATACATTTGTTTATCTTTCAGTTGGAAATGAAATGAATACGAAATGAATTGAATTGAACAACATATCTAGAGTATTATCGTATGACACTGTTTCCTGTTTTTATTTAAACAGCACTGTTCGCCTTGTGAGATATGATATTTCCAGATTACTTTCCTTCAAATGCATTACTAAGTTTACTTTGGAAATATAGAATGAGAATAATTGAGTTCAGATTAAATGGTGATTTTTTTCATTTTTAAGAGAAGATGGAAAGTTTATGACCTAAGTATACACTTCAAGGGTAATTTGCACATTTCACATTGGTAAGTGCTTTTCTTGAATTAAACCCTCACTGCAATCTGCTATTTCCCACTTTAGTCCTTAAGCATCGCCAAGAAAATCAATAAAAAAGTAAAAACTAAGAAAAACAAAAGAAATTCATTACTTGGCCCAGTACTCTAGGCATTCATTTTGTATGCATGGAAGGTCATTTTGTTTCTGCAGGTCCATGATAAAATTAGACATACCTGTAACTGTAAGAATGGGATGTTGAAGAAAGAATGCAGATATTTTAGGCCAAAACCGTTTTTCATGGAAGATTCCGCTACTCGAATGTGGGCTGAACCTGGAGGTCTACAAGACAAAAAAGAAGAGAAAAAATTAATATCATATTGTTTTCATTAATCATACAATCTATGTAAAAAAAATGGTTTGAATTCATGTCAAGGAAAAGCAACTGTATTTTATTTCTGTGATTGATTTGTATTGTTTGAAATCAATAAAAAAAACTATTGACATTTTGTTTTTAAATAAGCATGGTACTAGTAACTATATTCAATGCACTAGTATAACAAAGCTAAGATGTAGATCCTCTGGGAAATTTTCAGTGTTTTAATATTTTATAAAATTTGCTTTTTAAGTTTCTCTAATATTGGGGATAGAAGAAAAAGTGGAAATAACTTGACATGCAAAATGACATGTACTGGAGTGTTACATAATAAAAAATGTGCATGCAGCACTTGATAACAGGGGTATCAGATTATGAAGAACATAGCAGAATCTGTTTGTTACTAATTTTCTTTATGACTTAAATACACAACAACATAGAGAAAAGAAATTGAGAATCATTGAGACATGGCCATTTATACTACATGACTCAGTTGTATAATTTTTATTTGATATGTATGTCTAAAATGTGAAACAAAAAAAATTGAAACTTGAAAAGAGCGCAAGAAAATGTGAAAGAACAGCAGGAGGAAAAAGGGTATGAAGATAGGACAATAGTCATATAGGAAAAGCAACAAAAACAACAACAACAAAAGAAGAAGAAGAAAAAGGAAATACCAGGGGATAGGGGTGGGTGTAGAACAAGGAAGTAAGAGGAATCATCCATGCATATTCATCTCATTCACATATTTTTCAAATTAAAAAAAAAAAAAAAAGCAGACAAAACAAAACGGAACTAAAAACAATACAAGACTAAAGTCATACAGGAAAAAGAAACAACAACAACAACAAAGAAGAAGAAGATAAAGGAAATACCAGGGGGTAGGGGTGGGTGTAGAACAAGAGAGTAAGGGGAATCATCAATGCATACTCATCTCATTCACATATTTTTCAATTTAAAAAACGAACAAAAAGCAGACAAAACAAAATGGAACTTAAAATCTTACAGTTACACAAGGACCCGTCTTCTCACCTGTCTAGTTCTTTGATGAAGTACTCAATTTCTTCTCTGTAGACTGCCTGCTCTTCATGCAAGTCTTTGAAGCTGGCCATGACTAATACCGGTATATGTGTAGGAACCTTGGGAAGCTCTTTCTCAACGTATTGCCATGTCCTGCAGGAGGGAATACAGAGACAGAGAGTGATGGAGAGCGGGAGAGAGAGAGAGAGAGAGAGGGAGGGAGGGAGAGAGAGTGTGTGTGAGAGAGAGAGAGTGTGTGTGAGAGAGAGAGAGAGAGAGAAGGAGAGAAGGAGAGTGTGTGAGAGAGAGAGAGAGAGAGAGAAGGAGAGAGAGAGAGATGGAGATATAGAGAGGGGGAGAGAGGGGAGAGAGATAGAGAGAGAGGGGGAGGGGGGGAGAGAGAGACAAGAGATATCTATAAGCTAAACTGTATGCCTAATTGGTGACGCTTGCCTCCTAATTGGGACACAGGGGAGGGATTATTGTTATTAAAGACAAGATTGCACTTGTTTAAGTTATTTAATTTATTTAATTGCGAAAACTATCACTGTTATTTTTGCTTCTCTCCCTGACGGTGTTACTCAGTTTGTTTGTATGAATGAACTGAGTTTTCTATAAACCTCAATTTTTGTATACGTGCTTTTGAATTTTAAGCACATAAAGAACACCCCTTCCTCCTCATGTCACTGGCTTACCATTTCTTAGAGATGTCGAGCATCATCACCACACCATTAGTTCCCTTGTATACATCAAGGAACAAAGCATCCAGGCAGGGGTTGTCTGGGTCATCTTCATCATCATCATCATCATCATCATCACCATCATCAATCATCACCATCAATATCATCATCATCATCATCATCATTACCATCACCATCATCATCATCATCATCACCACACCACCACCATTTTCATCAACATCATCATCATTATCACCATCATCACCTTTACCATCCCTTCACCATCACCACCATCTTCAAATTCCTCCTCCTCCTCGTCTCCCTCCTCCTCATGTCACTGGCTTACCATTTCTTAGAGATGTCCAGCATCATCACCACACCATTGGTTCCCTTGTATACATCAAGGAACGATGCGTCCAGGCAGGGGTTGTCAGGGTCATCTTCGTCTGTATCTTTGTTGTCTATCTTCAGGGTGTTTCTCTCTCGTTTCCGGGGCTTCCCCTTGTCAACCACATCCCAGACTTCCACTTTGACGACATCATCGGTAGCTGTTTGTTGAAACAAGAATAATAGTAAGATTAAAGGAGAACTTACGTTTGAAGTTTCTTCGTTATTTTATGAATAGTCAGAGGGAAGTTTTTCATATACATGTATATATATATACATGTATATAATTATGAAGTAAAATAGTCAGATAAATTATAATGGGAATGTCAAAGGTATTTGAGTCTTTTTGTGTCCAATACATTCCCAAAATATTAAAGAGTCCTCAATATAATCAACATAAAAAGTGTCATTATCCTTGATATTTTCTCTCATCCAATCAGAGTGGAACTACATGCATCAGATTGATAACATCGATAGAAATACTAAAATTGTTGACGATGTCAGTTACATATATGCAACACAAAACCTTGGACTTGCCCAATACCAATACAAAAATGTACCCGGTATCGTTACCCCCTCCATCCAACATGGAGCTACCCCCCGTGAGGCGGTAGCAAACATCACTAGGGGTCGCAAGGTGGTCTCTGTCCTTGCAACTAAAAGAATTTTGAAGAAACGTATCAAAAACTAATAATGGTGCATGTCGAATACCTCAGGTGTGGTTGCTAAAACAGTCAGAAGAACATTGGAAATTACTTATAAATTACTTAAATAAAAGTCCTTCCCAATTCCCTGCATGGCTTTGGTTTCAGAATGGGATCGAACGCTGAAATAAGACGCTATTTGATCTGGCTTGCTGCCTTCGGTGTCGGCAAAAAACCAAAACCAAAAAAAAAAAAAAAAAAAAAAAAATAGGGTACGTCTTGTACACAGAGATTTACGGTAATTTTCCACTGCTTATAAACAAAAAAAGAACAATTGGTAATTTTCAATATTTTATCGCCGAATAGATAATCCTCTTTAACAAGTCAGAAAATCAATCATGACAAGAAGATGATCAGAGAGAGAGAGAGGATGATAATTAAATTACCTTTGTAGTTCCACTGTATACTGGCTACTTGAATCTCAGCTGTTGGAAGATAACTTTCTGTGAACTTGCCTCCCTGTAGCCGATGAAAGAGCGTCGTCTTCCCTGTGTTCCTGTCACCTTTTATGATTACTCTCACTATCAAAACAAATGAAATAAACAATGAGAACAGTAGCACTGGCTTCTTATGTACTCATATTAACCATGTAGCTGTCCATGTAGGGTGCTCAAGGTGCCTCAATTCCCTCCAATATCCTTTTTAGGACAGGACAGGCTAGTTGTGCTTGTTCCCCCCCCCCCCCCCCCCCCCCGAGTCCCAGAGGCAACTGACTGATTTAACTGGCAGGTAAATATAATATCACATAATAAATGGGCAACATTATTGTTTTATAGTGAATAAACTATCCAAATGGGTTTAAAAGGAGAGAGAGGGAAGCATGGGTCAACCCCCCCCCCCCTCCTCCCCATATTTTTCACTGATGTAATAACTTGTTTGTGTCTGTAATATACTCACTGTGGTATAATGTATTGTACCCCTCTGGGGCCAGTTTCTCAATACAGTCAAGAGTCTAAGTTTGTAGACATCCATTAGATACGCATGTTAATCTTATAACACACGTTTCAATGGGATCTACAAGAAGTTAGACTTATGATGGTTTCAAGAAACGGGGCCCGAGGTATAGATTTAAAAGGGAAGAGAGCAGCGCTCAAAATACACGGGGGCGGTGGGCGATTCGCCCCCGTGAGCTACATAATCGCCCCCGTCAGGTTGCGGACGGGGGCGATTGCAAAATTAAAAATCGCCCCGGTGGAATTATAAAATA
The DNA here is from genome assembly GCF_000002235.5 of Strongylocentrotus purpuratus. Classification (NCBI taxonomy): domain Eukaryota; kingdom Metazoa; phylum Echinodermata; class Echinoidea; order Camarodonta; family Strongylocentrotidae; genus Strongylocentrotus; species Strongylocentrotus purpuratus. The sequence continues at coordinate 19,884,546 of NW_022145610.1, forward strand.
AAGATTATCTTTTCTGTTATAACTTTAACACAATATTGAGTTTCAATTTTCAAACCTTAAACCAATGAAATGGAACTAAGATTAGCGTGCAAGATTTCTCGTTTTATAGGCCTATTATTACCGATTCAGCTCGCAGTGCAGTGCCGCCGTCAGCAGTGGTTATAGGCCTACTGCGCCGTTAGAAGCGGTACGTGTGCACGCTGCCGCGCCATGTCTGCTGGAGCTGGAGGCGATCGCGCAAGGGCAGAAACATGGTCAGTTTTTCGTTGTCAGCAAATAATGAACCTCGACTAGTAAATCAATATTAGGGACTTTTAGATTTGCACGTTGAGAATGTGGACTGCAACGTGTGACCTCCTTTTAAGGCACTGCCAGTGCTTAAAAGGACGTCACATGTGACTGCCAGTGCCTTAAAAGGAAGTAACACGTCCACGCAAATCTAAAAGTCCCTATTGAGAAGAAGAGGAAGATGAAGAGAACAAGATGTCGTGGAAGGATATGGTAACATGGGCAGATCTACAGGGGGGGTTAGGGGGTTTAACCCCCTCCTCCCCCCCCCCCCCCCCCCCCCCCCCCCGGCCCCCTTGGGCTGCCAAGTGAAAATGTGATATTAAAGCGGGGGAGGGGGTGCTGGAGAGGAGGACTACTAATCTATTTAATTTTTTTCAGGGGGCGGGGGGAAGTGAAGCGCCGTTTTAGCATGACTTTCTTTTTAACTCTTACTTTCACCTATCTCAGATAACCCTAAGTTTTTGGTTGCTGCTTTATATGTAGTTGATAATGCATGATTAAAATAAGAGAGAGAGAGAGAGAGAGAGAGAACCACCATCATTTTGCAGTGGTTCAGGGTTCGTGTAATGTACATTTGAAACCATTTCTTAGCGTCTCAACCCTAAAAAAATAACAAAACTATTTTTGAGGAAAAGCATTATACTGAATTAAATAAAGAATAATAGCTTTATACTGGATCATACTAATACTGATACGGGCTAAAGACAATGTGGTATTTGTATAGAGGTATTCCAAAATGACATTCTGATAATCAACATTTGTTCTGGTATCATAATGTATATACGCATAATACAACTGATCTTTATGATTTCTTAACGTGACATAGCTTCTTTTCCCCCTGCAAACAAAAAAGAAAACAAGGTTATTTAATAAAAGAATCATGCGACAAATAATCATTGTGATTCAAATTGATGCAAGGATTTTTTTGAATAAGCAATGCTTTTCACCAGAATCTTCTTTGTAAAAACGACTTTTACAAATCTCAGCCATGCAAATCTGCCACTGTGTTGTAAGATCACTTTCAGATTAGGAGAAGTGTATTCTTTAATGAGTATTTTACATTGAATGGAACGTCTCAACTCAGTAAGCATGGCTGAGATTTGTAAAAGTTGTTTTTACAAAGAAGATTCGAGTGAAAAGCATTGCTTATTCAAAAAAATCCTTGCATCAATTTGAATCACAATGATTATTTGTCGCATGATTCTTTTATTAAATAACCTTGTTTTCTTTTTTGTTTATTCAAACAAATATTCGCATCAATTTGAATCACAATCATTATTTGTCGCTTAATCCCTTTTAATGACCTTGTTTTCTTTCTCGTTTGCAAGGGGAGAAGAAGATGTTGTCACATTAAAGACATCATAAAGATCAGTGTTGTATGCGTATATATTGTGTACACAGGCCAGTAACAGCTATGTAGCTTGCAAATTTGTAAGAGGGAAAATGCTGATTGAAATGATAATGATGAAATAGCAAATAATTGAGGAGTATCATAGGTACCAATTCAATGGATATTTGTATAAAAAAAGAGCCCCCTTCAGTACTAAAAGAGCCCCAGTGAGAAGGCTCACGGGGGCTCTTTTTTAGGGGAAGAGCCCCCGTGGACAAAAAATTAATTTGAGCCCTGGAAGAGAGGAAGGCATGTGTCAGCTATTTGCTGCTGATGTAAAAACTTGTTTGTGCATGTAATATACTCACTGTTGTATTGTACCCCTCTGGCAAACTTGCGCTGCAGACTGACCCCCATGGCCTGCATCCCCGAGGGGATGTTGGGCCTGGTTTCCCCTTGTTCATTGGTAACCAGCTTCTTCAATGCCGAAAACATCCTGATTGCTTTCTCATCGGCACATCAATGACACCAAGAATTCAACCTGAAATGACGAAAATGAGGTAGATTGACTTTGAATCAGAGCTACATTACATGTTCATGTATATTACTTATTTTCATAACACTGCAATACTTCCACAGCTACAGTACACATGATTTTATGAATATTTAGTAGATCCGTTTTGGCAATCAAGCATCCTGTATCATTAATCAACTCATGATGTGGTCGATATTGATAGCAAAAGTTTATTTTTTTAATCTTGATTTTTTAGGCTTGCATGATTACAGAAATATTAGGATAGTCTACATGTAATAATGTAGTTTTTTTACATCTGTTTACTTTAACATACCGTAATGTTCATGTACAAATTGAATTATTACAGTTAAAAAAATAGCGGTCAATGTACTGTTAATTAAGTCAAGAAAGCAAGTGGCATGTCTTTATCAACTTAGAAAAAATCAATCATCATCCATTCTCTCCTCATTTCTCTTTTTTCCTCTGCTACTTTATTTTCCTCTTCATCTTTGTCTTTTCCTCTTTCATTAATTAGAAAAAACTAGATGTGATAAACTAGAAACAAAATGTTAATTTATCACAATCTGGAAGAGTCAATCTGTCATTCCAACGCAATCACACTGACTGGATCATGCAGGACAGAATTACAATTTGAAAGAATTAGCAATTTAAGAATAAGATCACGTATACCACACAGTTGATAAGTAACATTAAAATATCTAGACTACAAGTAATATTTCATAAGTCTAATTTTACTTATCAGTAGAGACTAGAGAGAAGAGTAGGGGCGCTGGTCCGAGAATAAGGATAAACGAGGATCATCTTCGTAAGCCCAGACAGACACATCCTAAAAATAAGGATCGTCCGCATTTTCGTGGGCGATTCTCATTTCCGATCTGCGCGTTGCCGATACAAAAAACAGATTCTGCGATGATGCACAGAGAATTTCCTTAGGAAGATGGACAATTAACTGGGGGTATTTTATTACGCAGAACCCTACACCCGCAGAGTGCCGAACAATAAGGATAGACCTAATCCTTATTTTTTTCGGATGTGATTTGTCCGCCTTTACAACAAGGATATCCTCATTCTCAGACCAGCGCCACTTCTGCTCATGTTAGAAAAGATTAATACAGGACAAATATTTATGACGTTCAGTGGTATTTCATGAAATCCGAACACAAAAGAGAAGGCTTTATTTTGGTAAAGAGACAGTGGTCGGACACACACACAACACCCCATAATTCATAGTCATTCTCTACTGAGTCAGTGAGTACGTAGACTGTAATAATTTATGGTTTAGCTCCTAATTAGTTGTTAAAAAAATTAAAGATACTGCAGGCTTACACGCAACTAGATTGGATCAGCTCCTTGTCGTGGTATCCCAATCAGCTGTGCAATGTTGTGATGTGTCAACTGTCAAGTATAGTGCAGATGATTCATAGACGTGCAATACATGCAAGCTACATACTCCTACAGTGCAGTGCTACTGTATGTAGTATAGTAGCTAGATGCGCTGCACTGATGACAACGTCGACGAACAGAACTCAGTTTCTAGCCTTGGCTAAGCTGCAGTCGAAGTCTGCTGGCTGCTCCTGACTGCTCCCTGAATCCTGATAGTACGGTTAACTCGTTGATATATTTACAATTAATGTATTTCAGGTAAAATCAGGAATGATGCTGGCTACGAATGCACGTACATTTAATACTTCATGACATTCCGATGAAGCAATTACCCTAAAAAGGCTGGATTGTAAGGTGAAAATTGGTTTAACGTGACTGTGAGACTATACCGGTACGGCGCGCGCGACAGCTGATTTGGCGCACTAATTTCGCTGCGTCGCGCGCGTCTCTCTCTGTTGTTGTCCCTCCGCTTTTCGGAGATCAGCGAGTATATCGCATTCGAAGTAGTAGGCTGCTGTAAATATGTTATAAAATCCTTAGTTGGAGGGTATGGAGTGCAGGCGATGGGCATGAATTTTGTAAAGATAGTGAAGTGTCATCTTTAAAATAGAATCATTGACAGTGGAGGGAAGGTATGGATCATATCAGTCATGTTGTATAGCGCTGATATGCATCCAGTGTGTGACGGCAGCGAAAGTAGTTCGACCTTTGCAAACCATAACATCTCTCCGATTCACACATGTGTACATGATGAGTATGATCTCCGCTTTTTATTCTCTGTCCATTTACAATGGAATAAAGCTACAAAAAGAACGGACTCGAAGTCAATTCAATGCTTGTCAGATCATGCATATTATATCTAGGCCTAGTACCAAACAATGACATGATTTACAGGTAGCCCGGAGCTCATTTTGACTTCTGACTCTTGGACTGGGAGTGCAGCGGGCCGGAGTCTTGACTTGAGACTTGAGTCTGAGTCTAAATAATTTGGAACTTGAAATTTAAGTTGAATTGAACTTGAACTTGAACTTGTCTTCATGGTCTTGCCTCTTGGGCCTTCATTCAGTGTATGAAAATGATCTAACCTCTGTTCTTGATCTAGTAGTAGTTAGATTTCTAAGTTAGATGTAGAAATCTAGATAACTTTATCAAAGTTTTCAAACGAAAATGAATTTCGAGGCCGAGGAATTAGAAGACACCAGTGAAAGTGGAAAGCTGATGTACGTGTTGGCGGAACAAGAGCAGACTGATCTTCAGAGGGATTTTGATCGAGCAACAACATTTATGACTTCAGTGGCTGGGAATCTTGGCAGTACCAAGCTTTTATATTTCTATGCAAGATTCAAGCAGGTGATCATTTATTGTGATACCAATAGTACCATGCAGTAACGTAACCCCCCCCCCCCCCCCTCCAGAGAGTTGAAGAATATTGTTTTAAAGAAATTTAATCTTGGGCTTCCAATTAATTAGTACAACAAATTAGACAAAGCTTCAGAGTTCAGACTCGTCTCTATATAGTGCAGTGTATCGATCATTCAATGCCATTTGTTCTGCTGAACTAGATACGTACCTCAGACGATATGGAGCTCCACTGTTGGTCTGTCACCGTCTCTTACTCGTATAGCCCTAGTCTTGGTCTATCTAGTGGAATATGATTCCCCAAGTTATAACAAAATCAAATTTCATATCTTCCTTTAAAAAACAATATAAAATCTTACTACTAAATTGTTAATTGATCATCACAATTACTGGTATTGATTTTGTTTATCTTATTAACCCCCTTTCATTGTTGTTTTCTTCCCCCCCCCCCCTTTATAGGTCTAGAGTTCTAGATCTATGAAGGGGTGACCAAAGTTCGCGGACATTTTAGAACATATTACAAAATGTGATATTCGATCTATGATTTCTCACATTCTACACAACTTTATTTATTTCAATTATTACCAAATGGACGGCAAAGTTTTTTACTACAGATTGGTTCAACTAGAAAAATTTACCGTCGAAGGATTTCGGAGATATCGCGATCTAAAAATTCGATGTCCGATCGTGCGTGTGCGCTGCATCTAAAAAAGTCATAAAAACAATGAGACCTAACTTCACGCACGGTGGTTTACAGTTGATTTATCAAAAAATGCGATCCATCAAAAATAAGGTAATATCATAATTTGCAAGGAAAGATATCGTATAATCAGTTCGTACCACTCTTTACTTACAATTTTCAGGATTTCTGATCTCAAAATGAAGATTTCCAGACCCTTAACCTTATCGGTAAGTTGATAATTTTTCGGAACGGACGCAAATAACTGCAAAATTTGCCGATCTTTTGTCAATATTTTCACAATTTTGCAACCAATTCTAAAGAAAATTTCGTGACTGGGTAATTTTAAGACCCTCTTTCCATTGGTGATATCAGATTTTCGAAATCTTACCGATTTTTTGAGAAAGCGAACTTTGGTCACGCGCGAACTTTGGTCACACTGCCATATATATATTTTTTTCTATTTCACTTTCTCCTCGCCTTAGCCTAGAAATGTCTGTAGATCTACTGTGCTTTACTTAATTTATTGTTGTGTGCTTATAACCTGGCTTAAAATATTTTGTATTGCTGTAATGGGCGATCCAACTTTACAGGTTTTCGCAACCTTCATGGAAAGCCCCGCATTGGCCTATAACCTTGGTTAATTTACTGTTACTTATACTTTATACTTATCTATTGAATTGAAATGAATTACTCTTAGTATGGAGCCCCATTTTTTTAAATCTATCATGAGCACAAAAAAAAATTAATAATTTCTTTTTTTTTAAATTTATTTATTTATTTATTTATTTATTTATTTTTATTTATTTATTTATTTTTATTTTTTTTTTATTTTTTTTAATTTTTTTTAATTTTTTTTTTTTTTTGGGGGGGTTCAGGCGAACGGGGTGCATATTGATTCTCACATGGGGTCGAAATGCCTAATGACTTTGGTCTAAATCAGCTGATCAAACTTTTATTTCTCTCTCTCCAATGTCTTCAGGCAACAGTTGGAAAATGCAACATATGCAGGCCTGGTATGTTCAATTTTCAAGGGAAACAAAAATGGTAAGTGTGCAGGAAAAAAGGTCATATGACTCCAAAGTGGAAATTCTGTATTAAATCATGGACCCAACTGTTAGGGACACCCGGCCCTCCACTCAGTGTTATTTAGGTATGCATATATGCGTGTTCCCAGCATCCTCCCCCCCCCCCCTCCCTTTCCAGCATAAGTCTGGTGTGTATATAAAGTCAGTACGGGTAGATCTTTTTCTTTTGTTATACAAGCCTCTTTAGCACCCCCCCCCTTTTCAACATAAGTCCAGTGTGTAAAGTCAATACGGGTAGATCTTTTTCTTTGTTACGAGCCGTAGATTTTGAGAACATGCATGCACTCCATGCAGTCCCTCCGTTCCCGGAGTGGGGGGGGGGGGGGGGGGGTGGTGGCTGGGTAGGGACACTAGACAGCAAAGACCATTTGGTATTGGGAATTTCTTCTCTTCTTTTAAATGGCATATGTCAACCTTCCCCATACACAGACAGAAACCCTTTCCAAACACACACTAAGGGAATAACTAGCAATTTTCTGCAAAAAAAAGTTTACTGTTTTTTTTTGCTTTATCTAATCCTAACAGTTTGATTTAGACAAAATGAAGATTTTTATACTATAAAAAGATCATACTTAAAAACTTATTATTATGAAATTATTGTGAAACATCAAAATATATAAGACTTAGTTATTTTAAGCTAATATCTGTTCGTTTTCTTGTAGCTACTTCGCTTGATGAGATCGACAATCACACACAAACTGCGTTGTGTAAACTCCCCTCACTAACCCGTACAATGCACTTCAGTCTCTATAAAGAGGCGGTCAGTGAAGCCTGACATTCCAGTGAAACAACCATTGATATATCAGAGACTGAAGCTTTTGGTCTAGAGGCGGTCAGAGTCAAGACCTGGGGGGCGTTTTACAAAACTTGTCATCAGTGACAAATGACAGTTTTTGTTGTAAGCTACTGAAATCCTTGCTCCTGATTGGTTATCATCAGATTTGTCACTGATTTTTGTCATATAACTTGTCATTGAAAACAGGCTTTGTGAAACGCCCCCCCCCCCCCCCCCCCCCCCCCCCCCCCCCGATGAGCTTAAATGTGGTAGTGTTGATTACCTCTTATGTCCCCTTTTTTTTTTTAAACTGAAAGGAAAGTCTACCAATAACCATGAAAACTGCCTTTTTTTATAGTTTTGGGAAGGTAGAAGATGATTCCTCTGAATAGGAGAGCTGAACGAGAGCAAGAACAATAAAGAGGCCAAGAGGGTCAATATAGACCAAGCAATCTGCTCTGAAAATTCTGGATTCTGGACCTATGCACTGTCAATGATTTTGATGTCGTCCCCGTCCTCTATTTCTTTTATTTGACCTGGGGGTGTTTCACTAAGATTTTAAGTCAAACTTATCTCTAAGTTGGACTTAACAATTATGGAAAGCTGTTAGCATCTTTGAAAATATTTTGTAAAAGTTATTTTAAAAGGCATAAAATGTTGATTCCAATCATTCATATTTTCTGTTATCAAGGGGATTTCATGTTCTTGATGTGGAATATATGAAAAGTCTAAAATACTTGAGTTTTCGCTTTTGAACACATTTTATTTTAAGGCTAGAAATGATTCTCCATAATTTTTAAATCCAACTTAGAGTTAAGTTCGACGTACACTGTAGGATCTTTGTGAAACACCCCCCCCCCCTGGCATGTAGTGTCATAATAATATAGTAAACATAGGCTCCTTTGCTCAATACCATTTGTAGGGATGCATGGAATGCCTTGAAGGATATTAGCAGAGAACAGGCCATGATAGAATACATTGAAGCAATGGATGAAGTTGACCCAGACTGGAGCTCAAAGGCCATAGGTCAGAAGTCATCTTCCAGAGGTTTTGGTGTTGGAGTCAGTACCATGCTGGTCGAAGAAGAAGAGGAATTGAGGTAAGATGGGTAATAGCTTTAACTAAGAAAGAAAAAAAAAGACTTTTAAGTTGGGTGGTCCAAATTTTGATTTTGAGCGTCCAAATTGTTGGCACCTGTTATTTGTAGAGGAGGTCAAGACCAGATAAGCTTTACTTAGGTAGCCTTGATTAAATCCTATAAGTATCGTAGTCGAGTGGTTTAAGCACTTGACTTGAAATTCAAAGGTCGTGGTTCGATCCCCGACACGGCACTAATGTCCTTTGGCAAGGCATTAATCTACATTTGCCACTCAATACCCAAGAGAGAAATGGGGACCCGATAGAATGACAAAAGAATTTATGTTAGTAATTGCCTATGCTCGCGATGATCATATGGTAGGAATACTCCCCAGGAAGTGGAGACGGTGCACATTGTGCATGAATGTATCCAATGACTGGGGTAATAAATCTGTAAAGCGCTTTTAGATGGTATGCTGTTTTAAGCGCTTTATAAATCCAGATAAGTATTATTGTTGAGCCCTGGTTATAGCCAATTATTATGTTACCTGTTTTCTTCAAAGTGATCAGGAGAAATCCATTTTTGACTGGTGCAAGGAGGGCGAGGTTGAACAAGTGCGACTTCTTCTATCCAGTGAGGGCACCAACATCGAACAAGTGGACGAGGATGGTTTGACCCTGTTTCATTGGGCGTGTGACAGAGGTCACCTGGAGGTCGTGACCTTACTCCTGGAGCGAGAGGTCAACGTGAATGCTCTGGACCAAGATGCCCAAACCCCACTTCATTATGGTAATGGCTCCCGTTAGTGTTTTTCCCTTTGTATTTTTTTATTAAAGTAAATAATTTTTCTTTAAAGCCCCACTGCACTACTTGTAACTACTTGCTCCGTCTATATAGAAAACAATGCCTAAGCAGTGCCTGTTGGTCTTCCATGATCCTCTTTGTCAAGATTATGGTAATTGAGAGCTGAGTTGATGAGATAGCCACCTGTTAGTGACCACACTGGGTGGTCTAATTCCTCCTGGCCAAACAAGTAAAGATAGGCTTTAAATCATTATGCAGTGCCATAAAAATATCCTGAATCTTAAAGAGTAATTATGGTATACCTCCATTGAAATTTGATAATGAACAAATTCTGTAGACAAATATTATCTATGAACCCTTTGACTACTGAATTCTAATATTTCCTATAGATATAATACAGGAACTACCCGATTCCAGTAGGCAATTGGCCTTATTAAATATCTTTCTCTCTATTTTATCAAATATTTTCTTTGGCAAGTCCAAGCTATTTTCCCTGACCACATGTAATAAAGATTTTAGAACATCTGATCGTTGTATCATTTTATTAGCCCTACTGGAGCTGAGGTCAGACAAAATATGATGCAAAATTTTTGGGAAATCTGGTGTGAATTGATGTTCGAAACTCCACAATACTTGATAGCGTATGCAACACCAAATTATCCACGTACCTTATATTGAGTGTCCTGTCTCCACTTTTTTTCTTTTTGTTGTTGTTTGTTATATATTATATTATAAGATGATGACATGAATCTTAAACAAATGATTGGTTGAAAGCGTACACTGACTACCGGTAGGAATTTACTTTGCCTAACGCGTACTTTGGATAATGTCCGGTCATTAGTAAAATCATGTGATAAAACATCATTTTATAAAACAAATAAAACGTAATTCTTACTAATGCCCTCACTGATGTGTATTATTTGTATAATGTGCAGTCGACTCGGCCTTTTTAGAAATTGTAATATTTAAATTTACAGTTTTTATTACTGTTACATATTGTTTACCTCTATTCTAATGATATATATCTCTCTCTCTCTCTCACTATCTCTTTCTCTCTTTCCCTTCTTTAGCCTGCACGTGTGAACACCTCCCAATCATCGAAGCTTTGGTCAAACATGGTGGCAACGTGAACGCAAAGGATGCAGATGGGAACCTGCCGGCTGACAACACATACAGGAAAGACATCCATCAATTACTAGCAATAAGCCGTGATGTAACATGATATTAGATCAGGGGGGTGTTCCACAAAGATCCTAAAATCCTAACAATTATGGAAAGCCTTTAGCATCCTTTAAAATATTTAGTAAAAGTTATTTTAAAAGGCATAAAATTTTGATTCAAATCATTCATATTTTCTATTATCATGGGAGATTTCATGTTCTTGATGCGGAATTTATGAAGAGGCTAAAATACTTGAATTTTTGCTTTTGAATATGGTTCATTTTAGGGCTACTAATGGCTTTCCGTAATGTTTAAGTCAAACTTAGAGTTAAGTTTGACTTAGAATCTTTGTGAAACACCCCCAAGAATCTTCAGATGGTGTTGTGTTTTATTAATGCTTTCATAAGTTTATACACATGTAAATAGAATTACAGTTTTTAAATATTATGTGAAAAAGTGTCTTATTATATGAGTCCCCTATTTTGTATTGACAAAGGTCAAAATATTTGTGGATTACAAAGTCAAATACTTTTTTTGATAGATCCATTGAAACTGGACATTAATTGAAATGTGTTCAGTAACATGTATCAAGGTGCTAGCATGGCAATTGAGAGGATGATTGGAAGAATCAATATGACAGATTCACAATCCACAGCGCCACCTAGTGACAACCCATGTTTAGTCAATTTTGAGTGATGCATCATGGGAAAGGTCGCCTAAAATGTCAGCTGTGGCATTGTAGTAGATAAAGGGAATTAATTTTGGTGGGGAAAGTTCTTTGTCCTAAATCACTATATATTTATATATACTGGTATATATATATATATATATATATATATATATATATACAGTCAAACTTGTCTATAGCGACCGCCTAAGGGAAACGCAAAAAGTGGTCTTTGTAGACAGGTGGTCTTTGTAGACAGGTTCCTTTAGTACATGTTTCAATGAGAAACCATTTTCAAGGGAAACAAAAAATGTGGTCCTTGTAGACTGGTGGTCTTTGTAGACAGGTGGTCACTAAAGCAGGTTTGACTGTATATATATATATAATAATTTTGATTTATTATTATTTATTTATTGGTTGAAGCCAATATAATGCAAATGAGGCGATTTATAACCCTAGACTTTTAACCTCTCCTTTGCCAAGAGTACCAGGATTTCCATGAGTTTTGATTGACACATATTATAGACCTCCATTAACAAAAGGATGGCACTGTGTGTTGCAAATCTTCTTCACACACTAAACTATTTCATCATTTTCATGCCTTGAATTGACCTTATGGATACCCTGTTTTCACCTGTTCGTAGTTGTGAAATACAGGAAATTTAGAAATAAACTAAAATCCATTGCTAACCCATTTAGAAATACAATGTGTCAAGGGGATATTGTTTTTTATCGGTATGTAAAGGGTTAAATATGTTTATAATGATGACGTTCTACTTGTCTTGCCCATAATAATTTAAATAAATTCTCTATGTACTTTACATTAAAGGCATTGTTTAACAATGTAAAATCTGAGACGTGTTATCAGCGCCTGTGATATGGTGTAATATCGAAGCCCTAATAAAATTGCGCTTCAAAATGATCACTAAGGGTGGTATTCTCGAAAGCGGCCTAAGTTAAACCTGGCCTAAGTTAAACCGTGGTTTAGTTAGGCCAGGCTTAACTTAGGCCGCTGACCTAAGTCATTTTCATTTCTCGAAAGGTGGCCTAACTGATCCATGGTTTAAACCTGGCCTAACTTAGTCCATGGATTATTCACCATGGTTACGGTTTCTGCACATGCTCAGTACCGAAGCTGCGACGTCACAATGCACTAAGACAATGGATGCGCGCAGTGTGGAGAGGATGCATCACCTCGATAACTTGAGCAATATGACGTCACAATGCACTAAGACAATGGGCTAAGACAATAGATGCGCGCAGTGTAGAGAGGATGCATCACTTTGACAACTTGAGCAATATGACGTCCAGGGGCGGCAGAGCGACTTCCAAAGCGGGGGGCAGCACCAACTAAAAGGGCACTTGCTGGAATTGTATCATTGTTAAAAGGGAAATTATCAGAGGTGAAAAGGGTCACATATCACACCTGAAAAGGGGCATTGAACATATTTTAAAAGGGGCACTTATGAGAATGAAAAAGAGGCACTTAAAAAAAAAGGAAATGTGCATTTGTTGATAATAGGGGCACCTCTCAAATTTTAATAGGGCAATTATCAGAGGTGAAGGGGCACTTCTTAAAAGTGAAAAAGGGGCACTTATTGCAAAGGAAAATGGAAACTTGTCAAAGGAAAAGGGGTGCGTGTCAAAATTAAAGGGGCACTTATCAGAGGTGAAAAGGGGAAGGGGCACTTCTTACAAAGTTAAAAGGGAACTTTCCTATATAAAAAGGGGCATTTGAAAAAGGGGGCACTGTACCCCCCAACTCTTTCTCCCTATCTCCATCTCTCTCTCTCTCTCTCTCTCTCTCTCACACACACACTATCTCACATCATTGTTTATTTCTCCCACCATTAAATTGTTCTTTCTCATTTGGTTCCCTTTCTCTTTTACTCTATCTCTCTCTCTCTCCCTCTCTGTTCTCTCACTGTTCTTTTTCAAGACTTTTCCATGTATAATTCAATGAACCCAACAGTATGCAGACTTAAAATCAAAAGATATGAAAGGAATATTGTATATAACATATCAACAATTATGTTTAATTTATTTATTTTTCTTAAAACAGAAAAGATTGTAATTCACAATGAATACGATTATAAAATTGAAGGTCAAATATAAAGCTCCAATAGCCTCATAATCTGCTACTTGAAACTATTAGAATTAAATGTTATGTATTTGTTTCATTACTTTTTCCCATTTTTGTTAAAACAAAGCATAGTCTACTTTTGAGCCGTGTTTCATGACTTGCACTATATTATAAAACACATCATGAAACATGATTTCTTAAATGATTCTAAATCACAATTTTTCCAGTGAAACAATGAACATCTGATGTACATAAAAACATCCTTATAAGTGATGGTTGCTTTGTGGTTCACATACACAACAAGGACATATCAGGCTTTTTATCAATGGTTGCTTGTTTGTTACCATAGCTTCATGTTATGAGGATTATAATACAAAGGTTTTGATCCCCATGCAGTCACAGTTACAGCAGATGGAGTCTGGTTCATTGAAGAGGCTAAGTAGAACTTCATAGTCCTTGCAAGTATGTCTGTTGAATGAAAAGAGAAAAGAATGAAAGGAAGCACATTGAAACCTATTTCTGTTAAACATTAAAAAGGTCTTGCATGTACATTGTGGTAAAAGTGGAGTACATAATCAATTACATGAAAGTATTGATTGAAAAATGTGAATGAACAAATGCCATCCTTGAAGTACCTGGGCATACAAACAACAACTTATTCGTACAGCCTACCTGTCAGATATTCAGCAGCTCAGTAGTTCTCCTTCCTCTCTCTGAATTTGTCTCAGTTATCAGGGAATTTGATTTCATTTATTTTACTGAAGAAAAACATCATCCTGAAACAAAAATAAAAAGGTTTATACCTCATTAAAATATCAAAGATCTACTCCATTGATAATTGGTCTTAGTTATAGTGTCAATCATATTCTAACTTTAAAAAAAACTTAAGGCGCCTTTCATGTAGGCAGTGACTAGGCACCCCCTCCCCACTCAGTTACTAGTAATCATTGATTTACAGAATGACTACCGGTTTCTCTTTTAAAGTCAAGAACAAACATACACATTCTTGCAGTACTATCTCATACATATGCTTGCACCAAGTTGTACTTGCCATGTCATGGCCTAAGAAAGCCCTAAGTAGTTAAAGTCTATAGCCAAGTTAGTCCCTTCCCTAAAATCAAGTCTAGAGGTCTACATCTTACTTAGATAACCAGCCGACAGTTGGCCTAACCTAGATGTAAACGTAGCCTGGAATGGAGATTTTACAAGGCCCTAATCGTTAGAGCCCAACTTTTCCATTTTAGTTCTAGCATTAGACCAAAGATTGTCTTTGTTTATGTTATCTCCCAAAATGAGCTTCGTAAAAGGGAAAAAGTAAAATGAAAATTTACTGCACTATACTGTACTGCAGTTTGTAGGTCTCTAAGTCTTATATGGTCCATAATTGTTGAATTTTCTTCTGACCCAAATTTGAAAGTAATTAATCAACTGTTGATTATTTGTGTCTTATTTTCAGATAGTTCCGCCCAGAAGTCTAGGCCAAGCTGTCACTGTCAGGAGTGACTGGTAGCCATGGCAATCGAGCTGAAAATATTAGCTCATGCCGATTTCAAATGAATAAAAGTTTGAGTGTAGATTGCACCTACATTCATCAGACAAAACAATTTTAAATCACTTCATAATGTACCTGTAGACACATCTGCAGATTCATAAAATCAGCAGATCTGTTTAATAAAAATTGTATAAACATGATTTAGTTTACAAGATTTAGGCGTAATTACAGCTTTACTCACCAGCAGACTTTCCAAGAAAAATGGAGTATCTATTTTTCCTGTTCAGGAAATAACTGGTGTTTGGCCAACTGGCTTGGAGACGCCTATGTGGGTGCAATCAATAGCACCGACGATATTAACGCCAGGGAAATGGCAGTAATTATAAAATTCATGTTGGGTCTGCACTCTGCAGGACTGCCTCTCTTGTTGAAGGAATTGAGATGTATTGCTCCCATCTCCTGGCAATGGCTATTGAGATGGACTTCACAAGGCGGGACACCGTAGCTTGGGAGAGGCCTTCTTTTTTCATCCCCATGCATCAATTGAAAAGAACCTGAAATAGCAGAAAATCAAGATGAAAAATATGTTGATATTTGATAAGATATTATAATTTCTCTTTCTTTGTAGTTTACTAACTAATAGTATTATTAGACTAAACTACTGTAACATTATCAACAAATGTATGTCAAAAAAAGGAAGCTTCTGTCCATTTCCTTTCAATTTCTATTAGACCTGTCTAGACTAGACTCTTATTGATGAAATTTAGATCTAGGTCTAGTAATATTGTTTTAAAAAAAAATGTTTTTCTTGGGGGGGGGGGGTGGTTCTGAAAATCATCATCGTCCTGTAAAAAATTATTGCACCAACAGCCACTACTAGCACTGCAGCTCAGGCAGAGGTGATACCAGACCGAAATTTCTGTCTCTTCAATCGTTAGCCTCTGATTTGGGTAGGGTCGGCTCCTGAAAGAGAGGAGCCGATGTTATGTTTAAAAACAGGTTCATTGAAACTAACATGCAATTGAAATTAACATGCCACTTAGAAATGCACTGCAGCTGTTAAGGCACAGTTCATTGTTATTCATATTAGATGCATACACACAATGAATGTATGCAAGGTCCTCTGTTCACTACATTATACATGTAAAAGCACATGGATATTGAGTCTGGATAAACTACCAAAGCAACCACACGTGCTTCTGAAAGCTCCATTTTGTTTGTCTCTATACTTGCATTTATTTAGCTTAATAGTTATTACTTTCCAACCCACAACACAACAGCCGACACTACCCAAATCAGAGGCTAACGAACGAAAGAGACTGCATGCTAGTCCACTTTTGGGCAACAGCGTCTCAAAAATCCACTATAAAAGTAGTTTCTACGTCTAGCAATGATAGTTTTAAGGTGGTGTTAAGGTGGTATATGCGTACGAAAGTACAATAGTGCCAAGAAAAAAATTACCCGGTAAGAAATTGCTCAATCTCAGGAAACGAAAATGTTAACCGACAATTATTTGCACGTATGGGACTGGTCTGCGAACACCATGAAACTTTACCAAGTTTCCCCAAAATGTATTCAGTTAAAAGCATTTTAGATTATCACCAGTACAGCAACATGAAAGTAACAAAAATACTTTATTAGCTGGTGTAACTTTCATGAGCGCTTATCCATACAAAAGAGTGTAAATTGTTATCAAATATAGAAATTCAAATGCAAAACTTACCGTTCACTCTCCGCGGACAGTCGATTTAACTAAAAAGTGACGTCACGTGAAGTTAGGCCGAACTATGACGTATTTAAACCTGCCCTCTGAGCGGCCTAAAGTTAGGCCGAACTATGACGTATTTAAGCCTGGCTTATCTTTAGGCCACCTTCGAGAATAGGAAAAAAGATAGTCCATGGTTTAAACCAGGTTTAGGCCACTGATTTAACTTAGGCCGCTTTCGAGAATACCACCCTAAGTGCCTCAAAAAAGTAAAAATCTTTGAGTGACCAGTTTTACCATACTCATTTTCCTCAATAGACTAGTGTTATAAACACCACTGGGAAAACCTTTTTTGGAATTTCAAATTCCAATCATAAATATCTTGAAAATCAGACTGGTGATTGGCTTTTAAACGTCATGGGATTCCTGACTGACCCAAAGGTTTACAATTATGATTGCAGCATGAGCTAAATCCAGGATTTTCTTAAGAATCTGAGACCCAATCCCTATAAGAAGATTAGTTAACATACATATAGAGAAAAATACAACACTACTGTAAGATGAGACGGGTCGTCAGGCTTCCTTAAATGTGTTAATACAGGGATACAAATCTGCATTGATATTCCTTAATGTCCTTCTGTTTTTTTCAGGAATAAAGAACAGTCTTTACCCAATGTCTGAATAACATGTTGGAAATTAATGACATTTTTTGCAAAAGATGCTGGGTGTATTTTTTTTTTTAGCTCACCCGAGCCAGTCACCCCTAAACTTTTTACATTTTCAACTTCTTCTTTGTTTTTAACAAAACGTTCTAGGAATTATCGTTAGGCAAGGGAGATTTAAAACTATTCAAATTGGGTATGTACCCCCAGGGTGGCCTTGGGGGTAGCGCCGCCCAAGTTCCTCGGCGACAGTATCTGCACATTTCTTCTTCTTGAAAACCCACGTCTGAATTTTAACCAAAATTTGTAGGAATCACCTGCAAGAGAGGGAGATCTCTAGTTGTTTAATTAGGGTATATGCCCTCCAAAGGGGCTTGGAGGCAGCCTTTAATATCCACCATTCAAACAGCACTACTAGCATGGCAAACTTTAAAATGTAGACATGCTTGCCTCTTGAAAACTGTCGAAAAATGGTTTTAAGAATTGTTCCGTTTGAATGAAGGATATCTCTTTAAAATACCTGGTTACCCTCATTTCTTATTTCATACTCTGATAGATCATGAAGTATTGATATGATTTCATACCAGGGGGTGTTTCACAAAGATCCAAATTAAAACTTAACTCCAAGTTAGACTTAAAAATTATGGAGATCCATTTGTAGCCTAAAAAGACAATATATATTCAAAAGCGAATATTCAAGTATTTTAGACTTTTTATAAATTCCACATCAAGAACATGAAATCTCCTTGATAATAAACAATAAGAATGATTTGAATCAACATTTAATACCTTTTAAAATATTTTTTACAAAATATTTTCATTGATGCTAATGGCTTTCCATAATTGTTAAGTCCAACTTAGAGATAAGTTTAACTTAGGATCTTTGTGAAACACCCCTCAGGATACCTAACTTGACCTACTGTTCCAATAAATCATATGTTTCTGGTGCGAAGGGGGTGGGAGCTAGGTCCCTTGATGCGAGGCCCCAACTTTCATCGGCTCATGTGAGTGAGCTCTAGATCAGCGACCCCTAGATGTTCTTTTATAATGAAAAATTTAAAATAAAATACACCCTGCATCTTATAAAAATATTCACAAGGGAATTAATGGTGTGAATTTTGATGCTGGGTGTACTCTTTTATTACCGTTTTGTTCTTTTGTATGTGTTTTTTCAATGCCAGTATACTGTAGGTAGTATCCTGTGGGGTGTTTCACAAAGATCCTAAGTTGAACTTAACAATTATGGAAAGCCGTTAGCATCCATGAAAATGTTTTGTAAAGGTTATTTTAAAAGGCATAAACTGTTGATTCAAAGCATTCATATTTTATGTTATCAGCGGAGATTTCATGTTCTTGATGGGGAATTTATATAAAGCCTGAAATACTGGAATGAATTTTTGCTTTTGAATATATTTTATTTTATTTTAAGGCTACAAATGGCTCTCCATAATTTTAAGTCCACCTTGGGGATAAATTCAACTTACGATCTTTGTGAAACACCCTCCTGATATAACAAGATTTCAATAACCCTTTGGCAACAATCATTCAACATTTTGTGGTTTGGCTCAGAAACATTTTATTCTGGGCCCTAAAAAAACATGCCAGATGCATGAGTGGAGAGGGCAAAAAATTTTGTACAAATTGCATCCAGTTTTGTTTCATGACTATATTGTGTTTGATGCTGGGAAATTTTGAAATGAATTAAGCTTTATAATCCTTAAATTGACAATATGTTGAGAGGTTCAAAATAATTGTTTTTCAATCAAAGTTTGCTCTTGTTTAACTTTTTGACAATATTCACTCCTGTTTGATGTTATCTGTTGTTTTTAGAGACATTGCATTTCAATTTGTTAAACAATGCAGCAATGAAAATAAAAATGTTATTTTTGAAAATTAGCCCTTGTTCAACTTTTTGGCAATATTCACACCTGTTTGATGTTATCTATTGTTTTTAGAGACATTGCATTTCAATTTGTTAAACAATGCAGCAATAAAAGAAAAATGTTATTTTTGCCAATTTGAAGAGCAATGTGTGATCAATTTAGCCCTTAAAATAAGTCCTGTCTTGAAAGAGATAAAACAAGGCAATTTCCCTTTTCTCAAGGATTTTGTTTATGAGGTTCCACTGTAATAATTGAAATTAATAATAATAATAATAATAATGCAGACATTTATAAATCATGTACAATATATACACCCAGATAGTACTTGTGGCGCTTACAATTGACAGATTCAATGACAATAATACTCCTAAAGTGCTTCTTATGAAATTATACAACATACGGTATATACAGTAGGTTTGCGGGTGCACCATGTGAGAGAGAGAGAGAGAGAGAGAGAGAGAGGGTTTTGGAGTCCTGAGAAGGACTCCCGACTCGGTAATCTTTCTTGGGGGTGTGTAGTCCTGAAAAGGACTGTTGTTATCTTTCTTGGCATATAGTTCTAAGGAGAACTATAGCGCTTGGAGAAGATGAGTGGCTCGATGTTTCGAACAGGTCGACTATCCGTCGCCAGGACTCCTCAACCCTCTCTCTCTCTCTCACATGGTGCACCCGCAAACCTACTGTATATCTACATCACCATGCAAGTCGACACTTACAAGCAGCATCTACCATACGGTATGTTGTATAATTTTATAAGAAGCTCTTGAGGTATGGTACCATAACACTTGTCATAAGGTGTGTTTTCAGTTTTTCTCTCAAAGTCTTCTACAGTCTCGCAATCCTCCACTGAATTTGGGAGTCTGTTCCACACCCAGGGAGCTGCTGTCTTAAATCTCCCAATGATCATTTTGTTTTGGGGACAAGTCGGGTAGATTCGTTAGACAAGCAGAGACCATTATGGTTTGTGAAGGTTGACAAGAGAAGAGATGTATTGTGGTGAGGAGAATTTCAAAGCCTTGTACAGTCAAACCTGCCTTGGCGACCAGTCGATCACCTGCTTTAGTGACCACCTGTCTATAAAGACCACATTTTTTGTTTTCCTTGAAAATGGTTTCTCATTGAAACATGTACTAAATGAACCTGTCTACAAAGACCACCTGTCTACAAAGGCCACTGTTTCTGTTTCCCTTGGATGGTTGCTATAGACAGGTTTGACTGTACATGAATGTGTAAATGTAATGAGAGAGAAATGAGAGAGAAAAGAAAGTAACTTGAATAAAAATGACAACCAAAACAAGCTGTAGTTGGAATATAGACGTACATGTATTTAATATATAACAAATACATAACGCTTTTCTCAATAATATATATAACAATATCTGTAAAACAATACACGGCTGCAGCGACCCATCACCTCGACATGTAATCACAAAAATGCAAGAAAATCAACAAATACAACTTACATAATTTATCAAAATTGTTTTGAGTGATTTCTAAACCTTAAGGGCAGCTTGGGGGGGGGGGGGGGGGGGCCGGGGCTTGCCTGATGTTTTGAACAGTCGACAACCATCGTTTGAATAACGAGGTTTTTTTTTTTAAGAAAACAAATATTAAAAAATATCTTCATTTTTCTAATTTGTTATCTTTAAAGGTAGGGTATCCCTTTTGCAGCCAACATCAAAGTCTGTAGAACTTTGCAGGAATTATGAATATGTCATGTATGTCCTATCTGTGAAATTTAAACGTTGGCAGTGTCCTAGTATTCAAATTAGGCAAGAAAACCTGTTTTCTTTCTAGACTGTCGGACATAATGTTGTAATATTAACGAATATGATGGAAATGGAATGACCCTAAAAAAAAAAAGATTTTGGAAGTACCCGGTAGCCAAAATTCCAAAAAGTTTAGTATCATTCAATTAATATCCAATTTATATTGTAAATATCTTTTAAAAGAGTATATCATGTTTGCACATTCTTGAAAATTATTTTCTACTCAATTTCAAGAACCTTCCAAATTAAAGATAAACTTGAGTTCTGGTGATGCGATTGCATTGTGAAAGAAAAGGTGTGGAATGGATCAGAAAAGTTGATCATATAGCATGTAAGTAATGGTGTGTAATGCAAGGCTCTGGAGTCATCAAAATCATCAGAAATTTGGCAGATTCTTGGTAAAGTAACAATCACTTACACAGAAAGATGTATATGGGACAACACAGATGGTGTCGGGGTTAGTACTACCCTGATTTCCTCATCTTTCTATGCTCATTTCTAAGCCAGTATACATTTTCTTCCAAAATTGTTTGGCACATGACATTTATTTGTAATCTTGAACATTCAGTGTAAGTTTCGTTAGATTCTGTGAGAATTCATTTTCTTTTTTTACCAGAACTCAAGTTTATCTTTAAGCGAAACCTGCAGCTGCGACCACCTGCATAGAGAGACTACCTGTCTATAAAGACCACATTTTCCATAAAATGGCTTCTCATTGAAACCTATGTATTACACCTGTACCTGCTATTTAAAAAAATATAACTTTCTTTACACGTCTGAATAAATTTTAACTAAATGGTTTGTAATTTTTTATGATATACATATTTTCAATTTGTGTAATTCATGTGCAATTCAGTTGAGAGATTGCCATTTATGAAAGATGCAATAAAATACAATTTATCTATCTATATTAAAATATTGTTTATCAAGTACATGAGCATTTTTTCATTTCTGCTGAATGACAAAATATGAAAATCAGCTTTACATGTACAGTAGTCTTTGTATCGCCCTGAAGGAATAACACAATAATAATACACACAAGATTAATATGTAAATGTGAGGGAATGAGAAATAGCCCTTTCTTTATAATGCAAATTAGTCAGGGACAAAAGGAATGTACCTAAGGAGGAGTGTTATGCCCCAACATACACTCACTGTATGCAGGTAAAAGCTCATACATGCAGTGAGCAGAGATGGGACTGGCTGTAGCTGTGCCTACATGAAGCTGTAATTGATGTCTCATCCTGATATTCTTGATGTATATAGTTGATTTTGGACACCTTATTATGTGAGTACAGTATATTATTAACTCTCTAATGTTAAGAGGTGCTTGATTGGATAGATTATGATTTGTGTGAAGAAGAGGGAGATTTAACTTTAATTTACATGAAGGATGCATGCTGGTAGTAATTGAGTTATGCCTATTAATGCTAGGAAGGCGTGGTTGGACATTGCTTTTTGGTAAGCCTTGTATTGTGATTAGTTGGAGTATGTTTCTATATTGCTTAAGGCTGATAGAATAATTATGGTAGCTCACTCATTTGGAGAATTGTGTTATATATATGTGAAAGTAATAAATAGGGAGTGGCCTTCATTGCAGATCTATTTACTACATGAATTTCATAGGCTGAGGTAAACTCAATATATATACAATATACATGTATGAACTAAAATGCATACACTGTATAATATGGAAGATGATCTGGAAAGCAGATGTAGCAAGTAATTATTTGTGATCATAATGATGCAATACTTACTGTAGTTTTTGTGTCTTTTAATTTTCTACAGCAACTGAAGTGACTTCATGCATGCAGTCAAGGGTCTTCTACCCTCTTTTGTTTAGTTGAACATTGTGAAATAAAGATTGGCCTCATACCCAATAGAACCGCAACAACTGCTTCGTCTCATTTATGACTTCGAGTCGATACCCTCACATAAACATATAATTGTGATATACTATTAAAATTATCTGTAAAATCGCATTCCAAAATTTGGTAAAATTATCAGAATTATCTGGATATAATATCCTGTACCACCGCAACACTAATCGTGAAGGACGAGTATTCTCTTTAGTCTTGTGTAAATTCTTTAGAAGAGAGTCCAAAGTTATACTCTACATTATATAATTCTACTTGCACTTTAAATACTTACATTAATACAAATTTTGAACATTACACGATTGCAGCATATTAATCATTATAAGTATTTGCATACACTCTCACAAACAATGCAAATGAAGAACTTTACCCCATGTATTACAGTGTCAAGTTCATACTCTATTTAGGTGTTCATTATAAAGTAATATTATGGAATTAATATATTGAAATTTGTACTCATTCACAACATGGCGCGTCTTTCTCATTAATAGTTACTGTAGTTACTATAATCAAGGTAATTCACAGTGTTGCATGGTGTAAAGGCTGTGGTAAAACTTTCATTTTCCTAACAAAAAGAATGACCAAGTCACTTCAAGTCTTCTAAGAAATTATGATGACCAAACATCTTGGGCTTCACGTATGTGCTTCCAATGAACGTTTACAAGTGAACAATCATTTTTTTAAAGTTAAATAATCCCTTTGATTGATACCGTTTGAATATCCACTACCTGGTATTTATACGACCAAAAATGGGATCGAACTCTAAAGGAAAACAAAACAAAACAAAAAATGACACTGTATTACAATCATAAATAATATATTGTGTGTGACCTTTCACAGAAAGAAAATTAATACTGTGTAAAAGACACTAAAATTGATACATTGAAAGAAAATATCAATGTCTCATCACGTTATCTCCACTGTGTTCAAAACGCATCACTGATTTACAAAAATATATCATCTTGTTTGCAGAATGTCAACGACACGGTTGACAAAATAGATTTGTGACGTCATTCTCACGATTAGATCAATTTATAGAAATAAATATACTCTACCGCCATGTGGTGAACACAAAACTCTCAACATTACCGGTACTTCTTTAATACAGACACGATACACAAAAACAATTTGACATCTCCTAGAACAAGTGTGACTTCAACAAAACTTTGAAGACAACAACAGATAAGGCTTACAGGAACATGTATCTTACTTCAAGTCTAGTGATAGGTTATTCCAAAGCTTTGGATCAGCGCAAATTTCCAAGAGTTACTTTTGTTTTTGTGTGAGGTAGCTTCAGAAGTACATGTTTAAAAAAAAAATGCATATGCTCAATTTTGAAGGCAGAATGAGCGATTTGAAACGCTCATCGTAATCGCAGTTCCACGGTGTACTGTTTATGCTCACTTCTCTGGCTCCTCCAGACATGATTCAGGCTCAGAGCCAGAATCATGCCTGGAGAAGTGCAGTGCAGAGTCTGCACTGCGCATATTACGTTGACCCCATTTAAACGTGTTTACAAATGATTGTGCGTTTATGCTTCCCCAGAATCGCCGATCCAAAACGCACCTTTTTGTGAGTTTACGATCGCCGTTTTTCTGTGATTCTACAAAAATGAGTAAGGACGCAACCGTGTTTTGAACGAAACGCGTAACAAATGCCTCATTCTGGCCAGAAAAAGTTGAGCATAAACGTACCCTATAAGTATACCATAGAATTCATTTTAAGAGCATTTGTGACTCGATCTCTATCTTCACTCCATATTCATGCAATATTGAGACACAGTACATGTACGCCTAGATAGGTTCACAATTTCACACTCCGGTGAATTGTCTAATACCCTGCTCATAACAGCACAAACGCAAGGTAAAATTGAAGTCGTGCTAGACCATCTAACATGACTTAAGGTAACCTCCCGAGGTTATGCTGTATATAATTCAAAATTCAAATACAAAATTTCACAATTATACATTTTCCATATAATAACAGTCTTTTTACGTGCCTGCATAACACTTGTATACCCATCTCATGGTGTCTACTGTGAAACTGCAATACAAACTTTTAGGCATCAGTATGATACATACAATTCATCAGGTTAAGAATTTCCAGAAACATTACAATCATGTAGATTGTCGATGTACAATGTGCATGTTACTAACTCTATACCGGTACACTGTTCTCATCAGTATTTCCAAAGAGATACCAGCTATATCCTCCTTGGTATTTCAGCTAACAATACGTATAATGTACACGTCCATATATTTTATATGTAAGACACTTCCAGTGTATAACTTTTAAACCCTGCGTAATGTACATTATAATCATGTAATTGGCTTCATTGTACTTTGACATATCTAGCTACAGTGTATCCCTATTACTATTCCTAATCCTATACTCTATTGAAACAAACATTAGGCGCATCTTCATCATCTCGAGATTGCCAAATAGCCCGCTGCTTCTGAGTTGGGAAATAATCCTGAAGTTACAAATCGCGTCCTCATCAGCTCGAGATTCGACCTAGAAACTTGAAACTCGACCTTGAGAAATTAGCTTGAGATATTTTTCTCAGCATTAGCCCGTAGTGCGAGTCTTCGGTCCGGTGAAGACGCACCGGACAAATAGCTGGATATTTTGCCAAATAGTGGGATATTTTGCAAACTATCCCAAGATATCTTGGGATGACAATCCTGACCAAATATCCCCCTAATTGCTACTTCGGTCTGATGAAGACGCAAATTAGCTGGATAGTCTACGATCGGGATAGTTCAAATAGCTGGGTATTTGGCAATCTCGAGATAGTGAAAACAGGCCTATTGAGATCCAACCGCATACACTAAAGCCCACTACACACTTTACAATTCTACTGCCATCAGATTTTTGAAGAAAAGCATCATCTTCCTGATTTAAGATGTCAATAATGACATATTGTAAAATACTAACAACCTGAATTTTCATGCAGAACTCTCGAGTCAATATAAAAGCTGGATCATAGACGATTGCACTAATAAGCCGATTCTAATTGCTAATTTAGCTTTCCTGCAACAAGGAGGCTTGCAATGGCCAAAATATTTAGTTTTCCTGCCACACGGAGGCTTGCAATGGCCAAAATATGTAGTTTCCATGCTCATATGACTATTTAGAACCCTGATAATTTGGTTTGTCATTAAATATTCATATCTAATGCTATTGCAAGTCTTCCAAGACCGGATCGCAGTCAGATTGTACAGTGAGCGGTGGGCTTTAAGAGATTCGGTATGATATTTTAACTATCACTCTGTACAGTGTACCTATGTAATAATTACTTTACATTAACTCCATGGAAAATCTACCACACACAATTTTGAAAGAGAAAAATAGTACTTTGAATTTCACTTCATGTGAAGTATCTTTAAGACCTTCTGGCCTATAAAAACAGCAAATTCTTTTACCTTGCCTTCTAGTAATCGTCATTCAAAATGAGATGGGGGGGGGGGGGGGGGGGGGGGAGGGGTGTTTCACAAAGATCCTTAGTCGAACTTACATGTACTGTAACTCTAAGTTGGACTTAAAAATGATGGAGAGCCATTTGTAGCCTCATAATAAAATATGTTCAAAAGCAAAAATTCAAGTATTTCAGACTTTTCATGAATTCCACATCAAGAACATGAGATCTCCCATTAAAATAGAAAATATGGATGATTTGAATCAACATGTTATGCCTTTTAAAATAACTTTTACAAAATATTTTCAAGGATGCTAACGGCTTTCCATAGTTGTTAAGTCCAACTTAGAGATGAGTTCAACTTAGCATCTTTGTGAAACACCCCCAGATCTTTTCAATATGTTTGACCATGTGTTTTTCTATTATTTCTCTTTCTATGTACTGGTTCGCATATTAAGTACAATAGTATGATAATTTGTATTTATCAGTATATATTACAAGTTCAATCATTGCACATACAGCATAAATTGGTAGAATTTCAGAATATATTTCAAAATATACTTTTACATCAACATCACAAACAAAACTAAAGTTGTCCTGCACATATAATTTGTATATTCACACTACATCATAGTTAAGGTCAAAGAACAAACAACTCTTATACTAGACAATACAAGTACAAACAAAACTGGATATTAAATTTATAACGATTGATCAATTTTCCAATTTTCAACACAGTGCACACATTACATTCCACACTGCTTATATACAGTGTCATTTTGATGCGAAGACTTTTTCAACTATCAAACTATCATCTCATATTTCAGCAAAATTACTTCATTTTTTTTAGATATCGAGGCTTGTTTATGGGTTTCCTTTAATTGTATTGACTAATTTTATTATTTACTTTTAAAATTGAGATGATTGGTCTTTAGGGCCATTCCATGAGAAGAAGGACATGACATCAAAAAAAGAAATGTACCTCTTATGTTAATTCTTTGATTTATCACTAACCTTATGCCATGGATGTTCATAAAACATTAGGGCCTTTCAAATTCAATACAATTTTTTTTTCATTTTTGTTGATTTCCTAAGATCTCAAACTATCATCAAAAACGTACATGTGGGACTGTAGCTGAAAAAAAACAATTTATTGCGGATTACACAGGATTCTTGTAATATTTTTTCCTGAAAATTTCGCTAAATGGAAAAAGATGAATATATTTCCATATTCTAAGGGGTCCTGTGATATTTAATCTATTACATAGGGGTGAAAATGGCCTCCGGACAAAATGTAACGCGAGTTACCGTAACGTGAGTTACCGACATATTTGCTTCCTGCATTTTACTAGTCCATTGTTTCTTATCTTTAATATTGTGATCTTATACTAGTAAGTCACAACCTACTATCAAATTAAAGTAGGAAAGATTTTGTCAAGATTGTCTAGTATGAGGAGAAAAGAGGGTCTCGTAGAATTGACCATGTCCTTTTTTTGTAACGCGAGTTACCGAAATTCAATAATCCAAGAATCTAAAAATGTTTGTTCTTCAATTTTCTTTTTTGTTTCATTCAGTTGTTCTATATCTACCCTGTCCATGTTTGAAAAAAGTATCTTGTAGATCCTAGCAGTTCTAAAGATATAGGCACATTATCGTGTCAATGTACCCATTAAGTGTAACGCGAGTTACCATGGAATGGCCCTTTACATGTTTGTGAATGTTTGAAAATTTGCAAGTACGGTACCCAAACTGACATTTATGATTTTTTACTTTAAAGAGTCTTCATTTATTAAAGGAATTAAAATTGTTTCCTTTGCTCACTTCCGTTTGGTGGACAAACATATTGGAGAACACCTGTTAACAGAAATATTTCCATTCGTGATCATATCGTGATCAAATCGATTGCTTTTATTCTAAAAATAACACTTTTTTCTCCTAGACGTTTAATTCTAAACATGTTCCACCTGATCAATAAGAGAATACGAACAATGAATATGATTCCAGACATGAAACAGACAAGGACATTTGACAAACACGTTTCCAGCCTTGACATATTATTAACTCCTCACCTACCGGGATTGAATTTGAATGGCTTCTGTATAATAGCCTATGCCATGGGAATGATACAATGCAACATGTGACATGTTGCTACATGTACAAGATATAAAGTACCTCAGCAACATATACGGTAGTATTAATCCCTCACCTACATGAATTGAATTTGAATGGCTACAGCATTAAAGATAGAGGTGAGTTATGGTCATCCGATTGCATTGTGAAAGAAACGTTGTGGAACGATCATAAAAGGTTGATCATCTAGCATATAAGTATTTGTGTGTACTGCAAGGTTCTGGAATCATCAAAATGATAAGAAATTTGGCCTAGTCTTGATAAAGTTACAAGCACTGTACACAGAAAGATGTATATGGTACTACACGAACATATGGCATAAAAAAATCTGTCCCGATTTGTATGATGTTACATGCCATATTTAGAATATTAAAGCATTTGAAGAGCCATGCTTTTCAGATAACATATTTTCTCTGATTTTCTTCCACACTTGCACAATACAATGTTAACGCTCCACAACGTTTGTTGGCCATTGGGGAAAGGTAATCTGTGTTCTTTTGTCTGGGATTGGTCTCCTTCTTGCGACAGGAGTATAACGTGTGCATAACTCTCCAAAAAGTCAAATTATAGGGAGATTTAAATAACTAATTAAAATACATTTTAGTATATTTTCTTTTCTTTTTAGGAATGCTGTTCAAATAAATCTAACTTGGATGTATTCAATTCAATTCAATTTTATTTCATTCAGTTAAAACGACAACATTTCATATAACAATCAGCTATATATCACATAAAATACACATTGTGAACATATTTGACAAGGACATAAAATAAACTGAATAGGTTGCAACCTGAAAGGAAACATAATCCTTATATAAAGGTAGACCCTTTTTTTATGATAAAAAATATGAAATATATGTATCTTCATACTTTAATGTGTGATGCCGGAGTTCTTCATAGCTTGGAGCAGTTCCCGGATCCGACCCGGACGTCCCGCAACGTCAGACAAGTTTGATGAAACGGGGCCAAGTCTCAACTCACGATTGACAAGGTATCCTGGACGAGTGGTTATGTCACCGGACTGTGGATCACAAGATCGGCGGTTCAAGTCCCACCGCGGCACTCATGTCCTTTGGCAAGACATTGATCTACATTTGCCACTCTCTACCCAGGTGTGAAATGGGTACCCGGTAGGATGCGAAAGCTAATGTAATTGGATTAGCAAGTGTGTGCTCGTAAAATGATGCCCGGCTGGAACGCTCCCTAGGGAGCGGAGAATGTACATGCGCTGTGGGCGGGTAAGCCTGAATCCGATGACCGGGGTAATAATATATATATATATCTGTAAAGCGCTTTGAGAGGTCCTTCGGTCCTGAAAAGCGCTATATAAGAACTAGCTATTATCATTATTTTTGCGAGAGGTATACCTTAGTAATCCTCCAGCATATCCTCTAGGTTTGAATACTTCCTGTGACCGAGCTGACCTGCGACCTGAGTAAAGACCAAGTGCTCCTTGATGAGATGAGAGAGACGCTCCAGCTCCGAGAGCTTGAGGAGGAGCCTCCCTATCTTCATGCTCGCTGAGATGCCTTCCCTCGCCATGCCCAGGTCAAAGAGATGCTCCTGCACTTTCTCCTGGTAACTGCGTATCCTTGAAGGCTGAGAGAGGTTTTTCACATCTGGAGGATGCAAAGAAAAAACAATTCAATTCAATTCAATTCAAAGTTTATTCAACACTCTCCATAATTAAAAACATTTAAAACATACAATTACAGAATGGAATGATAAAAAACAAAATAGTGATAACAAATAACAATGGCAATTTATGAGAGCATTTGGAATAGGCAGAAAGGAAGGACTCTTTATATGAAAGCCTACCCCTAAAACACAAGAGTTGCTCCAGATTAGTTTACATGCATATGGACATATACACATTGAAAATGCATAAAGCACAGACGATTTGAAGAAGGGAGTGTTTTTACATGGGGAAGATGCAATAGGCCTGTTTTCACTATCTCGAGATTGCCAAATATCCAGCTATTTGAACTATCCCGATCGCAAACTATCCAGCTAATTTGCATCTTCATCAGACCGAAGTAGCAATTAGAAGGATATTTGGTCGGGATTGTCATCCCAAGATATCTTGGGATAGTTTGCAAAATATCCAGCTATTTGTCCTGTGCGTCTTCATTAGACCGAAGATTCGCAACATGCGCTAACGCTGAGCAAAATATCTCGAGCTAATTTCTCAAGGTCGAGTTTCAAGTTTCGAGGTCGAATCTCGAGATAGTGAAGACGCGATTTGTTACTTTGGGATTATTTCCCAAATAGCGGGCTATTTGGCAATCTCGAGATATTTGGCAATCTCGAGATGATGAAGACGCGCCTAATGAAACATACTCATGTTCCAAGGATCCATAAACATAAAAGATGTGTAAGTACACCCTGTAGTGCAGTGGGCTTTCTAAGGGGGTGTAGCATGGCAAATACTGGTTAACGCAATCAACTACTTCTTTTGGACAACTGGTGGTAAACAAATGGACTTGATTAACGGTCAGCGCACGCTAGCGTTCGCGAAACAGACCAAAGTTCTCCTCACTTTTCGGAATCGCGTACATGTATGTTGCACGCACGTGAATACCTGAGTCAGGCCACTGGAAAACAAATAGTCTTGTAAGTTGTAATGCTACACCCATTTTACCCTAATAAGGCCGGGGGGGGGGGGGGGGCATTATTCCCCCCCCCCCCCAGATTTTTTCTGATTGTTCGGGAACGCATACGGATGAGGCCCTGCTGCTCGCTGACTTTTTTCTTTCGAGTCTTGCATACATGTGTATCTTTTAAAACAATTTTTTTGAAAATTGGACATACTGTACAGTTACAAAGTCACATGACCTTTTGTCATTGCATGTCAGCTCGAAAATTGCTCATTTTTTAGATTTGTGTACAAAACATATATATGGAAATGTCATTTTTCCTAAAAAGAAATAAAACAATGGTTATTTGGTCTTTTTTAAAGATTAGGTGGTTGTTTTGGGGGTCAAAATAGTTGAATTGTAGTTAAAAATGAAATAAAACAACAAAAACAATAAAATACGTAAGTTAAAAAAAACAAAGAAATACATAAGAAATTATCAAGTCAAAAGATAAAATAAGAAAATTTTTGTTCTATTATTGTTCCAAATGGTCTAACAAATATATGTTGTAAAAAAGAATGCTTGAATATGAAGAATATATGATTTTGGCGTAAAAATGTGTATTTTATGACCTTAATTGCATTAGTTATCATAAATATGCAAATGAGTGAATTTTTCAAAAAATTGAATTTACCATAGTATTTGATACACAGCTTCACTTGACATGCGTGCACATTTTTGCCGCGACAAGCCTTTTCATGGCCGAGAGCATTATGCCCCCCCCCCCCAGTACTTGAAAGATCTCAAATACCCCGGCCTCATCAGGGTTAAGGTTTTATTAAACCTTCTCTTCTTCATCCTTTTTTTGCATCATCATCTTATCATGCGTAATATTGGAAATGTGATGTTCTTTGATATTATAAATGTGTAATCACATGTAACGGATAGTTTTTAATCTGTGCTACATGAGGACTATAATAATAGTGAACATTTATAATGCGCCATGTCTGTCAAAAATGACACTCCTGGCGCAGTTGTGTTACTAGGCAAACTAAATGCAAAATTACATAAAACAATTATTGTACCTCACAGATGTTAAAATAATGCCAGTCTAACATCTGCACTCCTAATTTCTTTTCTACAAACTCTTTCCAAATTTTCAAAACAAACAATTTGGCCTTCTGCTATTAATTGTCCAGTGATTTCAGTACCATCAGAAGCAAATCTATTCTATTCTCAAGTTGTTTGGTATTTTGTACACACAGACCCTTGACTGTTGTTGTGCGTAACAGTGCCTGCACTATGAGACTACACCAGGCTCTGTACCTTAAAGATAATATGTCCCTTTTGCAATCAACATCAAATTGTGTAGAACTATGCAGGAATTATGAATATGTCATGTTTGTCCAATCTGTGAAATTTAAACGTTAGCAGTGTCCTAATATTCAAATTATGCAAGTAAACGGGTAGACTTTACTGTCAGACACTATTGAGTGACTGACTGGCTTCTTTTTCTTCTTTGGTGATAACATACATAAAATGAGCTGTAAAGGATACATGAGCATTTGTCTACAGTCAATAACCCACTTCTTGTAATGGCCAAAATTAATCTGATTGAATCTTTGCACAGCATAAAATGTACGACCATTCAGTACCAAAAAAAAAAAAGAAATTAGAGATAATTTTGTACACAGCAAATGGGAGAGTTATCCACGTCCTACGTCACAACACAATACCAAACTTCCAATAGTGATCTCATGTTTTAACATTCACAACTTCCTTACTATTGGTGCAATTCATTTCAAACTTTAGCCATTGTGTACCGGTATTTTTTCTGCTTTCATTCAAATCAACTTATTACAAGGGTTGGATTGCCCTTTAAGAAATTGTGATAAAGTGTCAAATTTAAGTCTGTGCTTGTAGACTAGCTATTTGGATAGGTTGTATGATTTCAGTAATATCAGGAGCTATAATTCTAGTGGTTGGTTTACAGGCTGTACGCAGGGGGGGGGGGGGGGGGGGGGGGACCTAAACAAAGAATAGACAAAACCTTCAATTCAAACATGAATCTCTGCGGGGGGTCTATGACGGACTTGTGTGAAAAAAAAGTAGGAACAAAAGCTGTTCCCATCATTATCATGATAACAGCAATCATCCTTTGTTTTCTTTCCATGATTTTCTCATTAAAATTGAATTCACAAGGACAAAGAACACCATACGTTGGCCTCATTAAGATGCGAGAAAAGCATTACAAGTGTAGAATAAGGTACATGTGAAATAAAAGATGGGTTATTCTATTAAATACGGCCTATTATGATGATACTTTCTTTGTTTTCTTTCCATGATTTTCTCATTAAAATTGCATTCCCTAGGACAAAGAACACCATATTTTGGCCTCATTTAGATGCGAGGGGCAAAGCTTTACAAGTGTAGAATACATGTACAATACAGCCTATTATGATGACGATTTCTTGATCATCATTTCTTATTCATCATTTCTTGATCATCATTTCTTGGTCATGATTTCTTATTCATGATTTCTTGATCATGATTTCTTATTCATGATGTCTTATTCATGATTACTTGATCATGATTTCTTGATCATAATTTCTCAATCATGATTTCGTGATCATGTGGATCACAATTTTTTTCTTAATCACGATTTCTTGATCATGACTTCTTGTTCATTGTATACTCAAACAAAACCCAAGGTTTTTTTTTCTATGCTAAATTGGGATAGCTAAACGTATACCGGTATCTAAAATCTACCGATATCTGTGAAATAAATATTAATAAGTGCTTAATTCATCCAATCCAAATTTGATGCAAAAATATATTTGATATACCGGTAGCACTTTTCTTTGTAGTTACAAAATTGCTCCACACTTTCGGGACATCAAATAATAAAATCACAAAAGCAGAATTTTATCAACTTCAAATGAGAAAATGTCTGTCATCTGTTGCTACCTAAAGGATTTGAGTCATGTTGCTACTTAAAGGATTTGAGTCATGTCTCGCTGTACTTGTATAGTATAAAGTAACAACAACACAAATCTGTTCATGGGAGCTTTAAACAAAAAATAAGTCCAATTTTCTTCTCATAATGATATTAAATTTTTCTCATTTATTAATTTTGTTGTATTTTTAAACAAAGCTCTTTATCAATTCACCAGCGCTTTTTGGAGCTTTTGAGAGCTAAGTAGTTCTCTGCTCTGATGTATTTTATTCGCTGATTCATAGATATCTTTAAAGAACTATATCACTGTGAATTTAAGTGATCCTTTTTAGTGGTAAAGCGAATAGATTTAAAAGAGGACATTTAAAAACAAAATAATGACCAACATAACATATCAATATCATGTTTGTTAATAATTAATCTTCATATCTTTATTCTAGTTGTACATGAATGTATTTTAGCTTTTTATTACTGTAATGTGACCAAATAAAGGTCGATGCAAGACAAATAATCAAAACTTGCCTCTGTCCCATCTAGTGCTGTAGCCGAACCGCCGAACCGAACGGAAGTTCGCCG
The DNA here is from genome assembly GCF_000002235.5 of Strongylocentrotus purpuratus. Classification (NCBI taxonomy): domain Eukaryota; kingdom Metazoa; phylum Echinodermata; class Echinoidea; order Camarodonta; family Strongylocentrotidae; genus Strongylocentrotus; species Strongylocentrotus purpuratus. The sequence continues at coordinate 19,918,823 of NW_022145610.1, forward strand.
AACATGGCACTTCCGAACCGAACCGAACCGAACCGAACACAAAGGCCTGGTTCGGATGTTCGGCAGAAAAATGTTAACGTTTTTGCAAGCTAATAAACTTGTCAATTTTGTACCTAATTTTCATGTCATGATTGCTCATTTTATATTTACTTTTTCCCCATTTTCTGCCTTTGAGATTTATGCCTATCCAGTGGTGGGCACGACTTCACTGGCGCCATTTAAATCCCAAATCCTGACCACGCTACGTCGCGATCGCAAGCCATAAACAAGAATACATGTGGCATTTGCGTGATCAAAACAAGTTCAGCTCAAACCCATTCAAATTAATATTTTAATTGTAACAATATCGGACAAATTTTACAATATAAATATTGAAATAAATATTCAATTCAGTATGGTATTTATTTATTCAGGAAAAATAGGGATTTTATATTTTTCCTATTGAAAATAAAATCTTATAAAAAACAGTTATTGACGAGCCTGAATTCTCTATTCAAGATGGCAGCTTTCATGACTCTAACATTAGACAACAACCGTCTCGGAAAATCTTGAAAAAATATCATTTATTGACAAATTGAAACCATGATTCTTTTAAAATTGAAAATAAAACACGATTCAAGACGGAAATACAAATGTAAGTAGCATTTTTCTTCACAAATAATTACGTTTAGAGCAGTTATTTAATGTGAAATTCGTGCTGGTCGGTGGCAGTGTGCAGAAGTCCTCCGTGCTGGTCGGGCCCGGCAGGCCGGGCGGCCCGCCCAGTGGCGACCGCCGTGGCTATAACGCTGCTTGCCATAATATTACCGAACCCCGAACCGAACCAAGTTCGGGTGAAATATTGCCGAACTCTGCCGAACCGAACCGAACACGAACATAGCGTCTGACTTACAGCACTAGTCCCATCTCTCTCTCTCTCTCTCTCTCTCTCCCTTCTCTCCCTCTTTATAGAGCTGAGTGATAAAAAAAATTAAGGTTTTCGTTCTATAATCTTGAAATGTATTTTCTTATTAAATATCAATATGCTTTTTGAATTTTCAAAAAATTCTATTGGGCAGTCTGTAAAATTTGAGTTTATAATTTGGTTTCTTACAATACATTACCCAATTCGTTTCTCCAGCCCCTTTGTTAAATGATCGAAGTGACCTCTATACACACATTTTAGCATACTATGCATCGTCATGACTCTACCTACGCTATGCTATATTGATCGTATGTGTACACGAAAACTTACAAAATCTGGACCGCTTTTAATACTTTTTAAAGATTCCTCCTACATGTTACCCCTCTGAATTATTTGTCTGATTTATTGCAAACTTTCGCTATTCTGATTTCCCACATATCACATACCATACCAATGAAGTTATTACAAGGGCAGGATTGGCATTGCCCTTTAATGTCAATTGAGAACAACTTCACTGGGCTTAAAAATCAGTGTAAAAGCCCCACTGCACAACTTACAATGTATAGTTACTTGCGCCCATATAGCAAACAATGCCTAATCGGTGCCTGTTGGTCCCCAATGATCCTCTTTTTCTTATGTTAATTGAGAGCTGAGTTGATGAGATAACCACCTGTCAGCACTATGAACATGGCGGACAAAGAGAGAGGACAAAATATACAGTTCCTCAGGTAGACAAAGAAACATCCCTTCACTGCTATTATCTACAAATGTGTAGAACAGGTGTCACATGCATATTCACCTGTTCTACACATTTTTACATAATAGCAGTGAAGGGATGTTCCTTTGTCTACCTGAGGAACTGTATACACTATGAATATGACAGACAAAGAAAGCAGACAAAATATACAGTTCCTCAGGTAGACAAAGGAACATCCCTTCACTGCTATTATGTAAAATGGTGAATGTGCATGTGACACCTGTTCTACACATTTTTACATACTAGCAGTGAAGGGGTGTTCCTTTGTCTACCTGAGGAACTGTATATTTTGTCTGCTTTCTTTGTCAGTCATGTTCATAGTGAATTTTGTCCTCTTTCTTTGTCTGTCATGTTCATAGTGCAGTGATCTTGCAGGGAAGTCTAATCCCCCCTGGCCCAACTAGTACAAACAGGCTTTTAAAAGCACTGACCTGAGTTCAGCAGAATGAGAAGTTTGAGGTAGAAATATTCATCTTGCGTTGTCTTCAAGGCTTGGAGCTTCTGGGCCAGCTGCTTCATCCTCCTCACAATGTCCAAAATGGCAACAGAATTGACCACCGCCATCATGTCACAGTGTGACCGGTCCGGCAGGATGAGATGACCTTCATTGTCATGGCAACGGAAGCAAACGGTCAAGACGAGAACTTGGAGCCAGTTTGCTTTCAGCAAGACTGAGCGATCACCAACCTAGAACATAGAGGGGGTAAAAATGAAACGAGTCACTGTATGTGTTTGCGGTAGAATAGGGCCCGCAAGGAACCCAATTCCAACTTGGGTTTATTTTGTACATCATGTTATTCTTGATCTTATTCATAGTTCTTATCCATTAAAAATCATAGAATGCCACTACGCCAGGTTAAGTTTTTTAGGTAGATTTTATTCTAGCTGTACACAAAATATATACGAGAATTTGGTACATTCTAACTCTTACTGTACTGAGGGGTGGGGGGGGGGGGGCATCTTGTTTCTTACAGTGTACGTGAATATCTACAAACATGCACATTTTTGTGTTCATCTGACATTCAAGGCCGAAGTCATAGGGCCTCCCTACACTGGAGGCACCCGCCCCCTTACACTGTAGTAATGGAGATGCTTAAAATAGCCCGGTACAGTAAGGGTTAAAGTATTCCTACATGAAGATGTCTGATTGTATAGTTAGAGCTAAAGTTCAAGGTACATGTAATTGGACTGGTGTCTCCTTTAACATTTTCAAACCCTGTGTGGATTAGAACTGACATCCTTGGGTTTGTGCCTGCAAACAATGGGATTTGTCCAGTATACTATATGCAATACAAGTCGATCTGAATGATACAAGATAGCAGTGAAAATATTAAATGTTTCAATGATAAATCATGAAAGGGACTCACAATTAGCAAATAATTACATTGTATCAAAAATCATGTAAAATATATTTTTCCCCTCCCCTCACCCCCACTCTAACAGATCTATTCTAGGCCTTTAGAAATCTACACTACAGTATAATGGACGCTTATGTACATGTACGTCACTCTGTGATGCTCAAGCATCTCTCTTTGTCTCTCTTCCTCTCTCTTTCATTCTCTCTCTCTCCTTTTCCAACACGTTTTAAAACATCCTTGATAGTTGTGTACAATACATCACCTGGCGATGCTCATGGCGCCTGTACATTGTACACTATTACCGTACCCTACTACAGTCCAGATAATTGAAACCCTACAATATACTGTGTGTGTGACACAATACCATCATGTATGCATGTATAAGTTTGAAGTAAAGAGAAGCAATTCCCCCCCCCCCCTCAATCCTCCCTCTCATGCACTAGACATTACTGTAATTAACGTTGTATAAACCGCCCTCGTGTAATAACCGCACCCCTCTTTTTCACCCTTTAATTTTTTTAATTTTTTTTTTTGTGCCGAGATTTTTTTTTTGTGTGTGTAAGATCATTGATGTAAATTAAAAACAGTAGGGGACCTAGGATAGAACCTTGTGGTACACCATGTAATAGAAGAAAAATTGGAGGAATTATTATTATAAACTACATATTGAGATCTATCAGAAAGATTACTTTCAAACCAAGATGACAGACAAATTTGAATGTTGTTCTAGTTTCAGAGTGGTAAGTCAACACACCGATTACGGAGCTGGGAGACATTTCCAGGCATAGCGCCAGGTGGAGGAGCATAAATCGAAACTTTAAAAAAAAATAATAATAATTTTGGTGTACCGTGTATAAGTCTCACCCCCGACTTTGAATTTTTTTTCGGCGGCAAAAAGGTGCGGTTAATACACTGTTAATTACGGTACTCTGGTTAGGTCTCTACAGACATGGTTAGGTCTCTACAGACATAGAGAACATTCAGAAGGACAACCAAAACCAGCAATTACCCCCCCCCCCCCCCCCACCCCCCCCCCCCCCCCCCCCCCTTAGCCTCCTTCACATGCACTAGACATGACCTTGGGAGGTTAAAATGAGGCTTCCAGGCTTGTATAGGCATAGAGAACATTCAGAAGGACAACCAGAAGACCAGCAATTACCCCCCCCCCCCCCCCCCCCCCCCCCCCAGCCTCCTTTACATGCACTACCGGTAGACATGACCTTGGGAAGTCAATGTGGCATCCAGGCCTAGAGAACATTCAGAAGGACAACCAGAAGATTATTTGGGGAGATGGGGGCAGTCAACCAATACTCCCCCCCCCCCGACCCCCTGCCTCAATGGGGGGGGGGGGGGGGGGGGCAGCAAGAAATGGGGAAAAGTAGGAGAAAGAAAGAGCAACAACAAACTAACAGTAATAATAAGTTTAGGTTTAGGAAAAAACTAAATGAAAGAGATGTACATTGTACCGGTATACATTTTGAATACAGAGATAGAATAGAGGGCTGGGGGAGAGTGGAGACTTAAATTGTATTAAAGGGATTGAGTATCTAGGCCTCAGATTCTAAACAAAATCCTTGATTTACATGTAGCTCATGCTGCAATCATAATCACAGCACATAGAGACGTATTGTGATATGAGCTATATATACTGTAAGTACAGTATAATATTAAGCCCGGAATCCCATCACTAGGCCGATCACCTGTCGTGTTTGTCAAGATATTTATAATTAAAAATTGAAATGTTTCCAAAGGTTTTTATAACACTAAAGGCTTATTGGGGGAAATGAGTAGTAAAACCAGTCACTCAAAGATTTTTACTTTTTTGAGGCGATACATGATCACTTTGAAGCACAGTTCTTTTAGGGCTTCAATGCTATATCACAGTCACTGTAGACATGTAGGGCCATGCATCTCAGATTTACATTATTAAACGATGCCTTTAAAGGTAATGCAAAGTTTTGAGAAATTCTGTAAATTGGATGGATAGTAATTCTTTAAATGTTGATATACCAGTATTCGGATGCCCCTTTGGATGTATTATGAGCACTAGAAAATTTAGCTCTTAAAACCCTTTTGCTTTCGAGAAATTGAATAATCACAATTTTACTGGTGCTCCGGGTAAATTTCAAATATTTCAAATATATACATGCACGGCTTGTACGCTAAGGCCATTCCATGGTAGCTGGGACCATGAAAATCTCAGAATATGCAGTTCATATATAATTTCCAAATGGGAATAGAAAAAATTGGTTGGTTATAGTCCGGTAACATTGTTTTAAAACATTGTTTTAAAGCTAAAGTAATCAGTCTTGAGTGGGAGCTATACAACATAAAGAGTGTATTATTTACAATTTCATCACTTTAGACTCAATTTGAACAGCGACAATGATCATTAAATATTTTAAAATCGCATGCTTCCCAATTTTTCCATTTGAACCAAATTCATTACCCCATACCAAGCCCAATACACATGTACATGCATGTACTTGCTGGTCATTTGGCTAAACATGCATACATGTACATACTGTACATGTTTATGTTCTGTATAGGGTGTTGTTACTGTTGTAGATCTATACCCAGGGGGCACAGCAGCTGGATCTCGAGACATGAAATGTTAAAGGTTGTATGAACTTTGGTATCAATGTGTTAACAGGACCTCGCTGCACAATTTCTAGGTGGACTACCTTCAGTACCTTGACATTGACAATACGCTGCTAAAAAAAATGGCTGCTCAAAATAGCCGCCATGTATCATGAACTACTGTTGAACTATTGTGGAGATTACTTTCTATTTAAACATCATTTTAGTTAATACATGTAAGTCACTGCCATCAAAGAGTTTGTTTACTGTACACTTGGGACATCAATCATCCAATCATCCACAGTCAAATCATAACAATGGCTTAAATACAACCTTTAAGCATAAATATCTTGTACATGTACATTGTACACTACTGCCTAAAGGTTTTGGCAGCGGGCTGACCCGATGCCCGAAGCGCGTAGCTGAAGAAACGATGTTCGGGTCGCGCCCGATGTTCGAGTCGCGCCCGAAATCTGCCCGAAATCAGCCCGAAATCTGCCCGAAATCTGCCCGAAATCTGCCCGTACTATATTCGCCTTGAAATGATGCGCGTGCTGAAGTCGTGCGTTTTTAAGACTCGCACGCGACAAGACCCGATGACGTCACGTTGAAAAGTCAAAACTGGTCGAGAAGAGCGATTCAACTGCAGATCAATTTGCCTATACAATTTGCGTGTTAAAATATGAATCGCACCGCACGAAAATTATACACAAATACACGTAGAGTGTATGGGAGAGTCGAGTGTTTGTTAGGAAAGACGCTCACTAATTTGTTTTGGTGTTCACCAACTCTCACAGCAATATGAGTAAGGCAGCCTAAAGTCTAGTCTAGACCCCCTGATTTAGATCTAAGAGTGGATGACCACCGTAGGCTTTAGATATTTTTCTGCCAAACATCTTCGAGGAGCTAGGCCCAGGGTCCATGAAGTTAGCAGTCGCTAGCCGGACGGCAACGGGGACGGCAAACGCTAGCATAGATCTACCGTACCACATCGTCATGCCTAGCCTAGGCTCTAGCCTAAACTTAATAAAATGGTTCAATTGAGCATTCATCAGACTAATGATATGAACAATTTGGTCTCACCTTACATTATGCCAATGACACATCAGTCCCTGTTTCCATATTTTAATTCCAAGGATTAAGAGATACTTTCTTTGCAACAGCTAAGTCATAATTAATACTAATAGTGCTACATTGTGTAGCCTGTAGGCATAGCCTATGCTAATAACACTATGCATGCTGGATCTAGATTTTGGACGCACGTGGTACGCGAAGCTTACGTAGATATCTAGGTCAACTTAGGACCTATGCTCGCGCTACTTGCATCACGTTCGTGACCTTAAAAAAAAAAAGGAAGGCGAGGAAAAAGAAGAAAGGAAATATGTAGAAGGAGGGAGGGGGAAGAAAAGGAAGGAGAAGAAAAGAAGAAGAGTAGATAAAAAGCAGAGGGGGCGGGGGAGAAGAAAATGAAGAAGAGTAGATGAAGAAGCAGAGGGGATTGGGGAAGGAAAAAAGGCCCAAGGAGAGGAAAAAACAGGGGATATAAAGAAGCAGAGGGGGGGGGGGGAGAAGTTGATAAAGAAGCAAATGGGTGGGGGTGAAGAAAAAGATGGAAGAGTACACCTGTAGATGAAGAAGCAGAGGGGATTGGGGAAGAAAACAAAGGAAGGAGAGGAAAAAGAAGAAGGGGGAGAAGAAAAGGAAGGAGAAGAAAAAGAAAAAGGGGGAGAAGAAAAGGAAGGAGAAGAAAAAGAAGAAGGGGAGATGAAGAAGCAGGGGGAGAAAACGAAGGAGAAGAAAAAGATGAAGAGTAGATGAAAAGCAGAGGGGGCGGGGAGAAGAAAATGAAGAAGCAGAGGGGATTGGGGAAGAAAAAAAGGAAGGGGATATAAAGAAGCAGAGGGGGGGGGGGGGAGAAGAATAGATGAAGAAGCAAAGGGGTGAGGGTAAAGAAAAAGAAGAAGAGTAGATGAAGAAGCAGAGGGGATTGGGGAAGAAAACAAAGGAAGGAGAGGAAAAAGAAGAAGGGGAGATAAACAAGCAGAGGGGGGGGGGGGGAAGAGTAGGTGAAGAAGCAGAGGGGCGGGACCGGGGGTGGAAGAAAAAGAAGAAGTGGATATGAAGAAGCAGAGGGGTGGGGGAAGAAAAAAAGGAAGGAGAGGAATAAGAAGAAGGGGAGAGGAATAAGAAGAAGGGGGAGAAGAAAAGAAAGGAGAAGAAAAAGAAGAAGACAATCTAACTAAAAATAAGAACAAACATAGACACACGAAACAAGCAGAGAACTTATTAATCAATTCCAAATTTAATTTGTTCACCAATGAATTGAATGTTTGAATGAGGAGAGCTAGCGTAGCGTATATTTCGTATTATGTTAAAAGTGTTTCTAAACAAAGGGTACTTTGGAGACAAGGTGTCTGGCAACATGCGTTTATCTCAGAAGTTATTTATAAACAGATCATGTTTGCGCGGTAAGATCACGTGATCTTAGTAGTGATGATTGAACCTTCGAGAGAGAGAGAGAGAGAGAGAGAGAGCAGTTCTGCCCTGAAAACTAAGCGTATGCATTTGTTCGAATCTTTCTCATCTTTTCTGTTTTTGCAATTCTTTGTTCCATCCTCTCTCCCTCTCTCTCTCTATGCTTGTATATTCCCTTCTCTTGTTCATTACGGTTCTAGTTCTAGGAGAATTACCCTTGGGCAATCACCCCCCCAATTACTCCCCCCCCCCCCCCCCCCCCCGTGGACATTTACATTTCCCTGGAAATTACCCCATTCCACAATCACCCCCTTGTTTAATTCCATGTTTTTCTTTCTATCAATCATGTATTTTCGATTATCATTTTTTCTTTCCATACGTATGTAGAGCTTTATGAAGCAATTATTAATCATTCTTCTGGTTTCCTTCGTAAATGTGTTCACTTTATGTATTTCTTAGATTTTTTCAATCATTTTCTATTTTTTCCTCAATCCTCAAGTATTTCTTTGTTATTTCCTTATGTATTACTCGTATTACGTATTTTCATTGTTTATCGCCATGCTATCTTGTGTGTGTATTTTTGTGAAGTGGGGGGGGGGGGGGGGGGCTGGAGTCTCTCTACATCATCATTTTACTAATCGCCATCAATACATACAGCCAGCATTTTCATCATCGTCCATCAATATCATCACCATCATCATCACTACGGTCACCATCGATAAATCGGTATCATCAGAACAACTCAACATCTCTTCAGTGACTGGGCAATAACTTTCCTTTTCCACACAAAGCGGTTCCCTTTAGAAATTTGATTTGTTTACTAAAGCCTTGTTTCGTGAAGTTGCCCTCTCACTTCAGACATGCATGCCGCTGCGGTTTGTAGAAAGAACAGAAAAGGCGTAAACATTGCGTAACATGCACTTTCTCTGTCATCATGATGGTTCGTAGTAGGTCCATGCTGAAGGCTGGTGGAATTTGACAGGGGCCACGCGAGCGGCCACAGAATATTCATAAAACAATAATTTAAATGTAAATAACTATGCATCATGAGCCACTCGTGTTTTCTTAAGAACCCCTTTAAATATTGTGTTGCTCTTTACTCGAATATCGCAACCCTGAATCGCATTTGATTCCACATTTGGCGTCCATTATGCGAGCACGAGCAATACAGCCAGTAGTTAACTAGCTTAGCCTCGTGGTTGCTGCTTTCCCTAACGTCCGCAATTAAGGCACACCTTTTTTCCGTCAGCAAAATATCGAAAGTCGGGAGTGCGCCTTAAATAGTCAGGAACAGGATATTTGAGTCCTCAAATGCTACTTTTTAGTGGTTTTCAAAAAATCTCTGTGTCTCAACATGAATTACATAATGCAAATTAAGAATAGGATCTACTATTTGAAGTTAAACTACGTTCCTAATTTGAAAGGAAGAGAGGGTTTTTTCAGTTTTTATTTTCAGTCTCGATAAATTATGCCCTGTCACAAGGCACTTTGCCGGCCGAAGCTCTACCTTGTCTTCAGCTCACTCACCTGTATGATGCAGCTCACACAAGGGATAACGAATCACCACACGAAAACTAGCCTGTCCACATTTCTGTTTGGACTCGGAGGAAAATTCTGTCATCTTTAGTTTTAAAAACAACATTGTTACTGGGTCTAACTCAGTTCACAAGCACTTCAACCGTGCCTCGTAATAAAATGAAAGTATTTTTTAACACTGTCACTGAAATAAGAGCCGATCTGATGTTAACAAAAAGACCAATGTTGGCTTTTTTTTGGTGGCTTTTTGTTAACCAGATCAGATCGCGTCTTATTTCAGTGTTCGAAAAATACTTTCACTTTTCATTATACGAGGCACAGTTGAAGTGCTTGTGAACTAAGTTAGACCTAGGTCTAGTAACAACTAACAATGTTTTTTTTTTCAACTAAAGATAACAGATTTTTTTTTTCCAGATTTTTTTTTTTTTTGGGGGGGGGGGATCTTCGAAATAGGGGTGCGCCTTATAGTTTTGTGATTTGCTTTCTAGTATTGCGATGATGTATAGTTGTACGCTTTAAATTAAGACATGTTCATCATTGAAAATGGTCATGGAAATTTACATTATCCTGCTCTGGAAAGTCATGAAAAGTCATGGAATTTTTAAAATGTGTAAGTGTACGAACTCTGAAGTAAGTCTTTATAATTATTTGGATGTTTTGATATTTTCGGTTGATTCCAGATGAACAAAAGCAAAGGTAAACTGTTCGCCAGATTCTGGTAAAAATCGCCAGTCAATCCCTCTTTGAGTGTGAAGCAAGGGTTACCGGATGCGTGTGGGTCACCTACCTGGTTTTATCAAAGCATTTATCCTCGTACCAGACGGTTAATTTCGTCTATTTTGTAATTAGCCGCCTGGAGAAGAAAAAAATCTGCGGTAGTCCGCAGTTGACAAAAAAGTTAGGCGACAACTGTACCAAAATAAGTGATAATACTTCAACACTAAATACTTAAATTGTAAATTGATTTAATTTTTAGCTATGTCCTTCCATCGTGTTTATTTTAACTTTGACAAAATGACATGAGTTCGAGAACGCCGACTCGGCAGACTTTCACCGCATGTTAATTAAATCTGTTTAATGGTTGTTTTCTTGACAAAAACATCGAGTTAGAGTGACTATTGTGACGTTTGGAGATAACCATTATGACATCACAAAGCCGCGTAGCACTAGCATTCCACGCAGATGCGCATTTTTTCACAGACATTGCGCGCAAAGCAACGGCGCATAGCAACAAAGTAAACAAAGCAGCTCGAAGTTCGGGCGATCCCCCAAATTCCGCGCGTGCGTTCAATTCAACTGCCCGAAACCTGCCCGAAATCTGCCCGAAATCTGCCCGAAATCTGCCCGAAATCTGCCCGAACTTGCTCACATTTTTGGCAATTGACACTCAAAAAAAATACGCGACCCGCGAGTAGCTTGCCCGCGCCCGCAGCCCGCTGCCAAAACCTTTAGGCAGTAGTGTACATGTACACTGTACTTGTACTTGTAGGTTATATTATATTTTGAAAAAAAACCTGCTTCCTAGTTTATCATCCCCTACCACCTCCTATGTAATATTTATATAATTAATTGGATGGCTTTGAGTGAAAAACAAAAATATATTGATCGAGCTACATGTACACACATGTATGACAATATTGGACGAGTCGAAGACGAGTTTAGCGAGAGCAATATGTTCTTGTATCACACGAAAACAAAGCCATACAATATCATTATCTATATCAGTCTGACTTACATACATGTGTACATGTACAAGTATGTGTGTGTACCTCAGTAAATATACATACAGTTGTTGAAGTTCCCAGATGACTGAGCAATACAATTTAAACAATATTGGTCAGTCATCCGGGTACTGCGCTAAAGATATTGAATACACTGATTTATTGTACCCCTTGGAAGCCTTATATGTAGATAATAATATGTGATATTCTATCGAATTGACACAAAAAAAGAGAGAATATTCTGAAAAATCTGGACACTAAAATTGGCAACGCTTATTTTGGAATGGAGCACAAACCTCTTGTAATTTTTCACTCTTTTTTTAATACATGAATGTATCACCGTGAATAATAGAGTGGGTGTACTGTATTGACATAGTAAAAGCAGCACGAGGTCAAAGGTTAATAATTCAATTCAATTTCAACTTGTTTTCATTTTGTAGCACATGATATCATATATTGCATACTTGTAACACCGATGGAAAAGTATTGGATGACATAAAAATGTAGACAATGAGGCATTGAAAATCCACATGTAAACAATTGTTGAGCATCTGAAACATGAAATTTTATCAGGAAATTAATTTCAAAATTCACCTTTCAGTATTTTTGTGAGTTGGAACATCTACAACTGTACATGTGTATGTACAGCAAACAACATGGCACTTCCTTCCCATTTTCTTAACAAATCTGGAAAGCGACAACACATTTTTCTTAAAGGAACCATCAGAAGTAAAAGGTTGGCCAACGTTCTAATGAAACAGGTGCGCCAAAATATTGTAAATGTCATGGGACTGGCTTCGCAAAGTCATTGATTGTTGCCCTCTAAACCTGCCAACCGGCTAACTTTAAAGTACAGTAAATGTTTGAGTTATTGCCCATCAGGCTATACACAGGCAACCTGTTTCAATGAGATGTCAGCAAACTAGTACATGTCATGTACCCATTGCCTCCTAGAGCAGAGGGGTTCCTGTATTAAAGGTAAAGACCAGTTTTGGAAACGCCCCCCTCTAAAAAAATGAAATGGAAGCTCTTATTTAATACCAATCATGTGAAAGAATATGTTTTGACTATTAAATATGTGATGATACAAATACAGTACGTGATGATACAAATTTTGCAGAGAAACCGCCTACTAATTAATATATTTGGTAAATTATTATATCTATGTGGACCGGATAGATATCGCGAACGTGTCACATAGTCCCATACATCTTTCTGTATACAGTGTTTGTTATTTTACCAAGACTGGGCCAAATTTATTATGATTTTGATGATTCCAGAACTTTGCAGTACACACCAATACTTACATGCTACATGCACTATGAATATGACTGACAAAGAAAGCGGACAAAATATACAGTTCCTCAGGTAGACAAAGGAACATCCCGTCACTGCTATTATGTAAAAATGTGTAGAACAGGTGTCACATGCATATTCACCTTTTTACATAATAACAGTGAAGGGATGTTCCTTTGTCTACCTGAGGAACTGTATATTTTGTCCGCCATATTCATAGTGATGATCAACTTGTTCTGATCTATTCCACACCTTTTCTTTCACAATGCAATCGCATGACCAGAACTCAACTTTATCTTTAACCCATTGCCTACTAGAGCAGAGGGGTTCCTGTTAAGGCTGCGACGGGTATTCGAATGCTCGAGTACCCGCACGGTTGACAACTACTCGGGTACGATTTCTTGTACCCGAATATTCGGCCGCAAAAAAAAAAAAAAAAAAAAAATTTTAAATGTCCAGGCCCAGACTTACCCGTGCCAGGGAGAGCGGCGTCCGCTGGCATGGTACCGTTGGTAAAAATGTTCCCAACTCAAGCACTGTCAAACTCACCTTTCAGAAACTGGGACCAAATGTCCAGATTTCTGTTTGGACTTGGAGGAAAATGGATTATTCTGCCATCTTTGGTTTTTAAAAACAGCATTGTTTACTGTTATTATTCTTATTAAATCGGCGCCTTCAACTGCAACTCAAAGTAAAGTTGCATGCGTTTTCAGCGAGGGACCTGAGAAACTGCCGAGTGGTATGGTAGTGGCAAAAAAAAATAAAAAAATAAAATAAAAATTAAATTAAACAAAATTTAAAAAATCAAAAAAAATCAAAAAAAATCAAAAAAATTCAAAAAAATTCAAAAAAAATTCAAAAAAATTATAAAAAAACATGGCGTCTGAATATTCGAGTATTCGCCTGTGAGCATGGGAGTGTACTCGGTACCTCATTACACTGTTGTGCACAGCCCTAGTTCCTGTATTAAAGCTATGGGATTAACCTATTTCAGCAGTCAATGGGTTCATAGACAAATTCCTGAAATTATACATACATGTATACGTATGTACTTGTATGAATCTACAGGAATGGAGGCTACTTACCTCTAGGTCATGGAGGTATGGCAGCATCTCAATCCATGAAGGCATCTTCTTGCAGAAATGATCCATAAGATAATAGGACCCCGTTAGGAGACTCTTCTCACTGTGACACCGGTCAATGGAGATCCTTGGCAAGCCAAAGGGATTGAAGAACGTTGCCTCAATGCTTTCCAGTTTTCTGAGGTAAAGAATGTATTCGTCACAGGAGTCACTACTTGTTGTGCTTCCAGTGGACGTTGACGGCTTAATAGAGATGTCCGTTGAAGTTGTGGGTATTGAAGCAGATGAGGTCACAGGGTTGGACAGCATGCGTTCCTGGTGTCCAAGAGTTTGCTGAGGGAGTATCCTCATGATTTCAAGACTTTGATCGTCTCTGTCCCCCGCCGGAGGTTGAGTTGCTGTACTGGGGGCCCGTTTACGAGGTTTACGTTTCTTGATTTGTCCGAGGGCTTCGTTTTGCTGCTGCTGTGTCTGCAGCTGCAGCCGTCTTCTCTGCTCAGAGGATCCTTCGTACATACTCCTTCCTCCCCTTTGCCTGTCTCCTCTGACAGCTAGATAGAATAAAAGGACATAGGCAGTGAGAACTGGAAAACACTGATAAAAACTAAAGCACAGTCATTATTATAGATACATGATATTATGCAGATTTTCATCATACTCAATAGACACATGAAAAATGTACATGTACATGTACAATGTACCAAAGCAGTGCAAAACTGCAAATATTGAGAAAATTGAAGTAGAGAGTACATTTGCATTTGGGATAAAGACACTATTGACTACATTTGGGATAAAGACACTATTGACTTCATTTGGGATAAAGACACTATTGACTACATTTGGGATAAAGACACTATTGACTACATTTGGGATAAAGACACTATTGACAACTTTGGGGATTTATAAAGACACTATTGACTACATGTACATGTACATTCGAGATACAGACACTATTGACTACATTTGGGATAAAGACACTATTGACTACATTTTGGATAAAGACACCACTGACTACAATTGGGATAAAGACACTACATGTATTGACTAGTGCTGTAAGTCAGACGCTATATTCGTGTTCGGTTCGGCGATTTTTCACCCGAACTTGGTTCGGTTCGGGGTTCGGTGATATAATAGCAAGCAGCATTAGAGCCACGGCGGTCGGTACTGGGCGGCCGCGGCAGCCGCCTGCCCTGCCAGGCCCGACCAGCACGGAGGACTTCTACACACTGCTTCCGACTAGCACGAATTTCACATTATACTAGATGGAACTTCGACTGCGCGCAGTCGAAAATGATGCCGCATGACCTTTGACCTTGACCTCGTGACCCCGAAATCTAGTCAGTTCATCGGCTCTGCAAGATACATACATGACCAAAGTTTGGCAGGAATCCATCAATAGGTTCTTCAGATAACGCGATCACGAGCTGTTTTTGCATACATAATGAGCCCTGTGACCTTTGACCTCGTGACCCCAAAATCTAATCAGTTCATCGCCCTGCAAGATACATACATGACCAAAGGACGGACAACCCGAAAACATAATGCCTCCGGCTACTTCGTTAAAAACTGCTCTAAACGTAATTATTTGCGAAGAAAAATACTACTTACATTCGTATTCCGTCTTGAATCGTGTTTTATTTTCAATTTAAAAAAAAATCATGTTTTCAATTTGTCGATAAATGATATTTTTTAAAGATTTTCCGAGACGGTTTTTGTCTAATGTTAGAGTCATGAAAGCTGCCATCTTGAACAGAGACTCAGCCTTGTCAATAACTGTTTTTTTATAAGTTTTTTATTTTCAATAAAAAAATATAAAATCCCTATTTTTCCTGGATAAATAAATACCATACTAGAATATATACATGTATGTATTCATTTCATTATTTATATTGTAAAATTTGTCCGATATGGTTACAATAAAAATATTTTTTTTTTGTTGAGTGGGTTTGAGCTGAAACTGTTTTGATCACACACATGTATTCTTGTTTATATGGCTTGCGATCGCGACGTAGCGTGGTCAGGATTTGGGATTTAAATGGTGCCAGTGAAGTTGCGCCCACCACTGGATAGGCATAAATCACAAAGGTGGAAAATGGGAAAAAAGTAAAAAATGAGCAATCATGACATGAAAATTAGGTACATGTACAAAATGACAAGTTTATTAGCTTGCAAAAACATTTACATTTTTATGCCGAACATCCGAACCAGGCCTTTGCGTTCGGTTCAGTTCGGTTCGGTTCGGAAGTGCCATGTTCGGCGAACTTCCGTTCGGTTCGGCGGTTCGGCTACAGCACTACTATTGACTACATTTGGGATAAAGACACTATTGACTACATTTGGGATAGAGACACTATTGACTACATTTGGGATAGAGACACTATTGACTACATTTGGGATAAAGACAATATTCACTACATTTAGGATAAAGACACTATTGACTACGTTTACAATGTAGGCAATCAATTTGGCTCAAGAGTAAGACAACTAAACAAAAGTCCAACCTGATATAAAGTTATTTTTAAATAAAAGCAGGAAAAATACGAGAAACTTGTTTGTAAAAGGTTGAAGAAAATCTGAAAAACAGGAATTTTTGAACTGATGAATCCATGACTTTGCTGGAAACCATCTCCCCAATCATTCTGTGACTTTTATTGAATTTAACTTTAAGAATAACCTTTTCTTCCTTGTTTAACAAAGAGGGGCATGTACAAATGTTAAGGGTAAAGGAACGACAAACTTTGGGAGAAAATTGGAGAATTATACTCTTAAAAAAAAAACTAGATGGAACTTCGACTGCGCGCAGTTGAAATGATGCCTCCGTCATAGAGCAATTTACAAATCAAAATAGAAGAAATTTTTCAAATTCAAGTTCAATTGTAATCCATTAACAGTACTCAGAATATCGTGATTACAAGCAATTTCTCATATACATGTACATATACATGTATGACCCTTTCATCTTTGACCTCATGACCCTAACATCTACTCAGTTCATTGGCTCTGCAAGATGTCCCGAGTTAAATAGTAATCCATCTGTCAGTTCTAATGAGAATGCGTTCACAGCCTATTTTTGCATACATAATGAGCCGCATGACCTTTGACCTTGACCTCATGACCCCAAAATCTAATCAGTTCATCGGCTCTGCAAGTAACATACATGACCTAAGTTTGGCAGGAATCGATCAATCGGTTCTTGAGATAACGCGATCAAGAGCTGTTTTTGCATACATAATGAGCCCTGTGACCTTTGACCTTTGACCTCGTGACCTTAAAATCAAATCAGTTCATCAGCTCTGAAAGATACATACATGACTAACGTACGGACGGACGGACAACCCGAAAACATAATGCCTCCGGCTACTTCGCAACGGAGGCATAAAAAAATGATAAATGGAGAGCAGCTCACCCGGCCAGGATAACAAATTATGAGGCGCCGTTTGTAAAACAATTATATAGACAAATTATATGTTATATAATCATTATTTAACAAATAATAACCATTATTTACATATAATGCAAGAAAATTTACATTTTTATTTGTATATAATTCTTAACACATTTTTATTATTTATAAATAATGACAAAGAACGTTTCATTATTTATATATAATTGCCATTATTTATAAATAATTACAATTAACACTTTCATTATTTATATATAATAAAAAGCGTATTTCAATTATATAATATATAATGAAAAGCACATTTCCATTATATAATATATAATGAAAAGCCATTTCCATTATATAATATATAATGAAAAGCGTATTTCCATTATATAATATATAATGAAACGCACATTTCCATTATATAATATATAATGAAAAGCGTATTTCCATTATATAATATATAATGAAAAGCACATTTCCATTATATAATATATAATGAAAAGCGTATTTCCATTATATAATATATAATGAAAAGCACATTCCATTATATAATATATAATGTAAAGCACATTTCAATTATATAATATATAATGAGAGGCGTATTTTCATTATATAATATATAATGAAAAGCACATTTCTATTATATAATATATAATGAACAGCGCATTTCCATTATATAATATATAATGAAAAGCGCATTTCCATTATATATTAAATAACGATTGTGTATGCAAATGTCAATGGTTGGTAACGCCCATAATATGAATATTCATGAGCTTGACTGATATTATTATCCTCTATTCCAGGCACCTTTCCATTTTGTGTTCTTTGTGCATTCTTATCAGAAATCCTACGTTCGGTAAATAAGTCTCTGTATCACTATTCTCCTTCTTATTTGTATGCAGATTTGGTTATAATGATTGATAACTGTAATCATCCTCATTATTTTAATAAGAAATTTTTCTATCTGTGATGGAAGTTTTTATGTACGATTGCCTGATCTGAAGACAAGACTTTCGCTGCATGCATATTTAATGTATGACGTCACCCACACAGAGTGAGAGCTCGAAGTTTTCTTTGAAAGTTTGATGGTGAGTACAGCTGTAATTACGTTCAAATCTCGTAAATTGAATCATATTTATAAACATATCTGCTGTAGGTATGAATCTGTTGATATGTCTGTACATTATGAAGTGGTTTAAAATGGTTATATCTGATGAATTTAGGAGTAATCTACACTCGAACTTTTGATTCGTTATTTATCGTCGTGAGAAATATTGCAGCTCGATTGCCATCGTCACTCCTTGATCCTTGGCCCAAACTTTCGGGCGAGACCCTCTCTGAAAATTAGATACGAGTATAGGGTCTATAGGCAGATCACTTCACTAGCGCTAGCTGCATCAATGATACAAGCTTTTTGTTACTTTTAGGTCCAACTGTTGAAAAACTACTTTCATAGTTGGGTCAGAAGAAAGTTAATAGCTAACACTAAAAAGCATGGTCACAGTTGACATGAACAAGCGCCAAAATTTAGACCAGATACCGAGATAGTTAGACGAGTACGAGAGTAGAAAATTTGAGGCCTAACAAAGTTCGGCCTACAGACCAGTAGATAATTGGACTACCTGTGAACAGGCGTGGATCCAGGATTTCTTAGGGGGGGCCCAAATTTGAAAAGAATCTGCACCACCCCACTCTTACATGCAGGTTCCGCTAAACGTTTCTCTAAGTAGGTGAGGGTGGGGGGGGGGGGGGGGGGGGGGAGGTATTTACGATCAAGTAGAGCGTTGTGAAATTGGCGTGGTGTCTAAGGGCAAAGAACGTGCGGGGGTCAAGGGGCGGAACCCCCAGAAGCTCAGGGGTATAGGCATTTAATTGCGGTCAGATGAGCATATTACTATTAGCATACCTTATTTGTGACACTGGCAGGACACTAATTGGCGTCACTATTCTTTCTTTCTTTATGAATTTGCCATTGTCCCACAAACGCATTAAAAAGTATAATTTATTAAACTTTGAGGAAAAATCTCAGAAAATTATGTCATTTCAGCAACATCTGTAAATCACCGGTAATCACCGGTATCGAATTAGAAATAAACCACGTTTGAATTATATTTGGGGGGCATCTGTCAACCCCCCCCCCCCCTAAGTCCCCTTCCCCATCAGTACGCCAGTGCCCCTCCCCCCGATCTACACGTAACTGATCTCCCCTACCTTTCTTCTTTCTCTTTTTTTCTTTCCCTTTCTCTCCTATTTCCCTTTCCTTTCCCTTCCTACTCTCTGTTTTAGGTTTGCTAGGGGGAAGCAAGGGCCTTTTGGCCCCCCCCCCCGATCCACACATTGTTGGCGGGATTAATCGCAACTGTTCTCCCCTTCTTATCACCCTTTTCTTTTCTTCTTCCTCTTTTTTGTTCCCTTTTAGCTCTCCTCTATCCCTTTCCCTTCCTTCTCCTTTTTTTTTTGGGGGGGGGGGGAGGGAGGAGGAGGCAAGGGCCTTTGGCCCCCCCCCCTCAAACTACAACTTGTTGGCAGGAAAATTGCAACTGATTTCCCCCTTCTTTTCTTCTTCCTCTTTTTCCTTCTCTTTATCCCCTCTTTACTTTTTTTCTTTCCCTTTCCTTTCTTCTCTTTTATTTTTTGATGGGGGGAGGGGGAGAGGTTACAGCTGGGAGGCAAGGCCCTTTCGGCCCCCCGATCTCCTTTTCCCCATTTTCTTTTCTTCTTCCTCTTCTTTCTTTCCCTTTCTCTCCTTTTTCCCTTCTTTTCCTTCTCTCTCTCTCTCTCTCTCTCTCTCTTTTTTTTTTTTTTTTTTTTGGATGGGGTGGGGGGGGGGGGGGGGCCAAGGCCCGCTCGGCCGCGCCTGTCTGTGAATGTGATACTCGTAGTCGTACAGAGTCTTGTAGCTATCTAACAAACTAAAACACGATCCCCCCCAAAACAAAATATTCAGTCTAGACTACATTGTATACAGGGATACGTATAGTGGTGCCTGTGTGTTTCTTAAACTCTTTGTTGGCTTAGCCTAATTTGCCTCTGCTCTAGGCTCTATCTTTGAATTTTTGTTTGCTGTAAACACGATTAAGTTTTCTCTGTTATATATAGATCTAGGTCCATACCTTTTTTGCGTTTTTTCAATTTGATAAAATGAACAGTTACGAGACATGCATCTAGATCATCTAGAGACTGTAGATCAACTAGATCTGGATGAAGGATGAAGGAGGGCTTTTTTGGTAAAGAGAAAATCCAAATTAAAATAGAACAGTTAATTCTGCAAATGCTCATCAATGTTTAAATGATCATGCTCATTTCCTTTTATTCTAAGAATTGAATTCCCCCCCCCCCCCTCTCTTTTACAGGAAAATGTACAGAGACTTGTCGCAGTTAATGCAGTACCAAATACTTGCTTTCTTGGAGTATGTGCTTGAAACAAGAATGTCCTGGAGAAAACAGACCACCACAAGAGAAGGTAAACATATTTACTTTTGATCTAACTTGATCTGTTTATTTTTTTTCAAGTAAAACAACATTTTGAAATGAGTGAGGTCAAGGCCAAGCTGGAGGGGATGCGAAGGGCTGGTTTGAGAAGTATGTATTAATGGGATGGCTATGTATGATTCCACATGAAAAAATTTGAGGCCTAGGCCTACAATGTACATGCAAGACATTTTAATGTTACAACAGAGATACATGTATGAAGTAGGTATCAATGTTTTACTTTCATTCTCTTCTCTTTTCATTCAACAGACATACATGTACAGTATGGACTATGAAGTTCTACTTAGCCTCTTCAATGAACTGCTGGAGCTGCGACTGGGTATCAAAACCTTGGTATTATAAACTTCATAACCAGTGGCGGAGATATGTTGTTAGCCAGGGGGTAGGGGTCAGTGCCCCCCCCCCCACTTTTTCAAGTACCCCCAGTATGCCCCTTTTATGGCCTTTTCACATAGGTAAAGTGCCATATTACTTTGACAAGTTCCCCTATAAATTTGTAAAATTGCCCCTTCCCCATTTCACCTCTGATAAGTGCCCCTTATCCTTCGACAAGTTCCGATTCTTCTATGCAATAAGTGTTCATTTTCCATTCTCATAACTGCCCTTTTTAATCTCTAGTAAGTGCCCCTTTTCAACTACGAGAAATGCCCCTTTTCACTTTTGATAAGTGCCCCCTCCATCTCCTGATTAGTGCTCTTTTCATCTCTGATGAGTGTCCCATTTTGTCTCTAATAACTGCCACTTTTATTTGACACGCCCCCTTTTCCTTCCTAATAAATGCTCTTTTTTCTGATCATAAGTATCCCTTACCCTTCTCATAATTACCCCTTTTCATCTCTCATAAGTGCCTTGTTTACTTTAACATGTGCCTCTTTTCCTTTTTAATAAGAGCCACTTCCCCGTTTTCAGAATAGCCCCCTTTCACCTCCAATAAATGCCCCTATTAAAATCTGATCTGCACCTCCCTTTTTGTCTCGCCTACAAGCAAAAAGTGAGACATAGGCGCTGCTTTTCCGGTGACGGCGGCGGCGACGGCGTCAACATCAAAACTTAACCTAAGGTTAAGTTTTTGAATTTTTGATATAATTTTTAAAGTTTAAGTTTTTAGTCAATGAAACTTAGACTATAGGGTTATCAAGTATTCCCAATCACGTGAGAATTCCCATTCTCATAAGTGCCTTTTTTCATTCCTGGTGAGTGCCTCTTTCTGTAGGTCTAAGAAGTGCCCCATTTTCACCTCTGATAATTACCCTTTTACATGACACATGCTCCTTTTCCCCTTATCCCTTTAGTGTCCCCTTTTCCTCTCATCATTAACGCGCCCCTAATTTCAAGCGACTAAGAGTAACTTCCCCCAAAGCTCGCTCGCATTTATAGATGATATAATTACGTTACTTATTAAAGGTCTTTTCAGTCTTCCATTGTGAGAATGTGCTTATAACCCCATCAGGATTGGTTTTTTCCCTCTTAATAAGATGCAATTTTTTGTACTGCAATATCTTGTATAATAATAATAATAATAACCTAGACTTATATAGCGCATTTCATCTTCGAAGAAAATAGCAATGCGCTTTACAATATTACAATATTAATACAACAAAATTACACATAACAACTAATTCATGAACTAAAGATATATATGTATGGTGTATAAAGAGAAACAAATGTTGAAATCGTCCCTGATAATGTAATCACAATGTAGGGGTATATACCATTGTCTAAAAAATGGATATTTTCGCTTTGAGATTCCCTTTTTTTCCAGAAAGTGCCTATTTTGTTGGTGCCCCCCCCCCCCCCTTTGGAAGACGCTCCGCCACTCCTGGGGGGACACATCAGTCAAAAGCGCGCACAGGGGGGGGGGGGGGGTTGAGGGGTAATGTGCCCCCCTCCAAAGCTGAATTTTTGAACCTGGATTTTGTCAAACTCCCAATAGATAAATATCATTCACAATTCTCTTCAAGCAGTACGTGTAACTTCACCTTGCAAGCAGTATGTTTAATTTTTTAATCACCTTGTATATTAGGCCCTGTATTTCAGCTCAAATTGTTTAGTGATTGTGGACAGGCGAAGCAGGAAAATAGAAAATTTGGCCTTCATACACACAACCACACCAGTGACACCATGAAACAGAAACACTATTACAATGATTACCCGTACTGAAACATAGTTTTCAAACTACCGAGGAGAGGTAACCAGGAACCAAGGTATAATACAATGATGCAATTTTACCCATGTTGTAGTAGTACATGGTAGTAGTATGGATGTCCCGCCTCTTCTTTTATGCACATCCTTTCCACTGCTATCGCAAGTTTTAAAAAAAGGGCCCAATGCTGCATAACTAAGCAAGGTAGGAGTTCATTAAAAACATGATGTAAAACATTAAGTATATCACACTAAGCATCTCAATCTGACAGCACGATGTGGAGAAAAGTTAATGGTGTAGATAAATACACAACAAATATGTTCATCGGCAGTCTAAGTCAAGCAATCATTTATAAAACTGAGGCTTTGCCAAGGCATCCATTTTAAGTATGTGTCTATAGGGCAAATAAGATGTAGTCAAGTACTCAAGTTACCACCTGTCAGCCAAGATCAAACTTTTGGAATATAAGAGTTTTGGGGAGGGGTCATCTTTTATCAATTTCTGTTTATTGATAATAATTATAACATTTGGGAATGGGCCTATGAGTATGATTTATATATTGTATAAAACAAGCAACTGTTAATAAAGGTCTGATATACCTTGGTGCGTGTGTGGACCACGGAGTAACCATCACACTAAAGGATGTTATATACTATTGTACAGTATTATTGTTTCTCTGGAAAAAATTGCAGTCATTGAGTCATAGGTATTTTTTTTTTTTTAAGAAATGTTTTTATAATGTGTTTTATAATGAAGGGTGCAGGTCATGATACAATACATTCCCTGGAGAAAAAAATAGTGCTCAGATTTAGCCTAAGTATGCTTTGTTGAATTTTTAAAGAAAAAAGTAATCTACAAATGGAAGTAGCAGATGAGGTCATTTGTGCTTAATATTTGACCATCAATGTTATAATCTGTAAACATATTAGTTTGTTGTAATAAAATGAATAAATTAAACATGTTTATTATCTTATATACAGTATTCCCTTCATATCTTTTCTTTTTAGTGTGCATATATGGTTGGATAAATAGAATCATATGTGGAAAAAATCTGGAAACAGAAGGTGAGAGTTCAGAGAGAGAGAGAGAGCAAAAGAGAAAGGAAAGGAAATGAGAGAACTGTTTAATGGTGAGAGATGTTGATGTCGTGAAAATGAAAAATTTATAATGCAGTGAGACAGCGAGAGAGAGAAAAAAAAAAAAAAATCCATCTTATAAATGCATTAATCGCCTCGCCGCAATGCGGCTCGTGGGCGATGCTCTGCATCGTCATAGGGACAACCCCCCCCCCTTAGCAAAAAGCTAGATCCGCCCCCCCCCCCCCCCCCCCCCCCCCCCCCCCCCTGATAGGCCCTGACAATGAAATCTGGAGAACATACAGTTTCACAAGGGCTGGACTACTCTCTCGTGGATCAAATAAAGAAATAATGGAAGTTATTATAAAAGTATGTTTTTCTCTCTTGTTATGATAATTGGAGAAAAAAACCCTGTTAATTAGATTATATTAGTTTTAGCTTCAACTGTTTGATATTAATATGCATGTGGGCACAAATAGCAGCAACTGCGGTAAGTGATATCTACGGTATTCCTTGAGCTGCGGTAAATGATCTTATTGTATATGCCACTTACTGGTTTTCCATAGACCTGTGCACAAATGTTATCATATAATGCTATTTTTAAAAAATTCAATAGGATGGTGTACAAATCGAATATATTATGCCATTCTTTCCACTTAACTTCATGTTATTCAATATCCGTGTCATTCAAACAATACAGGCAAACATTCCCTGATGTCATTAAGTTTACATCAATCTATCTTGCTTCTCTCCTTATAAACAAGCCATCTTCATTGGAATTCACATCCTGAATTCCAATGAAGATAGACACCTCTCTTGCATTGTACATGAAATATCCATTCACTGATCTCCGCATGAAGTACCCTCAATTTTACGCACAGAAAGCTCACACTAACCCGTAACCAAAACCACCCTGAAATGATGACAATATTCAAAAGATCAATTCATTTGTACTCAAGTGTGGATTTTAATTCATTTGATCCCTTGATAGTCTGGGTTCGGTATACCGAAACAGGGGAGGGAGCAGCTTGTGGCGTGGAACCATAAGGACCAACGAGGTTCTTTTGGGACATAGTTTATATAAAATTACCAAGCTGAAACCTACCCTAATACCAGTCACATAAATCAATGCTCAACTGAGTATTTGTTGCGTTTTCCTCAATCATGACTTGTTGAGTTTTGTGCAGAAGTGCTACAATCCATTGTTTGAGAATGTATATAGCGAGTAGTCCAAATCTGGAGGGTCGCAAACTCCTTCTCAACCTCCATTGTTACATCTTGATTCCCGAAGAGCCTTGTGATTTGAGATGAACTTGGGAGAAGTTCCCACGTCGTTTTGGAGGCACACGCTCCTTGTGCTGACTGCTCCTCTTCAGCAACTACTACAGACAAGTCCACTTGTATCTTTGTAACCAATTCCAATAAGCCAGCTGTTCATGAATAAAATGTTAATTGAAAGAAGAAAAAAAAAATCCAATATTGTTACAAGCACTTTAAGATCTAAAGCTGACATCACAAGTATATTTCTTTTTCTTCTTTCTTGTTGTTTTTCTTCTTCTAGTAATCTTCAAAGGGCTATTAGTTTTATATAAATTCACTGTTTGCTCAACAGGAGTACATTCCTTATTTTCTGTGCCAACGAGAGATCCCAGATTAAAATATTACTTCTCATTATGGTCTGAAATGAAATACCATATTGCCAAACATGTATTTTATTACTAATATACTACATGTCTGAGTAAAAGATCTAATCAAACATTCCGACCATTGTTTTAAAGACAGTCAATACTACTGGGCCAGAAGGGATTAGACCACCCAGCCAGGTCACTGACAGTTGGCTATCTCATCAACTCAGCTCTCAACTAACATAAGAGAGGATCATGGGGGACCAACAGACACCGATTGGGGAAGTTTTCTATATAGAGAGAGCAAGTAGGACAGTGGGGCTTTAAGAATAGCAATTAGCATTCATAGAAATGGCATAGAATTTACATCCTTAAACTTTAAGCTTTGAAAACCTCGTTTTGATTTGAGTGTAACTTTTGAGTTATTAACAACCAAAAGTTTCCAGTGATTTGTTTTTGTTTCACTTTTAGTACACAAAAATATTTTTCTTTATCACACTTGCAGGATATAATCATATAAGATAATTTGATGTTGTACTGCTAGCCTGCCCCCCCCCCCCTCCCCCTCTATTATACGAGTGTGAAAAAAAATACAATTCTTTGTAGCCTTTCTTGATAACTAATCAAAATTTTGAACTTCAGTTAATGTTGTTTAAAGAATATATTATGAAAGTGAGATGGATTGCAGGTGGCAAGGGTGTATTGGTTGAGAATTGCAGGTAATAATTCATGCTCTACTATGAGCCAACTTACTTCACACACTATCATCTTGCAGCAGGGTAAGGTTTTTACCGAAATTTTAGAACTTGCAATGGGATGTACTTAAATATCAACTTTGTACAATAGCAGTATGTAGAAAGGAATTTAGGATAACCTGACTTTGGGTCTGCCAATGCTTAACACAAGCTTTATTTCATCAAGATATGGTTATTGCTCAAGTTGTGATAGGGTTTTAGATTAGCTTTAGGGTTAATATTACGTTTAGCTATGGATCCAGGATTAAGATTAAGAATTCATTTTGTGTTACAACATAACCACTAAACAATAGAGCAGGTCGTAAAAATCAGATACACGTTTCACAAACTGGGGGTCAGCGTATTTTTAGTTTACTAATACAAAGGAAGATTTTTAAACTGCCAATGATGAGTATCAATACATACAGCTCCACCAGCACCTGGAAAATCTGATTGTACGACACTTGTTCCTCAAGACATTTGCTCAACATCAATTTCCTACACTATTATCCAAATACTTAACTTCATCCCAGGATCCAACACTAGACCTTACCCTATACCTAACCTCAATCCCAATTGCAACCCTCGGCCTAACCCTACACATTTGACAAATAAAGCCTTGAGCAGTCGTTGCAGGAGCAAATGTTTGGTCACTCGAAATGCCATGACAGGCTCACTTGCTATGACTTTATCTGTTTCTTTACCAGATTTTAAAAAAAACATTGTAATATTCATTATTAATTACCAGTCCATTGTGCTTTGCTCCTAATATGTCAGGCACAAGAGGCCATCGCTTTCAGGTAAGGGGCAGAACATCAAGAGTGGAACCTCAAGGCACCCCCTGATCTGTCAACAGGAAGCCCTCCTTCTCAATCCCTGGAACAGAATTATAAACAATTCAATAAATATTAACCAAATTTGAAATAAATAGCACTATTTAATATTTTAGTTGTCTTTAACGTTTACTTTTTCAGCAAAATTTGAAGGTCAATTGTTTTTTTTTTTTTTTGCTTGTCGTTCCTTTTCATGTATTGGACCCCCCCCCCTTTCCCCCCGCACATGAGCTTAAAATGTTAATTCTAAAAAGAGAAACACTTCAGCAACGTGTTAGTAGACATGTGGATTCATACATAGCCATCCCATGAATACATACTTCTCAAACCAGCCCTTTGCATCCCCTTCAGTTTGACCTTGACCTCACCTATTCAAAATTTTGTTTTACTTGAAAAAAACTAAACAGATCAAGTTAGATCAAAAGTAAATATGTTTACCTTCTCTTGTGGTGGTCTGTTTTCTCCAGGACATTCTTGTTTCAAGCACATACTCCAAGAAAGCAAGCATTTGGTACTGCATTAACTGCGACAAGTCTCTGTACATGTTCCTGTAAAAGAGAGGGGGGGGGGTTTAATTCTTAGAATAAAAGGAAATGAGCATGATCATTAAAACATTGATGAGCATTTGCAGAATTAACTGTTCTCTTTTGGATTTTCTCTTTACCAAAAAATCCCTCCTTCATTATCTAACATTGAAATTTATATTCAATTCCTTGATCCAGATCTAGTTGATCTACAGTCTCTAGATGATCTAGATGCATGTCTCGTAACTGTTCATTCTATCAAATTGAAAAAACGCAAAATAGATATGGACCTAGATCTATATATGACAGAGAAAACTTAATCGTGTTTACAGCAAACAAAAATTCAAAGATAGAGCCTAGAGCAGAGGCAAATTAGGCTAAGCCAACAAAGAGTTTAAGAAACACACAGGCACCACTATACGTACGCCTTTATACAGTGTAGTCTAATTTTGGGGGATCATGTTTTAATTTGTTAGACAGCTATGAGACTCTGTACGACTACGAGTATCACATTCACAGGCAGGCACGGATCCAGGGGGCCGCCCCCCCCCCCCCCCACCCCCGCAAAAAATAAAAAGAGAGAGAGAGAGAGAGAAGGAAAAGAAGGAAAAGAAGGGAAAAGGAGAAAAGGGAAGGAAAAAGGAGAGAAAGGGAAAGAGAAGAAGAGGAAGAGGAAAGAAAAGGGGGAAAAGAAGGAGATCGGGGGGCCGAAAGAGCCTTGCCTCCCAGCTGTAACCTCTCCCCCTCCCCCATCAAAAAATAAAAGAGAAGGAAGGAAAGGGAAAGAAAAAAGTAAAGAGGGGATAAAGAGAAGGAAAAAAGAGGAAGAAGAAAGAAGGGGGAAATCAGTTGCAATTTTCCCGCCAACAAGTTGTAGTTCGGGGGGGGGGGGGCAAAGGCCCTTGCCTCCTCCTCCCTCCCCCCCCCCCCCCCCAAAAAAAGGAGAAGGAAGGGAAAGGGATAGAGAGCTAAAAGGGAACAAAAAGAGGAAGAAGAAAAGAAAAGGGTGATAAGAAGAGGAGAACAGTTGCGATTAATCCCGCCAACAATGTGTGGATCTGGGAGGGGGGGCCAAAAGGCCCTTGCCTCCCCCTAGCAAACCTAAAACAGAGAGTAGGAAGGGAAAGGAAAGGGAAATAGGAGAGAAAGGGAAAGAAAAAAAGAGAAAGAAGAAAGGTAGGGGAGATCAGTTACGTGTAGATCGGGGGGGGGGGTGGGGCACTGGCGTACTGATGGGGAAGGGGACTTGGGGGGGGGGGGTTGACAGATGGCCCCCAAATATAATTCAAACGTGGTTTATTTCTAATTCGATACCGGTGATTACCGTGATTTACAGATGTTGCTGAAATGACATAATTTTCTGAGATTTTCCTCAATATTTAATAAATTATACTATTTTAATGCGTTTGTGGGACAATGGCAAATTCATAAAGAAAGAAAGAATAGTGACGCCAATTAGTGTCCTGCCAGTGTCACAAATAAGGTATGCTGATATGCTCATCTGACCGCAATTAAATGCCAATACCCCTGAGCTTCTGGGGGTTCCACCCCTTGACCCCCGCAGGTTCTTCGCCCTTAGACACCACGCCAATTTCACAACGCTCTACTCGATCGTAAATACTCCCCCCCCCCCCCCCCACCTACTTTAATAGAGAAACGTCTAGCGGAACCTGTATGTAAGAGTGGGGTGGTGCAGATTTTTTTGTCTACCCCCCCCCCCCCCCCTCGGTTTTTTTTTTTGCTCATTTCGCCACTGCCGGTGTCACTATTATGTACCAATATTTGGCTTGCATAATTTCCCCCCCCCCCCCCCCCCCCCCCCCCCCCCCCCACTAAGAAATCCTGGATCCGCGCCTGTTCACAGGTAGTCCAATTAATTACTGGTCTGTAGGCCTAGGCCTCAAATTTTCTAGGCCTACTCTCGTACTCGTCTATCTCGGTATCTGGTCCAAATTTTGGCGCTTGTTCACAACTCATGTCAACTGTGACCATGCTTTTTAGTGTTAGCTATTAACTTTCTTCTGACCTAACAATGAAAGTAGTTTTTCAACAGTTGGACCTAAAAGTAACAAAAAGCTTGGATCATTGATGCAGCTAGCGCTAGTGAAGTGATCTGCCTATAGACCCTATACTCGTATCTAATTTTCAGAGAGGGTCTCGCCCGAAAGTTTGGGCAAGGATCAAGGAGTGACGATGGCAATCGAGCTGCAATAATTCTTACGACGATAAATAACGAATCAAAAGTTCGAGTGTAGATTACTCCTAAATTCATCAGATATAACCATTATAAACCACTTCACAATGTACAGACAAATCAGCAGATTCATACCTACAGCAAATATGTTTATAAATATGATTCAATTTACGAGATTTGAACGTAATTACAGCTGTACTCACCATCAAACTTTCAAAGAAAACCTCGAGCTCTCACTCTGTGTGGGTGACGTCATACATTAAATATGCATGCAGCGAAAGTCTTGTCTTCAGATCAGGCAATCGTACATAAAAACTTCCATCACATATAGAAAAATTTCTTATTAAAATAATGAGGATGATTACAGTTATCAATCATTATAACCAAATCTGCATACAAATAAGAAGGAGAATAGTGATACAGAGACTTATTTACCGCACGTAGGAGTTCTGATAAGAATGCACAAAGAACACAAAATGGAAAGGTGCCTGGAATAGAGGATAATAATATCAGTCAAGCTCATGAATATTCATATTATGGGCGTTACCAACCATTGACATTTGCATACACAATCGTTATTTAATATATAATGGAAATGCGCTTTTCATTATATATTATATAATGGAAATGCGCTGTTCATTATATATTATATAATGGAAATGTGCTTTTCATTATATATTATATAATGGAAATACGCCTCTCATTATATATTATATAATTGAAATGTGCTTTTCATTATATATTATATAATGGAATGTGCTTTTCATTATATATTATATAATGGAAATACACTTTTCATTATATATTATATAATGGAAATGTGCTTTCATTATATATTATATAATGGAAATAGGCTTTTCATTATTTATTATATAATGGAAATGTGTGTTTCATTATATATTATATAATGGAAATACGCTTTTAATTATATATTATATAATGGAAATGGCTTTTCATTATATATTATATAATGGAAATGTGCTTTTCATTATATATTATATAATGGAAATATGCTTTTCATTATATATAAATAATGAAAGTGTGAATTGTGATTATTTATAAATAATGGCAATTATATATAAATAATGCAAAGTTCTTTGTCATTATTTATAAATAATAAAAATGTGTTAAGAATTATATACAAATAAAAACGTACATTATCTTGCATTATATGTAAATAATGGTTATTATTTGTTAAATAATGATTATATAACATATAATTTGTCTATATAATTGTTTTACAAACGGCGCCTCATAACAAATCACAGAAATGCCAATCTCTGTTTGCACAATCACAACTTTGGAACTTCATTTACTGTACATATGTGTCTCCTTTGATTTTCTTCAAGCTTTAACTGATCTATTTCCCTTGTGTCCTTTCAAAGCAAACATGATGCCAGGGTGGATTTCCCCTTGAAATTTGTTTCCCCAAAGGGAGAACAAGAAAATGTGGTAGTGTTTATTAAACCTTGAAGGAAATTTGTTCCAGCCATCATGTGTATCAAAACTTTTTGAAGAAAAAAAAAGGGAAAAACTTACCTTCCTGCTTCATGCCAACATCCAGGCATTTTTTGAAACGACAGTAGGCACAGTGTTTACGATTCTGCAAAATAATCACACAGCTGCCAGCTAAGGCACAAGCTAAGCGCTCATTTCTCTTGTTTTGGATAGTTCGCTTGAAGAAACCTTTGCAGCTCTCACAAGAATGCGTGCCATAATGGTATCCAGAAACTACATCGGAACAAATAGGGCACTTTCCACCTGCTGCGTTCTTAACACCGACAGTGGCTTTTGACTCTGGGTCTCTTTTGGCATTAGTTGCTTGTGTCAAGTTCTGCCCATTTTCTGCGAAGCTACAGGTGTCAGCTTCACTTTTCACAACTATGTTTTCAATATGATTGTGCAACCTCTCTACCACACCTACATGTAAGTGTTCCGCTTCTCCTGAACTTGCCGTTCCCCCTGATGAAACATTGCTATGGCTTGTTGTCCTCTGGCAAGAATGAGCAACAAAATGTTGTTCCCCCTTTGGTTGTTTCAACGTCACATTTCTCGAGTTTGATGGAATCTCATAATCTGTTCTAATACTACTGTTTCCAATCTGTGGAAAGTTATCGGATTCATCTGCGGCGAGTGATGAAATTTGATGCACAGAAATAAGATCGTGGGAACCAATAACAGGGGCCCAGAGATCATTGACTGATATGGTGGAGAGATCACTTCCCATCCTTGCAAGATCTTGCGGTATTGCAGAATAGGCTTCACTTTGCGATTCACATAGTTGATGTTGCCTTGTGGGGGTTGTGCCTTTCGAACGGCCAAAGGCATCAGCTCTTGAAGGTTTTCTTGAAAGCCTTGAACCCAAGTTGTCAGGCCCGTCCCAGTGTGGCTCCTGATCAAACAACATAGTTGATATCGTACCTTTTGAATTTGATGGCCTTCTGGCAGATGACTCGGAATGGTACAATGCTCGATCACGTTGTTCACAAGCAGTTTTCAAATACTTTGCTAGAATCTCATCATCACGCATCTTATCCAACTCGGTTCTTTCCCCAATGGATAGTTTGGAGAGATCGTGATATCGAAGGACATTCTGCACTGTTGGCCTTCCAGTTACGGGATCCACACCTCTAAGGCACTGTTCCAAGATTGTGTCCGGACTCTGCAGCTGTTGGCTCGCCTGTTCCTGCCTATCCGCACTCTCCCACTTGAAACGAGGTAAACTGCTACTCGTTGCTTTCTTTCGTTTGCGTAAGTCTAGTGCCTCTGCTTGCTCAACACCATGACAAGACAGCTCTGCATCTGACACTGGTATTCTACCGTTTGCTTGAGCACTTGCAGTTCTTTTGGACGAGTAAAATTTGTTAAGCAAACGACGCTTAATAGGGATGCATCTTTCTGTTGATGTGGTAGGACTGGCAGGTTGTTCTTGCCCAAGACTTTGGTGCTCATGATGTCTATACATTGTCAGACATCATCTTGGAATGCAGAAATCATCGTTCCTCCTCCTCTTGTTGTTTGCATGAATCATATTGGGAAGTCCACATCAAAGTGCATCGATCTGTACAAAGAATTTAAGAAAATGGATTATGTATTTAATGAAACCGATTCTTTTTATGAAGTTGGGGGAATGGTACATCATCATGTCTGTACAATTGTAGTTCTGTACAATTGAAAGTTTTCAAAGTCGGTGCATATTTTCATTGTGTACCAATTAGTAGACCTAGTACATGGTCACAGAGGCTACATCTCTAATTACTATTGCATTGCCATCGATAAGAAACTGAAGCCTGGGCCCTGGCCATTCCAGCAAAGTAACTCCAGGAAGTTCCGACGCCGATGTCGAAGCTTTAGCAGGTGCATCAGCAAATATTCAAACAGCGGGTTGGGAAACATTATCTCAAAATATGCAAAGGGAATAATTACAATTTGGACTTTAATAGGTTGCTCGACTCCTCTGGGCACCTTTTGACAAGGCCTCGTGACTCTGGCTAAGCGGCTGAGACGAGTCTAGATACCCGGGGTGAACGCGCAACCGCCCCGAGAGCCTTTTGCAATCTAGATATTACTGCTCCGCATGAATTATTCATAGCATTGGATTTATTGAACAAATAGAATGGGCCCATCCCCCAGTTGGCTTCGTTCGTGACTCGTTCATTATCAAAACATGTAAGAAAAGGTAAAAGACGTAAATACGTTATATTCAAATTTAATTTAAATGCAAAATTACAATGAAATAGGAAGCATTTGATGACTTATGCTAACAATCATTAGTGAGATAATTGGACTTTCCCTGTATATAAAATGAACCAGTCTCGTTTTCATTCCATGTAGAGGTCAGTGGTCATAGCCCGAACGTCAGTTCATCTATAGTAGGTCAATGTTTGTACTATAAGTACAGTTTACTCTGTGTGTTTGTGATGGATACTATATGCTGATGTAATGCAAGGATACGTTCGATGATTGGACGCTAACATTTCGGTAGAGAATTCCAGTCGGAAACAAAGGTTAACATAAGAAATCCAAACTGGATTACCAAAGGCTACCGTGGCTGTGCTTCTTGCTCTGTCATTCACTCGCGATTAGTCTCTTTTTAGTTGCTCGGCGTCTATCAGACATGTGGCCTTGTTCAAAGGCTACTGGGCATCTGGCTGGCCACTTGAAATTATAATTTGAAGAAGTCTTATATGGGGGAAAAAGGGGTGATTCTTCGTCCTACCCCGACGATTCTTCCATGTTGTATCGTCGACTCAACATGGCGAAGAGAAAGTACGCATGCGCGGTAGTCAGTAGAGGCGCTGGTCCGAGAATGAGGATCGTCCTCATAAACGCGGACAAAATGCGTCCTCATAAACAAGGATCGTCTGCATTTTCACGGACATTTTTTTTCATCGGCGCTCTGCGGGTTTCGGGTTACCGAACCGCCCGCTGGCAATGCCAAATTTGGATTCCCCAGGGGAAATTAACCCTAGATGACCGTCTACTTGTATGGGTTGTCCGTCTTCCAAAGGATTTATTGCTCATAATGTGGAGGTCTCTGTACAAAGTCAATGTAAAATGCATCAAGAAAATCATCCCGTAATCCGTTTTTTGCATCGCCAATGTGCCGATCAAAAATATGGAACATCTGCATTTTTTGCAGACGATCCTTGTTTTTGAGGGCATTAGTCCACATTTACAAAGATAATCTTTGTTTATGAAGACGATCCTTACCGGTATTCTCGAACCAGCGCCCCTACTGGTAGTGCCTACTTTCTCTTCATCGGCGTCGGAGCTTCCTGGAGTTAAATACAGCATGTAGATCTACAGCAAAGCAGATTAGAGAGTCAATGCTAATGCATATATTGAACTCTAGCGCTGCACTAGATCTATGTGCTAATAGGAAGCAAATGCACACATGAATAGTCAATACACAAATCACACATAGACTTAGTCTTAGCGAGTTGAAAACATTGAATTTACTATTACTAGCCTACTCACCCTACTGCACTGCTAGATTGTCACTAGATCTAGATCATGATAGCTACAGTACCGATTTTGAGTGAAATCAGTTGAGTTTTGTACAGTGGTCAGGTGGTGTTTGAAATGTTGAGAATCAATGGAACAGGTTTTAATACACAGCCAGGATAGCAGTAATGCAGCTGTGATGTGATGTGTGGCCCCGGAGTGGCGCTGGCGCAGGCGCTAGCCTGGCAAGCGTTCGTTCGGTTTTAACTTAGTACCGGTACAGCCTACAGCTATGCTAGGTTACACACATTCATTGATGAAAATATTGTTTAACGTGATCAAAGTCACAGATTTTTGTACCTACCATGCATTTTACGATGAATGCACCGTGCCATAAACATCATAATTCACGACCCGACACTACATACAGGACCCGTCCGTCCTCTGGTTCCATCCATATTTCTATGGCATATCGGCGTAATACAGAAGCAAATCATGCAATGCGCATGCGCATGCCGTCAGAGATAACTAATTAAGACGTAGCATAATGAAAGAGATAGTTGTGACATGCGCAAGTCATGGAGCGCTGAAATAATTTCCTCCCTTAGCATCTGGGAGGTACTATTTGGAGCTCAAATGGATAGTGTGTACCCTTGCGCATGTCGCAACCTTTTCTCAGTACGCTGTGGCTGGAGCTAAACAACTGACTGTGCATGGATCCGTTGGCTATAGGAACAAACTCGGACTTGGTGAAAAATTGGAGGCCTACTTTAAAAAGCCATATTCTCTTAATTGGAGCAAGTATGTTTAACTGACAATGACATACATTTTCAATTTTTTTCCATAGAGTTATTTCTAAATAATCGCTTTTAAAATATACAGTCAAAAACATATGCAAACTAAATCTTTAATTTAGGGTAATACAAGCGCGGATCCAGGATTTCTTGGGGGGGGGGGGGCAAATTTTAAATTATGCGAGCCAAATATCGGAGACCAGCATTGACGTAATAGGGGGTGGATGCAGGGAGGGGCGAGTTCGATCCCCCTCCCTCCTCATTAAATTATTAGAGAAAGAAGACGATTCGTTGTTCCGTTCTCGTCTCTTAAATTCTCGTCTGAATTCAGTTTCACACCCCCCCCCCCCCTTCTGCGCGAAGCGCAGAAGCTTTGACGTTTCATTACATTAATAGAGAAAGAAGACGATTCGTTGTACCGTTCTCGTCTCTTAAATTCTCGTCTGAATTGAATTCAGTTTCACCCCCACCCCCCCCCCCCCCCCCCCCCCCCCCCCCTCCTGCGCGGAGCGCGGAAGCTTTACGTTTCATAAAATCTTAGAGAAAGAAGACGATTCGTTGTACCCGGCGTTCTCGACTCTTAATCCTTGTCTGAATTTCAAAAATGTTCTTTGTCTGCTCCTTTTTTTCCCCACTTTTGTCTCCTCTTTTTTTGGGGGGGGGGGGCTGGCGTTTTTTGGGGGGACCGCCCCCCCCCCCCGCCCTTGCTAAGCGCCTGCGGTCAGATGAACATAATTTGATACAATAAAATTGTCCGGTAGCTCAGGGGTTTAATGCAATACATTACCGTCAGATGAGCATCTAAGGGCCCGCCTTAGGGCCCTAGAATCCAGGGGGCAGAGCCTCCGGAAGCTTTGGGGTTTTAGGCATTTAATCACAGTCAGATGAGCATAGTTTGATATCTCATTATTTTGTGACACTGGCAGTTAACTATTCTCTCTTTCTTGCTCTCTTTCTTTCTATTTCTCTTTAACCACAAAAAAAAGTAGGGGGGAGGGAGCTCGAGGCTCCCGATCCCCCCCCCCCCCCCCCCCGTTCCTGACATGTAGGCATCTCATATATCTTGCCTGGCTGTAAACCCAAGGAATTTGTCATTTTCCAACAAACGCATACAAAAGTATAATTTACTAAATATTGAGGAAAAAAAATTCGGAAAATTATGTCATTTTAGCATTATTTGTAAACGACCGTTATGGAATTAGAATTATATTTCCCCCAAGCCCCCCCCCCCCCCCCCATTACACCTTGTTGGCGGGAAAATCGGACCTGATCTCCCCTACCTTTTTTCTTTCTCTTTGTGCTTCTTCTTTCCCTTTCTCTCCTCTTTCCCTTTCACTTCCCTTCTTTCTCTCTCGTTTATGGGTAAGGGGGTGGGGGGGGGGGGGGGAGGCAAGGGCCTTTCGGCCCTTCTTTTCTTTTCTTCTCCTTCCCTTTATCTCCTCTTTTCCTTTTTCTTTCCCTTTCCTTCCTTCTCTCTTATTATTTTGATGGGGGGGGGAGGCAAGGCCCTTTCAGCGCCGATCTCACAGTTTCCCCCCTTTTCTTTACTTCTTCCTCTTAAATCTTTCTCTCCTCTTTCCCTTTTCCCTCTCTCTCTCTCTCTCTCTCTCTCTCTTTTGCGGGGGGGGGCAAGGCCCGCTCGCCCCCCTAGATCCGCGCCTGGGGTATTATAATAATAATAATATGGATATTAATGTAACGCCGGTATCCGCCAGGCTCTGACGCTCATGGCGCTGTACAAAATTATAACAATATTATGTTCTAAAATTAAAATCGCATTGCAATGACGAGTTTGTTCATACCAGGGGCGGATCCGGCGGCGAGGAAGGGGCCCCAATTCGTGATAAAATATTAAGCGGCGACTTAGCCGACCGGCCGAATAAGCGGGGTATACGTAGTGAGCACTATTTGTTTAGTTTGGCTCAACGGGGGGGGGGGGGGGGGGGGGGGGGGGGGGGTATGGACCTCTATTTTTTTTTTTAATCAACACCCACCCCCCTCCCCCACCCTTTGAGCATTAACAAAAAAACACAAACAAAATCCATGGGGGGGGGGGGGGTCTTCTCCTTCTTCTTTATTTTGGCCAGGGGAGGGGGTTCATGCTCATGTACTTGTGGGTGTAATGTACATGCACATTATTGGGTCACTGTAGATAGTAATCGTGGTTTAGAATATCGAGACGAAGTTATACCCAGACGTTGTGTGCCACCTGGTTGTATTTTTTCTACGGACAGTTGAATTGAAACGGCAATTTTAAGAAGTTTACAAGCAACATTTCATAGATCATCTAAAGGACATTATTCATGATTAGAGCTATATTTTGATGAACATTTTTCGTTAAATCCGAATACAAAAGAGAAGGTTTTATGTCCAGACACCCATAACCCTTAACCCAATCGTACGTGGGTTGACTGGCACGCCCACGTATTTAGACTACCCCTTTTTCTATTCTCATCCTCCTCCTCCTCCTCTCCTCCTCTTTGTTTTTCTTATGTTTCTTCTTCTCCTTCTTTATAATTCTTCTTTCCCTTGTTTCCAATTATTTTTTCTCTCAACAGGCATAGAGTAGCCTAAAGATGTACTTACAAAATTGTATAAGACTAGTATCAACTTAACATAAATGCCACTTCTTCTATGTAACATTCCAATCGAAATAGGACAATATACATACATTTGAGCTAAGCTGACAGATATGTATATGAAATTCACTTTAAATGCAGGGCATTTACAATATACCTCATGGAGATATGATGTCAATTCAGTTCGATTCATTTCAAGGAAGGAACAAAAGATAACGAATAATTAGTCTATACATTTCTTTCTTATCTTTGATTATGTGTATATAATTATATATAATGCGAAAAGGAAATGTTTGGAAAAGATTTGAAAAATGTCTCAGTCGGGAATCGAACCCGGGACCACCACGCGTTACCAACGAGACGGACTTGTGGCTTCAGCGACACCAAACTTATTGACCGATATACCAATAGATTATTCAGAAAATAATTCCTCTGTCGGGGCAAATGAGTTTTTGGGCAATGGCAAGCCACATCCAAACGAATGCTTTAATTGTGATACATGTATGATTTAGAATGATGGTCAACAAGATGATAATGTCAGGAAATAATCATAGCACTATATTATAATTAAAACAGTTGAAATAAAAGTCATTGACAGTTCAACTCTCGATCGAGGACTTAAATTTCAACTGTTTTAATTATCATTTTTATATTTCATTTGTATTCCCTTAAATATGGTTCGGCCTTAACTCAGTCAAATCGGCGAAAGTCATAACCGATTCTAAATTGACAATTTTATATAAACAATATTTTTTGTTTTTTGTTGGTCATACGATAATTATGTAGTGTTACTTTGTTGAATGTTTTATTGTCCTCATCAGGCGGTGTCACACAGAGGCCAACAAATCCGGATTTTAGTTATCCGGTTTTTAATTATCCTCTTTTGGCTGTCTGACATCAATTATTCCTTCAAAAATCCCTTCAAAAAACCTCATATGAAGCAAGATTATTCTCTCTTGAAAGGATTTTTGAAGGGTTTTTTAAAGGGATTTTTCTGTCTGACACCAATGTTGAAATAATCCCTTTTAATAAGCATTGTGACATCACACGTTTAAATGCGCGCATTTAAACGTGTGATGTCATACTACCTAAACGGCGCATATACTTTCGATTGAACGTGTGATGTCACAATGCTTATGTACCTAAACGGCGCATACTTCGATTGAACATGTAATGTCACAATGCTTTATCTACCTAAACGGCGCGTGCGCAATGGCCCATCAAAATCCGGATTTTAGTTATCCGGATTATTCGTAGCCTGTCTGTCACCGACTCAAATGAAAAAACTAGATTTCTAAAATCTGGTTTATTCAAGATGGGTCGGGATTTTTCTGTGTGACACCGCTTATCGTTGTGACTGGCTTCTAACTGATCATACCATACTTATAATCTGGAAATGATGACTGAATACGCATGATCGATGGTAATACCCAAGAATCATGCAAGAGAGAGCTATTTATACACAGTGCCCCCACTGCACTAGTTTGGCCAGGAGGGATTAGACCTCCCTGCATGGTCACTGTCAGTGACAGGTGGTTATTTCATCAAATCAGAATTTAGCAAGACAGCCGCCTGTCTAATTCAATTAACATAAGAAAAAGGGGACCGAGGGTCATTGTTTCCTTTATAGAGGGCGCAAGTAGCTATAAGGGCTGCAAGAGACCGGAGGCGCATATTTTTTTTTACACAACTGTTTAGCCATTTTCGCGAAAAAATTCCAAGAAGTGCTCTGGTGAAAGAGTCTAGGTCGTCAGCGCACTGTGTGCAAGCACGTACACCCAGGGAAGGGAAGATGATAGAAAGGGGAAAACAATTAGGATAGTGGAGAGGATATGGAGAAGGAACAACAAGGACATACATAAGGAAAGAGAAGAGGATAAGTCAAAGGAAGAACATAGAAATACATAATTGAAGAGCTAAGAGGATCATAGATCTAGACTAAGGAAAAACAGGGAAATACATAAAGAAGGAGAATTTTTTAAAGGGAATCTATCATTAAAACAAAGAAATAGATGCATGACGAAGGAGAAAAGGATAGATTGAAGGAGAAACAAAGAAATACATAAAACAAAAGAGAAGAGGTTAGAATAAAAGAGAACAAAATAAATACATAACGAATGAGAACTGGGGGATAGATTGAAGGAAAAACAAAGAAAATTAACGAATGAGAAAAAGGATAGATTGAAGATAAAAAAAAAGAAATACATGACAAAAGAGAAGAGGATAGATTGAAGGAGAACACCAAAATACATAATGAAAGAGAAGAGAGGATAGATATACCCCGAAACAAATAACGAGTATGTACACATGTACAACTCCAGCAATCCAACAAAACTGCTAAGGGTAATGCAACTAATGCTAGACTCTGTCTCTAGTCGTTTGCACAGTATATTTGACTGAAGTGGCTAAACAGTTGTGTAAAAAAAATATGCGCAGACCGGAGAGCGCTATCTAGAATCACCAATCACTTGCATGATAGTCATGTTAGATCAGATTTTGACAAAATGTTAAACCCATAATGGTAGGGAGGGAGAGAAAGAGAGAGAGAGAGAGGGAGAGAGGGAGAGGGACAGAGAGGGGAGAGAGAGAGAGAGAGAGAGAGACTCAACAATATATTTTATATATAAATGTATATAAGATGGAAGCAGTATTTTAAATATGCCACGAAACACCCTTTCAATTATTTTCTAGGGATAAGAGGACTTTTTTTTTGGGGGGGGGGGGGGGAGGGGATCTCTATTTTTTTTTTTTCTTTTTTTTTTTATTAAAAACAAAAAAAAACACACAAAAGAAACGTTAAAGGGGGGGGGGGTAACCCCCCCCCCCCCCCCTCTGCGCACGCGCCTGACTTGGTGCATACTGTTTTGAACGATATATACAAGGGAAGCCCATGTTTATTCAGTTATGGATGTCGTGAGCTTGAACTGCCTATTCCATTATTCCATCACATGTGCTGTCCTTCCATTTTTCTCACAAAATTTATGAAAGTCAAAATTGTTATTCGCAAACATTTCATCAGGTTCAGTGACGTCATCCTGGTGTATTCATCGTTGACAAAAATAAATGTGGGGGATTCCCCACTGCATAGCCGACTTTTCGCTTTTGGATCATATCACTTGCAAAATGGGGGTTCTGATATATATGAGTTTTAATAAATCAATGCGTTTTTACATAATTTTTGATTGTTTTCATTCATATCTAATTATATAAGTAATAAATTAAAAATATGAAATGTATTGATTTATATGAGTAATGAAAAGCCATTCACAAAATATAAAATTAATAATTTGATCCCTCTTTAATAAATGCAACCGCGCTTCAGCAACCTCAGATCATATCAGCGCTAGCGCAGATAGCCACGCACGCAATGCGATGCCATCAACCAGCCCCATCAACCACCATCAGCTATACCTATATCTGCACGCTTAATTTATCAAACGCAAAAAACAAACGGGAAATGTGACTTTACAACCGCACCTTCTTCTTCTTCTTGGTTTCTTCCAGGTTTAGAAAACTGCGGTGAGTGTATCCTTCGCACCGTGTACTTCTACTTAGTCTAATCATAGTGTACATGAAATGATTTACTCGCCTGTCATTTACATGAATGGGACCCGAGGCCGAAAGACGTTTACTTAGGCCTAGATCTACGTTACATTTCGTATAATTTTTCAATCGCGATGGCTGCCGAAGTCAAAATTAAAAAGCCTAGCTACAAGGGTATCTTGTTGTATATTCAGAATCATTTGTCTAAAGAAGAAAGACATAATTGGGCGTTTTTAAAAGATTTACCCCCGAAGGATACAGAAGATTGTGAGAAAAATTTCCTCTATTTCTGGTCTTACATGATGAAGAGACAAAACGATTTTAATTATAGCGAAGACGATCCGAGTGACCTGTTTGATGATCTGCTTCAGATTGGACGTCAGGATCTACACAACAAAGCCAAGGAGAAGTATGGTAATTATTATCATGATTATTTAGCGTGCATCAAGAATATAGCCTGTCATAATCATTCATATACAGTATGCATTTAAATTCTTCTGCGATTATATTTTCACAACTTAATATGGGAATTATGATTTCAATTTTTGTTATTTGTTCATATTTCATTAAAGTTATCAATATTGGCTCTTGGTACAAATAACAGTAAATAATTCTTCTGATGATTCTTATTCAATATTCACTTCAAAATGCTGATTATATATATTCAGAGGATTTTTTATTTTGGGGCCTGATAATGGGCCAACCTGCCAATAAATAATGTCCAAACCTCAGTTTTTCATCAAATCGAATTGCGTTATCGAGACCGCCGAGAGCGTTTCCCTTGTTTGATGTTGACGCCGATATGAATTTTTGTAGTTGTATTATTATATCAAACACAAATTTGCAAAGCTGTGACTTATCTTGTGAGGTCCCCTCCAATTCGCTCTGTACAGAATTATCAAGTGTAATTTTAATCTGAATGTTAATTGTTAATAAGTATAGTGTACAGCTAATTTCACCAAACCTGTAAACTCCACATTATCCATTGCTGCCAACCATTCTTTTTTCAGAGGAATAATTGCTATGTATTTTGGGGGCTTTAAACAAATGCGAGGAACATTGGCCTTTTTTTGAAAACCTTACTGTGCATTCTGGTTCTGGTTCTGGATTTTACTCCGACAAAGCGGGATTGGTGGAATTATTTCCGTTTGGTGGTGTTTGTGAAAAAATCACAGAGCCTTCTATTAAAAATATCTATGTTTGGGGCGTCTAGGATGTAATGAAGCAGGTCGTTCCAATATTTAACAGTCCATGGGAAGAAGCTATTTGAGTAAATTGTTGAGTTGGTTCTACATGTAGGTCTCTGGAAGGATGCTGGGTGTGTGCGTCTAAGTTGGCGAGATGGTCTGGTTAAGTAGGGGTTCCAGTCGACGTCTACGAGGTTTGCGTTGATTTTGTACATCATATTATGTCGGGCAATCTTTCGTCTGGTCTCGAGGTCAGTCCACTGGAGAGAGGCTATAATGGCTGTCACGCTGGATTCTCTTGAGTAGTCTGTGAGACACATTCTTGCAGCAGCTCTTTGGACCATGTCAAGCTGATGTTTTCTTTTTGTGTGCTAGGGTACCATGCAGTCGTGCCGTACTCTTGTATGGGTTGTACAAGTGATAGATAAAGTCGTGATTTGACGTCAACAGTACATGCTTTGAAGTTGCGTCGGATGACTCCCAGTACCTTCTTAGAGCTCTTGGTGATGTTGTTAATGTGAGAGTTCCATTTTAGGTCGCTGCTGAAGGTGATGCCCAAGTAGGTGGCTAGAAGTTACCTGTAGAGTGTTGTTACATAATTTATAGGGGGTAATGTTTGGAGATTTCTTTGATGTGAAATGCATGGTAAAGCATTTGTCCGTGTTAAAAGCCATCTGCCAGTCGGAGCCCCATTTAGAGAGGGTGTCGAGATCCTTTTGAAGAGTTTGGGGGTCCATTTCTGAATTTATTTCCCGGTAGATTAATGCATCGTCAGCGAATAAACGTATCTTGGTACCTTTGGAGATACAGTCAGGCATGTTGTTAATGTAAATTAAGAAGCACAGAGGGCCGATGACAGTACCCTGTGGGACACTTGATGTAACTTCTGTAGCTGAAGATAGTTTCCCATCAAGTGTTACTCTTTGTTTTCTTTGTGTTAGAAAGGTTTTAATCCAGCCAAGTTCTTTTCCTCTTATCCCGTAGTGGTGGAGCTTCTTGAGCAGTCGT
This sequence comes from Strongylocentrotus purpuratus, assembly GCF_000002235.5. Taxonomy (NCBI): domain Eukaryota; kingdom Metazoa; phylum Echinodermata; class Echinoidea; order Camarodonta; family Strongylocentrotidae; genus Strongylocentrotus; species Strongylocentrotus purpuratus. The sequence continues at coordinate 19,962,602 of NW_022145610.1, forward strand.
GTATGCGGAACGCGATCAAACGCTTTTGAGAAGTCCAATAGAACAGCATCGACTTGCTTATGTATATCAAAATATTTTGCGATGTCGCTGATTGTAGATACAAGTTGAGTATCACACCCCCTTCTTTTACGAAAACCATGTTGAGAGTCCACAAGAATATCAAGTCGGTCTAAATGTGACATGATGTTGCTAGTAAGGATATGTTCAAAGATCTTACAGCAGATTGAGGTTAGTGCGATCGGTCTATAGTTGCCGGGTGAGTTTTTGTTGCCCTTTTTGAAGATAGGTGTGATGTGGGACATAAGCCAGTCAGAGGGAAGATCACCTGAGTTAAGGCTTTGGTTAAAGATTGCTGATAAAATGGGAGCCAGCTCCTTGGCACACTCTTTGAGGAATCTACATGTAGCTGGCAATTGATCAGGCCCATTCTATTCATTGTTTCCATCTTTTGTTTCACCTAAATCTGAATTATAGAAGAGCTTAAACAGTACAAGCTGTCTCAGGCAAGAAGCCAAGGACAAGGATCTACAAGCCCTTCTGGATCAGGAACTCCTGCTCCAAACCTGCCGTCTCCTGGATCACCTGGTGTGGGTAGTGATATTGGCCGAGGACCTGGTCCTTCCCCGAGCACGCCCCAGGGTCAGCTTCCTGCGTATTATCCAGTCTCTCCACTAAACAACAGCCCAAGATATCATCAAGGTGGTCCTTCACCTGGAGCAACAGCTTATGAAGCACCACGCAAAGTCCCAGGATCACAGTCTCCGGGTTCAATACCAGCAGCCTCCCCTACCACTTCACCGGGAGCAACAGCTTATGAAGCACCACGCAAAGTCCCAAGCTCACAGTCTCCGGGTTCAATACCAGCAGCCTCCCCTACCACTTCACCGGGAGCAACAGCTTATGAAGCACCACGCAAAGTCCCAAGCTCACAGTCTCCAGGTTCAACACCAGCAGCTTCCCCTACCAGTGGATACTTACAACAGAGCTCAGCATTAAGCCCAAATCCTGGTGCTGGTACTACTTTTAGTCATGGATTAAAGAGCACAGAGCCATTACCACCAATGCCAAGCAATGTCGTCCAAATGCAAGGTTTACCCAGTGACCAGTCATCTGCTGGAGTGGTCCATGCCAACACTGGTCAAGATGTCAGTTCAGTTAGTTTACAGACATCTCTAAAAAGCAAGGAACCTGTGGGTAATCCTGCGGTTGTTAATCATGGCTTGAAGAGCTCAGAGCCACTCCGAACAATGCAAAGTAATATGGTACCAGGGCAAGGTGAGCCTGTTTCAGTGACCCCTGCTCATCTGTCTCCTGCTAACTCAAACTCTCTCATCAGTACAGCATCACCACTTATAAGCCATTCAGGTAATGCTAATGCTGAGCAGCTTCCACATTCCAGTTCAGGATCGATGATGAGTTCAGCAAGATCTTTGCGCACTAGTGATGAACAAGCAGCTTCACAGATACAAGTTCAAGCACACGCTTCATCCCTTGAGGCCGCTGGTAACATCAATCACACCCTAGAACATGCGATCCAACCATCCTCAACACCTGATCATCTAAGGAACATCCAACGACTTGTCGATCTCAGTCTCAGTGAGGCAGAGGAGATTGCGTCAAGGATTACAAGTAATCCCAACCAACAGCAGCCTGTCATTGGTGAAGGCGACACTGTAAGAGACAGTGCAAATGCCCCTTCTGGAGCAGAGGTTCTCCCAGCAGATGTTGTCAGAGACTCTGCATCAGATCAAGAGCAAGTTGGTGAAACTGCAGCAGGGGCACTTGCTTCCATTCTTGACTTCCGCCAACCTCGAAAAGACAAGAAGGTTACAAAAAAATTGAGAGGCTACCAGGTGGAATTAGCTGACCCAGGACTCCAAGGTGTCAACTATGTCATCTGTGCTCCAACGGGGTCAGGAAAGACCATCACCGCAGCTTACATTTGCCACACAAATATGATGAAAATGAAGAAAGCTGGCAAAGAAGATGACTTCAAAGCCATCTTCATTGTTCCTACAAGGCACTTGAAGAAGCAGCAGCGAGATGGCTTCCAAGATTTATTCGTTCCAGGGCAGGTTACATCTCTTGCGGAAGGGCAGATGTTCCGTGATGCCTTTGAGAAAGGCAATGTAAGAGTCTTGATGATAACTTCCCAGGTGTTAGTGAATGCCCTGACCCAGAATGAATTCAAGCTACCTGAAGTGTCTATGCTGGTATTTGATGAATGTCACCACACGACCTTGAACCACCCTTACAATGAAATCATGCGACATTACCTGAGGGAGAAGAAAGCTGTTCTAGTTCAGCAAGGAGTACCTGAAGAGCAGTGGCCTATAGGACAGCCTGTAGGACGTCCCCAAGGAGGAATACCCCAGGTGGTTGGTAAGTTGTCCAAATTTAAATACATTCTTAAATTTTTGCCTGCTTAGGCTGCCTGTTCAAATATGCAGCAGCAAAGCGTTGCAAAAAAACACCTACATTTTTGTTTGTGTATTTATAAGCGAATGGCAATTTTGAGGATACATATTTTTTTTAAACGCTGTGGCGCCATCGGCAATTAAAAATTAACATTATTATTCTAATCGTGTATTATGAGATTTTCGAATCATCATAATTAGACAAATGGGCTACCGGTATGTATTGCTGAAAATTACAAACAAAGAAAGGCACCAGACAATTACAGAATGAGACATGGAAATCTTTAAGTTATTTTGAGTCATAAATAATTACAGTTTCAGGAGCAGTTATGTTGCTGGGATGTTGCTACCTAATTTCTTTCACATGTGAATAAAAAGTATATTAACATGAAAGTTGAGCAATTTATTTTCTATCTTTACAAGGGGACTGTATTTTAAAGGGAAAGTCTACCCCCAAAATAAGTTTGTTTCGATAGAGGCAGAATAATAAGAAAATCAGGTGCGTGAAAGTTTGAGCAAATTCTGAATGAAAATAAGAAAGTTATGAATTATTGAAGTTGTGATCAATCAAATACAAATTGGCAACTCTGTGACTTATTATACGAGCTCTCCTTCATTTGCTTTGTGCATAATATTCCATAAAATCATGTTTTCTTCGTTATTGATGACGGAATATATATTTGTTCCTTGCAGGGGGAGTATAGAAACATATTTGCAATTATTATATTTAGGGTGCATGTATGGTTGAAATTTTTCTTGAGGGAAAATGAAAATTTTAGATTTTTTTAGTACTAAGCAAATGGAAGTTGAGCTCGCATTTAACGTCATAGAGTTGCCAATTTGTGTTTGATTGATCACAACTTAAAAAATCCTAACTTCCTTATTTTTAATCGGAATTTGCTCAAACTTTCACTGACTTGTTTCTCTCATTTTTCTACTCCTATTAAAACTAACTTAATTTCAGGGTGGACTTCCCCTTTAAAGAGTTGGGAATGAATTGATTCAAATTGATTGCAACTCAAAATTAATCGCAACTGTGTATTAAAGGGATTGGGTATATTTGTCTCAGATTTTAAACAAAATCCTGGATTTAGCTCATACTGCAATCATAATTACAAACCTTTAGGTCAGTCAGGAATCCTTTGATGTTTACAAGCTGATCGCCCGTCTGATTATCAAGATATTTATGATTGGCATTCAAAATTTCATCAACCCTTTTCCCAACGGTTTTTATAACACTTCAGTCTATTGGCCGGGGAAAATTAAAAATCGGTCACTCAAAGATTTTTTACTTGTTTGAGGCACTTCATGATCATTTTGAGGCGCAACTTTTTTAGGCCTTCAACATTACACCATATCACAGATGCTGATCATGCATCTCAGATTTGGCATTTTTGAACAATTAATGCTTTTAAGAGATAGTAGATGCGTTTAATTATCTCCTCGCGGACGAAGTCGGAGGGGATATAGAATCGCTGCCGTCCGCCAGTCCATGCGTCCGTCCGTGCGTCCGTAACAAATTTGGTTTCCAATTGATAACTTCAGTAATGATTGATGGATTTTAATGAAATTTGATATGAAAGTACATGATATCAAAATACAGGCTAAGTTTGATTGTGGAGTACGTAGGTCAAAGGTCAAAGGTCATAGCTCATTAAATATGCGATAAAATACACATCTGGTTTCCGATCGATAACATTAGTAATGTTTGACAGATTTTAATGAAATTTGATATGAAGGTTCATGGTATCAAAACACAGCCTACAGTAAGTTCAATTTCCGAGTATGTAGGTCAAAGGTCATAGCTCATTAAATATGCGAATCTGGTTTCCATTCCATAACTTGAGTAATATTTGACAAATTTTAATGAAATTCGATATGAAGGTACATGGTATCAAAACACAGCCTTAGTTCAATTGCTGAGTATGTAGGTCAAAGGTGAAAGGTCATAGCTCATTAAATATGCAAAAACACCTAATTACATATGTGAAAATGTGGTTAACTTCCTTGCCTAGTAATATAATAGACCAATGGAGGTAACCCTGCGAGGGGATGCTACGCTTTGCGTTGACTTGTTTCAAGTTATGATTGCTTCAAATCAATCATAACTCTTTATAAGACATGGCCCAACACTTAAAGGGACATTTCAGAATGTTAAATCTGAGATGCTCGGCCCTACGTGATATCAGTGTCTGTGATATGGTGTTACATTAAAGCCCTACAAAAATTGCGCTTCAAAGTGATCAAGAAGTGCCTCAAAAAAGTAAAAACCGTTGAGTGACCAGTTTTTCCATTCTCATTTTCCCCAATAGACTGTAGTGTTATGAAAACCGTTTGGCAAACGCAAAATTTGATTTTGTTTTTTCAATCATAAATATCTTGATAATCAGACAGGCGATCGGCTTGTAAGAGTCATGAGGTTCCTAACTGACCTAAATGTTTATAATTTTCATTGCAACATGAGCTAAAACAAGGATTTTTTTGAAGGATCTAAGACAAAGTTACCTGATCCCTTTAATGTTCTTTTATTCTGTTTGAATACTTTTCTTTCTTACATGTAGGGCTTACTGCATCGGTTGGTACAGGCACCTCTGACGATGCACATGGTCACATTGTTACACTATGTGCAAACTTGGATAGCTATGGAGTCATGATTGTCAACAAGCCAGAAAGTGTGCAAGAAATGAAGAAATACAACAAGCCACCAGAACAGGATCAAATACTTGCACTCCCTAGGAGAGAGTTAACCCCAGAAAGTTCCCGCTTTATTGAGATCCTGGAAACCATCATGGAAGAGATTGAGCAGAAAGTCCTAGCCAAGCACCAGGACGACCATGAAGGCATCACTTTCTCCTCCCCAACATATGGAACTCAAGTGTACGAGAACTGGATTGCCAAGATTCGTGCTGATGCAGAGCTTCGCTTCCCCAACCTTGAAATCTGTGCCAATTATCTGTTCCGTCTAAACCTAGCCCTACTGCTGTACGAGGACTTACGCGCCACGGACGCACTAGAGTCTATGGAGATCTTCAAGCTACAGACAAGGGGAAGACAGGATGAATTAAGGGATGGGCGACACTGCAGGATGATCTATGAGGAGAACTTGCAGGAGCTGAAGGAACTAGCAAGTAAGGAGAATCCGTTGTCTAATCCCAAGTTACTCTGTCTACATGAGATGATCAAGAAGGTGTATAGCAAGGAACCTAAATCAAAAGGTGAGTATCGTGGATTTTATCAGATCTTCAATTGTAAAGCCAAATATATGATGTAAACCACTGCCACAAAATAAAATAATTTTATGTGTGATGGAATGTTAAGTGGGGGAAAAGGTAGTGTCAAATAATACCTTTTATATCTTCATGAATATATAAATACGTTTTATTAAATAGTTGTACCATATGTATGAAATAAAGAATTAACATACTTTTCAGCTTTGCACAAAACAACTCCTGTATTATTCTTTGAAATGCTAGAGCACCGAAATGGCATCACACCTAAAGCCGGTAATAATCTCCAAGTTTGGATGCGCTTAGGGATTCTAATAAGCGCTATATAAAAACTAAAAACTAAAAACTATTATTATTATTTTAGATTGAAATGCAAGATGTGGATTTCCTAGAACTTGTCCAATCTTGCCCAATACGTTTGGTTTATATAGCTTTGTTTTTCACAAAACAGGAGTATAGTGACAGACATCATGGCTCTGTACTTGAATGTATATTAACATTTAAAAATATCATTTTCGTTGTAGGGATCGTGCTAGCAAGGACCCGTTTTGCAACACATGCCTTGCTGAAATTCATCAACGAGTGTGATGAACTGAAGAAACTCAGACCTCCAATTAAGCCAGTCCGAATAGTTGGACAGAGCGGAGATATTGATCAAGGACTAACGCTGGCAAGACAAGAAGCTGCGTTGAATGACTTCAAAAGCGGTAATATGCCTTAGAGTTTTCTTTTAGAATGTTTGAGGATACTGTCTTTAAGGGTGCTACCGTGCTTGTTTGTAATACAGTGCAAGTAGCATATCAATCTGCTCTTAAAGATTGCTACCCCACAGATAATACAGATATTGTAAGGTAGTTTACAGAATCCAGAGCAGAATAAGACTCAAGTACTTTGCACTGGTAGTTCATGATGAATTGACCATTCTATAGAAAGTAAGTCATCATGTTTAACCTGCCGAATTCAAAGCCCAAGATAACTCACGGTGTAGTGTTTTTAAAGAACAAATTATATAGCAATCAAGTAATATTCAAGGGGTTGGTAGGAATATACATGCACATAATACTTTGACTAATAATTGAGGAGGCGCGATAGCTCAGTCGGTAGAGGAGTGGTCTCGTGATCCGGTGACTCGGGTTCGAAACCAAGTCGATGCGCTAGTGCCCTTTGCAGAGCTGCCAACTAGTACGGATTTTCCGTAATTGGTACGGAAATCAACGGCAATTACGGAAGCACGGAAACCCCTTCAAAAATTACGGATTCCCCGATTTCTGGACATGCCTATGTATTAACACATGCATTATGCATATGCGAGTGTTTTAGCGGTAATGATCGCGATACTTCCCGGGCCTCGGCCCGGTGGTTAACTTTTGAGCGCACGGAAATATCATCCACGCCTCAGCCACGACCACTGCACACACATGTAGCTACCATCGAAAGATATACACACCGCCCTGCCCATATGGGCTGCGTGTGCTAGCTTTCAGCATGCAATATATATCGGGGAGACGGCAAACTCGTCACAAGTCCATTTAGCCACCTTGCAAACCAACCCGTACGGTACCATGTCCATGTGTAGTTTATAGCAGGTCTACAATTTTTTTCCCCTTAGTGATGGGTTCTCATTGTTATGATAATAAAAGTACGACTCGACTAATGATGAAGATGATGATGATGATGATGATGATGATGATGATGATAATTGTCATAAGGAAAATGAATGTACTTCCTTGATTAAACTTGAATTTATATTCAACAATTATTGTCATTGTGTTTTATTTCACATTATTTGTTGGATCATGTTTATTCATTTCATTTTATTCATATACCCCTTTTCATTGTTGACAACAAAATATGATACACGAATAAATTTTGAATGAGCTGACACACAAAGTTTTGACCGATACGAAAGCGCATGCATGGTGGATGTGCTGAAACAAGTGGCACGATATTTATCTAGGCGAAATATGCATTGGCCGAGTGTTACACTACCGCATGTGCAGCAGGTCGGCCGTGGTCGCGTCAAACTTCGAGTAACCGACGGAGAAAAATGACTTCAACTTCATCGAAGAAGCGTTCTAAAAAACTGCAAACCTTCTCAGGTGAAATGGTAATGCATTGTTCCGTCGAAAAGGAATACAAACAGTGCCTGTTGTACACATTGCTCATCCGATTTTGGAATTGGTCATGGCGGTTCGAACGATATCCAGGTACATCTGAAGTCGGTGAAGCACCGGACTGCAGCGGCGGAGGCAAGTTCCAATTCCCGCAGTCATGACATCGCCCAGTTTTTCGTCGCAAAGGACAATTCTGTCACGAACGCCGAAGTGAAGTTTACTCAATTTTTGATAGAGCACAACATCGCGTTTTCAGCAGCAGACCACCTTTCACAACTTGTCAAAAATGCCTTCCCTGACAGTAAAATTGCAATTGTAAAAACCTGAAGTGAATATACACACGTAAGTGAAACAGGGTAATGATACATCAATCCTCTAATAACCATTGTTTTTTTATAGCACTTAAAATGATGTTATAAACAGAATGTTCTTGTTTTTACTTCAAGTCCTGTCATTCAGAGTGATGCTATTACCATGGTACTAGTATTTGTGTTGTGGTGTTGTGTGCAGCTCTACAATGTACGTGCAAATGCAGTCTTCTTGATGTTGAAAGCGCCGCGCTTGAAATTACTGATTTCCATCCAAAATTACTGATTTTTAGCTTTCAGATTACTGATTTTGGTTTCAGAGGTTGGCAGCTCTGCCTTTGGCAAGGCATTATCCTCATTACCAGGTCCCTCTGAGAGGACCTAAAGCCGTCGGCCGTCTGGTTGCTTATTTACAAGCATTTATGCTTTCTTAGCTGTCAGGTAAAATAACCACCACCATATTCAATTACTTGTTGATAATAGTACAACAAGGTGTTTCTATTTTGTTTGTTTCAAGACCGAGCTAATCTCCTTGTGGCCACTGATATCGTCCAGGAAGGTTTGGATATTCCTGCTTGCAATGTAATCATCAGGTACAACTTTGTCAGCAATGAGATTGGAACGGTGCAATCAAAGGGACGAGCAAGAAAAGAAGGTTCCAAATGCTTCCTAATCGTTGAGAGGTAAGATCTAGTTTGCAAGGTTGACAGCTCTGCATGTATATGGTCAATGCAATGCAATTCAAAGTTATTCAGGCTGTTCTTTTTTAATGCATGATTTTTGTTGGGGGTTTAGGGCACCTGAACAAGCCTTTAATTACTTGCCAAAATGCCCGGTGTCCCTGTTGTCCCTGAAAATATCTGTATCCCAAATCATTATCTTGCATAGGAAAGTTGAGTCACCATAGCATGGGTCTCTTGGTGGATGCTGGAAAGTGGGAAAAGAGTTAATGAGGATTTTCCAGGATGAAGTTGTCCTGGATTTTTTAGGCTTAATTTTGCCCAATCTACTATTCTTTTTTGTGTACAGTGGATCAATTAACGAAGGAAGAGAACATAAGAACAGAGAGAGGGTTGAGCAGATGGATAAAGCGATTCGTGACGCAAACGACTTACAACCACACGAATGGCATCGGGAAGTTCGTCAGAGGCAGGTATGTCGATCTAAATCCAGAGACTCAATAATATTCTATACTTTTACCACACTATTCACATAATGATATCATGTTTCCATGCACTTCAGATGGACTTTGGAATGTATTGTGTGTCCCTTAAAGGCCCACTGCACTGCTTGTAGCTACTTGCGCCCTCTATATAACAAACCATGCCTAATCAGTGACCATTGGTCCCCCATGATCCTCTTTTTCTTATGTTAACTGAGAGCTGAGTTGATGAGATAACCACCTGTCCAGTGACCTTGCAGGGCAGTCTAATCCCTCCTGTAAACTATGGCAGATACGCTTTAAAAATCAGCAGATTTATATTCAAAGTTTTTAATGATTTTAAAGTATCATCAAAACAGTATCTTGCTTTGTATGTAACAGGCTCTATACTGCTAAACCGGTTCTATATTCAAAATGTTAGCTTCAAGCCTTCAATGATACTTCTGTAAAAGAGATATTTCAAATTTGAATAAGAGTAAAAGTGACGAGTAGACTAGGCTATTTTCCTGAATGCACTTGCTTAGAAAAGGATATGCAAGGAACCCGAATTTAAGTTGTTAAAGATGTATCTTATATTTCTTTCATACTCTTAGTACCTTTTAACCCAGAACGTTGAGTATTGTTTGAGAGGTTGATTTTGTATATACAGCATGTCCACCAATTATTTTGATTGGTGATTGTTCCTCCCATTTAAGAACGACGAGAGGGAGACAGAGATTGAGATGGAAATACATACATACAGTTAACATCTAAATCATTCATACCCCTTGTGAATTTGATGTTTTTTGTATGTCTTGTAATTCACAAATGAGAGAGAGAGAGAGAGAGAGAGAGAGAGAAAGAAAGAGACAGTAAGAGAGAGAGAGAGAGAGAGGGGGTGGAGCAATTGGCATATTTACTGCAGAGCCATCTATACACAGAGTTTGGCCAACCCGGTTCGAGTTGGACACAATATGGGGACTACTGCTTTGTTGGGCAAGCACAAAACAAAAGAATATACGCCATGTTGTGACCCAGTGAAACCAAGTTTACCAAACTCTGTGTATAGATGGCTCTGATTTGCTGCATTGTCATAAACTGAAAGGTGTATGGAGCCTAATCATAATTACGGTATAACTGTCCTTTTTTTATTTAGGCTCCTCACACTATGTATTGTCCTTAATTTCCTGTTGCCTGTTGTATCATTCTTCCCTCAAAACTTTACTGTATTTACAGATTTTACAGTGTGCTGTCCTTGATTTACGTTATCTACCTGCGTTGTTTCGTAGCCAACTCTTCAACTTGTATGAGTCTGAATCACTTTTCATGTAAATGTGAAAACAAATAAATGTCAAACTTATGAAATAATGATCAAGACCTTAATAAAAGACGGTTCTTTCACTTCCCTCTTTAATAGCTGACCATCATTAGGGATATTGAGGAGAAAGAAGAAATGAAGAGAATCCAGCAAAAGGAGAGCCAGCAAGTAGATGTCAAGCTTCTGTGCAATAAATGTGAGCAATTCATCTGCAAATCATCTGACCTGGAGAGGAGACTATCCAACTACACCTGTCTAGACCCCACTATTGCTGAAAGGACACGCAATGTTCGCACCGGCTGTATAATTTTTAGAGAGTCCAAAACAATTGGTAAGTCTAAACTAGGTGATATTCTTTGAGGTGACCAATCACCAACAAAAATACTTTGCTTTGTATACATCAGGTTCTATTTAAGCAATGTATTTGAAATACATGTATCAGCTTTATATACATGTATTATTCTTATAAATGAAGACAAAAATTGTAAGGGTAAATATGATCTGATTACGGTAAAGTTAAAAAAGTGACTTTTTATAACGTGGTTATTAATTGTTATGCCTTCGCCCACTAAAGGTGGTGCCAGAGGCATTATGTTTTGGGGCTGTCCATACGTCCCGCTTTCTCGTTATCGCAATATCTCAAGAACCACTTGAAATATTAACTGCAAACTTGATGATAGTATGTATCACCATGGGAAAGCAATCCCAGTAGATTTTGGAGTAACTAGGTCAAAGGTCACTGACGTCAACTAGGGCCACATTGTATTTATTATGAGATAGATATATCAGAGGCTTAAATATATTTGACTGTTTCCAGTTCAAAATTAAGTTATACAAGCTTTAAAAGGGTTGTCAGGTAGCCAATCAAGACTATAAATGAGTAATTTTGCAAAGCCATTGTGTTGCACAAAGCAATCGTTTCGTCAATTGGTGCCTATTGTTTTGTCTAACATTGCATGTGTGGCCAACGAGTGACAAAGCAGAGATGCGAAGAAAGCAGATAAAGTATCAAGTGCCCAATTGCGTATCTCTGATACAGGTGAACTATATAAACTATATATAACTATTATCCTCCCATTTCTACCATTCTTTACCAATGCAGGCATTGTAAAATGCAGATGTGGTAACCAGCTTGGACAAGCCTTGGAGTTCAAGCGTCTGCATTTATGGAAACCTGGATATAACCTGAGCCCAAAAAGCTTCTTCTTCATGTACAATGATGACCCAAACAGCAAGCGAGTCTTTGCCAAGTGGAAGAAGGTGGATTTTCCTATTGCTTCCGAGGAGCAGTAAGCTAGGGGTTGATCCTTAAATTGGACACTCTTGCTAAGCCCAGGAAAATGTTGTTGATGTCGAGTTAATAAGTCATCGGACTTTAGATCACAAGGTATAGGGTTTGATTCCCTCCCACAGACAGATTTTAATTGACGTCTACGATTGCGACACTTTTCCGAGGTAAACTCATTGTGTACCTGGTAGGATGTATTCCATAAATGCACCGAGAGCTACGGATATCGTAGCTAGAGCCGGGGTAATAATATACAAATATTGACTGCTTTGAGGGGCATGGTTAGAATTATTTCCCAAGGTGATCTCAAAACTGTACTGAGACCTGAGATGATGTTGAGGGGCATAGTACAGTCTTGAGATCACAGAGGAGCTATAATTTAACCTTTGACCACAAAATGAGCAGTCAATATTTGTTTTATATACTGCATCCCAGTGTCTATTCTTTACAAAAAGAGATAGTTTAACAAAACATGCCTGACAAAATGAATTTAGTTGTCGAGTCTGGGGAAATTTACCCATCTAAGATCATTGCGCTTCTCACTGCTCGTGTTATCTTCACTCGTAACCATTGCATCCTTTTATTCTATGTGCAAGTAGAACTATGCCCAGTCAATATTTTTTTGCTATACTGCCCCGCAATTACTAGCGCATTTCTTGCCTGCAGCTTTGACCAATCAAAGGCCTAGAATTTTGATATGCCATATTTATACTGCTTTGTAAGGGTATGCAGTCATTATTCCATGATGTAATACATGCCTTTAATACAGGAATGGAATGTTAATATGATTATATCAGAATCGTTCTGCAAAATCAGATGTTGCTGCTTTGACCTTTGAATTTTGCAAGCTACACTTGGGTCCATCTACAGATGATGAGACCAAAATAGACATATTCATAATATGTCCCTGCGGAGTGGGAGAAGTGCGATGTTCCTTTTGCTGCAGAGAAGAAATAATGAATTGGCCAGTCATACAGCCCTAATCGTTATGAGAGGAGAAGTTGTATACAAATTTTTAACAAAGAAACCTTGTTTATAGAGTCGATAGTGTTGTTTATAGAATCAAGCATCTTTCATAGAATCAATGAGCAGATAAGGTGTACCCATGAGGTACATGTTCAAGTATATTATGTCTTAAAGATTATGAAAGAAATATCAGTGTATGTCACTGGCATTGGTTAATTCTTGTGCTTTTCAGTGAATGTCATTTTCAGTAATTTTTTCTCTTCTTTAATTTTCTGATATATTACTAGTCCATACAACTCATTTTTTGCATGATAATGAATTTAGCATGACCTGTAGCTAGTTTTTATCCTAATAAAATTCCATGATATGATCTCAAGATTAGCTCTAAAATTGCAATCAAGTACCTGCTGGTTTTGGGATACTGTGCTTTAAAAATATATATTGTTATCATTATTTCTTTCTCTTTTGTTTCTCTTTTATGTGTAAAGGTATATTCTGCAATTTCTGTGTTAGCTCAAAGCAAACAGCAAATACTTATATGCATGTATATCTGAATTTAAATACCAGAGAAAAAGTAATATATATATCTTGAATAGATACTTATATCCAGTTGTTTTAGCTAAATCTAATTTGCCTGGTGAGAAAAACAAATAAGAAAAGAAGAAGAAGAAGAAGAAGAAGAAGAAGAAGAAGAAGAAGAAGAAGAAGAAGAAGAAGAAGAAGAAGAAGAAGAAGAAGGAGAAGAAGAAGTTATCATCTGTTCGGGGCAAGAAGGGCTGTCATGCAGAGTCAGCACCCTTCTGGCTCCAAACAGACTATATTAGAATAGATGTTCAATATACTGTATTTGAGCTTGAAACAGTTGAATCCTAATCCAGAATGCCTATTTGTATTACCAGTACATATTTAATGCAAACACCCATGAAATGCCATTGGCCCTATGGTTGATACATTTTGTTAGGTTTAAGGGTCAGGATTAGGGTAGGGTTTAGGGTTAGGTTTAGGGTAGCATTACCTATATTAGGCCTAACCACTTTGATCCAAAAGTTGGACGGTATAGAATGAACGATGTTGGCTTAAAGTGTATCGATTACCAAATTGTATTCTGCTCTGTATGTTAGCAGTTCCAAGTTGTAATGCTGTTTTCAAAATATGAGTTTCAATATTACTTCTGTGAAGAGATTTTTTGCAGTACACTCTCTATTAACATTAATAAAAGGAACTGGTGAGTAGTCAAAGTGATGTACCTGTATGCACTCGCATAAAAATTATGGGCCCGCACAGAACCCATATCTGACTTGGATTTCATGTTGTTCATTATCTTCTACATACTCCTTATCCGTTAGCCCATATAAAGCCGAGTCGAGCTTTATTGAGGTTGATTTATCCACTCTAGCTGCTTGTAAATGTAGTCAAATCCAATGTTTTTTTAATTCTTTGTAAAGGTGAGCGGTACACTTTAAGACCAAATGGAATGCAACACCAACGTAATCTTTAACTCTATAGAATATTTATATATATATTTATTTCTTTATCATCAATTTATCATTATGAAGTGTTCCTGAATTGCGCATTTTGAACTGGGCTCTGATGATCTGATATATATGAAATGGAGAAAATAGACCCTCTTCTGTATTTAGATTTAACATTTTTGTAATTAACATTCAGAAGATTGTCTATGGTTGAACTAACATAGCAACAACTACTTCATGCAGAAGGTTCAGTGCCAAACGAAATATCTGCTCTGATAAATGAATTTGTACTAGATAACAGAAATAAAATATTAAAACATCCATTAATATGCCATTGTGGAAATTGTTGCCATTGATGAAGACATCATTTTTAAAACTGAAATGTAAAATTAAGTACGAGTAGACTAATATTGCATGCATGTTCTCCATGACTCAAATTTACGTCAGGTAAATATATTTGTATAAAAATGAATATGAATTAGTGTTGGAATAGAGAGCAAAGGTTTAGCAGAAAACAGAATAAGTGATGTATACTCCCAGTAAAAAGAGCAAGCATTTTTGCCCTGCCCCCTCCCATTTCTGTTGATCTGATCTGAGACCAGGGGGGTGTTTCACAAAGATCTTAAGTAGAACTTAACTCTAAGTTTGAATTACAGTCATTTGTAGCCTTGAAATAAAATATATTCAAAAGCAAAAATTCAGGTATTTTAGACTTTTAATTCCACAGCAAGAACATGAAATCTCCTTGATAATGGAAAATATGAACGATTTGAATCAACATTTTATGCTTTTTAAACTAACTTAAACAAAATATTTTCAAAGATGCTAACAGCTTTCCATAACTGATAAGTCCAACTTAGAGATAAGTTCAACTTAGGATCTTTGTGAAACACCCCCCAGATTGGTTATGGGAAATTACAGCTGTATCTCAATATCAAACATTTATTTTATGAGGAGGATGTGATTATGGGTGCAAGGCAAGGAAAATGTTTGTGATTTTAAAAAGAAAATCTATGACGGGGAATAGCAATCTAGCCCCCTTTTTTCATCTTTGTAAATGCAAAATGAAAAACATTGAAACTTGTGACCCCTGACAATGTAATGTTCTATAGGAATGTATAGAAATACCACTGTCTATAACGACCAGATTTTGTGTTTAAATGAATCCTTATTCTCAATGAAACATGTAGTAAAGGAACCTGTACATAAAGACCACTTTCTAGTCTCACTTGATTGGTCTTAATATACAGGCTTCACTATAATGTTGAATTGTGTAGTATAAATTATATCCATCATTGACATTGCTTTTATATTTGCATGTACATGTATGTGTGCAGCATTTTAAATGCTTGTAATGACGAAATCTGTTACTAGTAATAGTTTAGATGCGAGGCATGCTCCAGTAATGATTTTTTTAATTTGAAGGGGAAAACCCCCTTTTTTACCACATAGCCATATCACATCAACGAGTATCCCATCTTAGTGTACCGGTTGATTTGTTGGTAGAACAGTTTTCTTGTGGATACTATTGATATGCTGCATTTTTATTAGGCCCCCTGCAATTTTGCATTCCTCATCTTTATCTTGTTTTTGTTTTTTTGCCATTTTTATATCTCTGTTATTTTGAAAATACTATAATGACATTATTGTGTTGGAGTACTAACGGAATATGATTCAGGAGATAATTCACGGCCTTTATGAAAATGGTAATACCTGCAGGAATATTTGAAGAATAAAATGAAACAATGTACTAATTCATTAGGTTTCATTCTTTATACATTTGGAATTTTGGTTGCTCATACTAATGCTAGTTCGTGTGTGTTAATTGTTGTAATGAACTGAAATTGCAAGCTAGATTACATGTCCAATCTATACGCTCACACACGGCCAACTATCTACAGACATTTAACTATTGGCTTATTCTAATTTAGATTTGACATGACACTAATTAAAGAAAACAAGTTTTGAGAATACCACTCTAGATTAATCAGTGAAACTACAATGTGTATTTCATGTGAAGGGAAGGGGTGTTGTTCTGCATGAACTGTACTGTTGCAATGATTGTATTAAGCCTTTCATGAGGATTATTCTACATTTTGTTGTTTGATACAGAGCCCTATAAAATATACCAGATACACAAGTAGAAAGAGCAAAGATTTCTGCGTATACTTCATCCATTTTTGTTTCATGACTATATAGCATTTGATGCAAGGAATTTTATAAGAAAATACGTTTTAAAAACCTTAAATTGGCAACACGTTGAGAGATTTAAAATCATTGCTTAAAAAAACTTTAAAAAACTGGCCATTTAAAACAACTTTTTGACAACGATCTCGTCCATGGTTATTGTTATCTTAGTAGTTTATTCTATCTTTGTAGTGATTAAAGAAAAATAATATTGTTGCCAATTTTAAGAACATCACGTGATCAATTTAAAATAAACCCTGTCCTGAAAGGGTTAAGCGATGGTTTACATGTTTAGCTTTCACTTTTGCGTTTCTATCCTGTGCCTTTCTTATGCTCATTATTTTTTTGTGCGTGGGTACTCAGTTTTCCAGATTATCTGGAAATGACAATCATTAATATGGAATGAGATAATTTTATCCCCTTCCAGATGCCATCTGATATGAAAACATATAATTATTTGAAATGTATATGTCGCATTTTATTATACAATTATGTTGCGTTATTGTGAAATAATTGTACTTTTAGATTCATCTCATCTCTTCAAGAAATAAATGGGAACATAATATATGATTAAGAGAACTCTTTTCAATTATGTAGTACTTCTTCTAATGTGTTGGTATTGTTAGTAATTCTGTTATGATAATCCCAAACTCTCAAAAAAAAATTGGTCGTAAATAATAATTTCAAGTCTGAAGTTTGTTATTTCGGAAGAAGAAGTGACAGGGGCGGATTTTTTTATTTTTATTTATTTATTTATTTATTTATTTATTTATTTTTTTTTTTTTGGGGGGGGGGGGGGGGGGGAGGGGTTAGGGGGTTTAAACCTTGGGCTGCCAAGTGAAATAGCAACCCCCCCCCCCCCCAAAAAAAAAAAAAGTGAAATAGAAGGGGGGAAAAATCGTCTTGCCGCTATGCGGCATCGTCATTGGGTCAACCCCTCCCATTTTTAGCAAAAGCTAGATCCGCCCCTGAGTGATTTACAAGAATTCCTACCGCACATGCCCCCTCCCCCCTCTCTCTCTCTCTCTCTCCCTCTCTCTCTCTCTCTCTCTCTCTCTCTTTATCTCTCATATACCATTACATTTTAAGGTGCATCCATAAAGTATTTCACATGCTGCCCGTCGTTGCATCTATGTCTATGAAGCAAGAATTTGCTTGTGCTGGTATAGGAGCAATGTTTTTTGTGCAGATATATTTGAGATTATGATGACGTGGATTCTAATCAAATGATTGGTCGCGAGCGTACACGTGACCGGGCATTTATTTTGCCTCAGGCGTAAATTTGATAATGACCGGTCATTAGTAAAATCATGTTATAAAACGGTAGTTTATAAAACATATAAACATAATCAAACAAATAATACACATCATTTTGTTCGGGCATTTTGTATTACGTCTATGGTATAACTACCCACACTCGGTACCTTCAAAAACGGTCAAAACACCCTCAGCTATAGACTGTTCCAAATTTTGTGTGGGTATACTTCTTACTAATGCCCTCACTGCTGTGTATTATTTGTATAATATTATGTAACTAATACTACCAAGAGAGAGGGGCGGGATGGAGACCAGGCGCGAATCCAGGGGGGGGGGGGGGCGAGCGGGCCTTGTCCCCCCCCCCCCCCCGCTAAAAAAAAAAGAGAGAGAGAGAGAAGGAAAAGAAGGGAAAGGGAAAAGGGAGACCAAGGGAAAGAAAGAAGAGGACGAAGAAAAGAAAAGGGGAAGAAAGAGATCGGGGGAGCCGAAAGGGCCTTGCTTTCCAGGCTGTGGCCTCCCCCCCCCCCCCCCCCCGAATAAAAAATAAGAGAGAACGAAGGAAAGGGGGGAAGGAAAAGAGGAGATAAAGGGAAGGACAAAAGAGGAAGAAGAAAAGAAAAGAAGGGGGATATCGGTTGCAATTTTCCCGCCGACAAGTTGTGGATCGGGGTTGGGGGGGGGGGCAAAAGGCACTTGCCTCCCCACCCCCGCTAAAAAAAAAGAGAAAGAAGGAGGGAAAAGGGAAAGAGGAGAGCTTAAAGGGAACAAAAAAGAGGAAAAAGAAAAGAAAAGGGTGAAAAGAAGGGATGATCACTTGCGGTTGATCCCGCCAACAACGTGTGGAGCGGGCTGAAAGCTAAAAGAGAGAAAAGGAAGGGAAAGGAAAGGGAAAGAAGAGAGAAAGAGCAAGAAAAAAAGGAGAAAGAAGAAAGGTAGGGGAGATCAGTTGCGATTTTCCCGCCAACAAGGTGTAGATCGGGGGGGGGGGGCTTGAGTGATGCCCCTCCCCCACAATTCTGAAATGACATTATTTTCCGAGGTTTTTTCTCACTTTTTAGTAAATTATACACTTTATGCGTTTGTTGGAAAATGACAAATTTCTAAATTTACAGCCAGGCAAGAATTATGCTTCTTGAGATGCCTACATGCCAGGGCCCGCGGAACGGCGGGGATCGGGAGCCTCTAGCTCTCTCTCCCCTACAGTTTTTTTAGAAAAAGTATATTATATTAAAGAGAACAAGAAAGAAAGAATAGTTAACTGCCAGTGTCACAAACTAATGAGGTATCAAAAAATGCTCATCTAACCGTAATTAAACGCCTAAAACCCCTGAGCTTCCGGGGGTTCTGCTCCCTGGGCCCAACCAAGGGCCCTAAAGCGGGCCCCTTGATACTCATCTGACCGTATATTTGTGCCTAAAACCATTGAGCTACCGGGGGCTCCGCCCCTTGAACCCACGCCAATTTTGAACTGTCAGTGTCACAATAAGGTATCAAAATATGCTCATCTGACCGTAATTAATGCCTAAAACCCCTGAACTTTCGGGGCTCTGCCCCCTGTACCCCGCCTAGGGCCCAAAGGCGGGCCCCTTGATACTCATCTGACCGTATATTAATGCCTAAAACCCCTGAGCTTCTGGGGGCTCTGCCTGTTTGACCTCACGCCAAATAGTGTCCTGCCAGTGTCACAAATAAGGTATAAAAAATATGTTCATCTGACCGTAATCAAATGCCTAAAACCCTTTAGCGCCCGGGGGCGGACAAGGCACCTAGCCGGGGCGGGGGGGGGGGGCGTGGTGGGGGCGGTTCTCCCCCAAAAAACACAGGCCAAAAAAAAAGAGGAGAGAAAAGGAAAAGGGACGTAGGAAGAAAAAGGAGCAGACAAAGAACATTTTGAAATTCAGACAAGGAATAAGAGTCGAGAACGGTACAACGAATCGTCTTCTTTCTCTAACAATTTAATGCAACGTCAAAGCTTCCACGCTTCACGCAAGAGGGGGGGGGGGGGAACTGAATTCAGACAAGAATTAATAGTCGAGAATGGTACAACGAATCGTCTTCTTTCTCTAATAATTTAATGAAACGTCAAAGCTTTCGTGCTTCGCGCAGGGGGGGGGGGGGGGGGGGACTGAATTGAGACAAGGTTTAAGAGTCGAGAACGGTACGGCCAATCGTCTTCTTTCTCTAATCATTTTAATGCAACGTCAAAGCTTCCGCGCTTCGCGCAAGAGGGGGGGGGGGAAACTGAATTCAGACAAGGATTAATAGTCGAGAATGGTACAACGAATCGTCTTCTTTCTGTAATGATTTAATGAAACGTAAAAGCTTCCGCGCGAAGAGCGGGGGGGGGGGGGGGGCGGACTGAATTCAGACGAGGATTAAGAGTCGGGAAGAGTAAACGAATCGTCTTCTTTTCTCTAACAATTTAATGAAACGTCAAAGCTTTCGTGCTTCGCGCAGGGGGGGGGGGGGACTAAATTGAGACAAGGTTTAAGAGTCGAGAACGGTACAGCCAATCGTCTTCTTTCTCTAATCATTTTAATGCAACGTCAAAGCTTCCACGCTTCGCGCACGAGGGGGGGGGGGGTGGAACTGAATTCAGACAAGGATTAATAGTCGAGAATGGTACAACGAATCGTCTTCTTTCTGTAATGATTTAATGAAACGTAAAAGCTTCCGCGCGAAGAGCGGGGGGGGGGGGGGACTGAATTCAGACGAGGATTAAGAGTCGGGAAGAGTAAACGAATCGTCTTTCTCTAATAATTTAATGAAACGTCAAAGCTTCCGCGCTTTGCGCGGAGGGGGGGGGGGAACTGAATTCAGACGAGGTCAGCCGTTGAATAAGCGGGGGGGGGGGGGGTAAGAGCACTATTTTTTTTGGCGGGGGATTTTTAAAATTTTTATTTTAAAGTTTTTTTGTTTTTTTTGCCAGGGGGGCGGACCATTCGGCACCCCCCCCCCCCCGTGAATCCGCGCCTGCCTACTCTTGGAGGGGGTAGGAGGAAGCAATTTTACGTCATATTACTCCAGGAAGTGCCTGAAAATGTGCCTAATGTGGTTCTAAAATTGCAAATGCCTTCCAAGACACTCCCCCGCTTGGTCGCTCCGCTCCATCGTTTTTCATATATTTCACCCCTTGCGATTTTATGCCCCCCCCCGGTAAGAAATTCCTGGATCCGTCACTGTTGTGATCACCATTTGTTTTGTTCGGCTCAACGAAGGTGGGGGGGGGGGGCATGTACAGTAGGATTTCTTGTAAATCAATTTTTCCAGAATAGCAAACTTCAGACTGGAAATTATTATTTACTATCCAATTTTCGTTTGAGAGTATGTGATTATATAACAGAATTAATAACATTACCAACATAATTGAAAAGAGTAATAAAAATCAAGTACATGTATTACCATTTATTACTGGCATGTTTTATCATTTATTACTTGAAGAGATGAGATGAATCTAAAAGTACAATTATTTCACAGTACTGCAACATAATTATGAAATAGAATTAATGCAATATCTAAACTTATCTGGAAGAAGATAAAGTAATCTTATTAATGAGTGTCATTTCCAGATAACCCAGAAAACCGAGTGGGCCTACACACACAAATAATGAGCATAAGAAAGGCACAGGATAGAATTGGAAAAGTGAAAGTTATTCCCTAGCTTAACAGTTTAGGACAGGGTTTATTTTTAGGGCTAAATCGGCCAATGACACGTTGTTCTTCAAATTGGCAACAATAATATTTTTCTTTAATCACTACGAAGATAGAATAAAAATGCCATTTCACTGAAAACAATAAACATGGGCAAGAAGTTTGTCAACAAGTTTTTTATAATGGCAATTTTTATCAAAAAACAAACACAGATTTCCAATCTCTCATTGTGCTGTAAATTTAAGGATTTTAAAAGTTATTTCTCTTTTTAAAATTCCTAGCATCAAATGAAATATAGTCATGAAACATAAATTGCATGAAGTAGGAGCAGAAATAGTTACCCTTTATACTTGTGTATCTGGTATTTTTTTAGGGCTCTGTTAAAAATGTATGACCCAAAAACAAAATGTGAAATAATTGTCATGAAAGGCTTAATTAATACAGATACAGTCCTTGCAACAGTACAGTTCATGCAAAAAAAAATCGTTACTTCTAATAACTAAATGTTTCTTATTATCCTCAGCATCATCATGGAAAAGAAAAAGATACAGAAAACACCCCTCCCCTTCACTAGACATACACATTGTAGTTTCACCGATTATCAATCTAGAGTGGTATTCTCAAAACTATTTTTTTTTAAATTAGTGTCCGTCACCTCAAATCTACATTAGAACAAGCCATAGTAGTTAAATGTCTGTAGATAGTTGGCCGTGTGTGAGCGTAGCTTGAACATCGCATATAGCATGCAATTTCAGTTCGTTATACAACAATTAACACACATGTAACTAGCACTAATATGAACAACAGAAATTCTGAATTAATACAAAAATAAAACCTAAGGAATAAGTACTTTGTGTCAATTTTTGTCTACAAATTTTCCTGCAGGTAGTACAATTTTCATAAAAGCTGTGAATTATCTCCTGATACATATTCCGTTAGTACTACAACAAGATAATGTCATTATAGTATTTGCAAAATAACAGAGATATAAAAATGGCAACAAACAAAACAAAATAAAGATGAAAATTTAAAATTACAAGGGGCCTAAAAATGCAGCATATCAATAGCTAGTAGGTTTATCCACAAGTAAACTGTTCTACCAACAAATCAACCGGTACACTAAGATGGATTGGTCATTGATGTGAGGCTATGTGGTAAAAAAAAAAAGGGGGGGGGTTCCTTCAAAATAAAAATTCATTACTGAAGCATGCATGCCTTAGGCTACACCTACAATATCTATACTAGTACATTTTGTCATTACAAGCATTAATAGCATTTAAAATGGATACATACATGTACAAGCAAATAAAGAAGCATGACAATGATGAATATAATGTTATATTACACAATTTAACATTATATGTATATCATATACAGTGAAACCTGTATATAAAGACCTATCAGGTGAGACAAGAAGATGGTTATTATGGTAAGGATGGCCTGTATGTACAGGTTCCTTTAGTACATACTTGAATGAGAATAACTATAGTATACCTGGTATTCCCTTATTTTCCCTTTAACACAACAAGTGGTCTTTATAGACAGGTGGTATTTCTATACATTCCTATTAACCAATACAGGTGGTCACTAAAGCAGGTTTTATAACTGTATTTCATTTTGCCTTGGAATATGTTTGACAAGATGGAACACAGGGGCCAGTTTGCTATGCCCCATCATAGATTTTTGTTTTAAATCACAAATATTTGCATTGCTTTGCACCCATAATCACATCCTTATAAAATATATATTTGATATTGAGATACAGCTGTAATTGCCCATAGCCATTCTCAGATCAGACCAACAGATTCAAGAGGGGGCAGGGAGTATACATCACTTATTCTGTTTTCCACTAGACATAATCAGGGTATCTATTCCAACACTAATTCATATTCCTTTTTATTGCAAATATATTTACCTGATATTAATTTGAGTCATGATGGAAAACATGCATGCAATGTTAGTCTAATCGTACTTAAATTTACATTTAAGTTTAAAAAATGTCTTTATCAATTTTCTGGGCTTAGCAAGAGTGTCCAATTTAAGGATCAACCCCTTGCTTA
The DNA here is from genome assembly GCF_000002235.5 of Strongylocentrotus purpuratus. Taxonomy (NCBI): domain Eukaryota; kingdom Metazoa; phylum Echinodermata; class Echinoidea; order Camarodonta; family Strongylocentrotidae; genus Strongylocentrotus; species Strongylocentrotus purpuratus. The sequence goes on from NW_022145610.1 coordinate 19,986,008, forward strand.
CTGCTCCTCGGAAGCAATATGAAAATCCACCTTCTTCCACTTGGCAAAGACTCGCTTGCTGTTTGGGTCATCATTGTACATGAAGAAGAAGCTCTTTGGGCTCAGGTTATATCCAGGTTCCCATACATCCAGACGCTTGAACTCCAAGAATTGTCCAAGCTGGTTATCACAGTGGAGGCATTTTACAAAGCCTGTTTCGGTAAAGAATGGTAGAAATGGGAGGATAATAGTTATATATAGTTTATATAGTTCATCTGTATCAGAGATATGCAATTGGGCACTTGATACTGTGGTTGCTTTCTTCACGGCTCTGCACTATCACTCGTTTCCACACATGCAATTCTGGACAAAACAATAGGCACCAATTGACTGAACGATTGCTTTGTGCAACACAATGGCTTTGCAAAATTACCCATTTGCAGTCTTGATTGGCATCTTTAATTTTGAACTGGAAAAATAAATATTAAATATTTTGTATGGCATATATATAGAGAGTTAAAAGCAAGGATCAGTATACTGCCTCCCCCCCCCCCACCAATCACAATATAAGCAATAAACTCCTATAGAGTACCGAAGCTGTGACATCATAAAAATCTATTTTTAGAATTTCTCAATTTTTTCTTCATTTTCTGAAAGAGCATCAAAAATAATGTCCAAATGTCGAAAACCAATTGAATATGTGAAGCATTGGCTGAGATGTGACCATCTGAATAAAAAGATTGCCTATGGGAACTCAGTGTTATTTGCTCTGGCTCCTAATGGTTAGGAGCCAGAGCAAATAACACTGAGTTCCTAGCTATGGGGAGTATATTTATTCAGATGGTCATATCTCAGCCAATACTTAACATTATCAATTGGTTTTCGACATTTGGACATTATTTTTGATGCTCTTTCAGAAAATGAAGACAAAATTGAGAAATTCTAAAAATAGATTTTGATGACGTCACACTTCACCACTCTATATGCCTCTGCCCTAAATTCAGTATAGGAAAAGGATGGAATTATTGCTGACATACCACAATGAAAACAAAAAAGCATATATGATAAAATGTCTACTGACGACTATGTATGATCTTGTACTACTAGCCCCAAAAAGTAATACTGACTGTCACCATGTTTGAAGTTCATACCTCAAGAAGTTCTTGACATATTGTCATAACAAGAGCGTGGACTGCCATGTGTGACATTGTGTTAAGGCACTGGGCCGTGCTCGCCAGTGCCTTAGAAGGACGTCACATTACCTTAAAAGGATGTCACACGTGGTGGTCCACGTTCTCGTCGTGTAAATCTAAAAGTCCCTACTAACAAGAAAGCGAAACTAACGAACAACTCAAAAACATAGTGCCTCCAGCACCACCTTCGGTGGGCAGTGGCAAACAAATCAATAAACACAATATAAAAAGTCACTTTTTAACTTTAATCAGAGCATATTTACCCTTAAAATATTTCTTTATAAGAAAAATACATGTATATAAAGCTGATACATGTATTTTAAACACGTTGCTTAAATAGAACCCGATGTATACGAAGCAAAATATTTTTTGTTGTGATTGGTCACCTCAAAGAATATCATTTTTTTTAGACTGACCGATTGTTCTGGACTCTCTAAAAGTGTCACAAACGGTGCGAACATTGCATGTCCTGTCAGCGATAGTGGGGTCGAGACAGGTGTAGTTCAATAGTCTCCTCTCCAGGTCAGATGATTTGCAAATGTATTTCCCACAGTTATTGCCGCGGCACAGAAGCTTGACATCTACTCGCTGGCTCTCCGCTTGATGAATTCTCTTCATTTCTTCTTTCTCCTCAATATCCTTGATGATGGTCAGCTATTAAAAAGGGAAGTGAAAGAACCGTCTATTTAGGTCTTGCTCATTATCTCATAAGTTTGAAATTTATTTGTTTTCACATTCACATAAAAGCCTTTAGGACTTATGTAAGTTGAAGAGTTGGGTTACGAAACAACACAGGTAGATAATTTAAATCAAGGACAGCACACTGTAAAATGTGTAAAATAATTGGTGGACATGTTGTAAATCAACCCCTCAAACAATACCGGTACTCAACATTATCTGTTAACAGTTATTAAGAGTATAAAGAAAATAAAAGATATATAAACTCAGACTCTGGTTCCTTGCATATCCTTATCTTAAGCAAGTGCATACAGATCCACTGCATACATTTGAATATCTTTTAATACAGAAGTAACATTTGAAGCTAATATTTTGAATATAGTACAAGTATAGCTGCATAGAGCCCGTAACATACAGTGCAACATACTTTTTTTATAATCCTCCTCTTTAAAATCACTAAAAACTTTGCATATCAATCTGCTGATTTTAAGAGACACACAATAACTTCCAAAGTTTTTCTGAAGTGCATGGAAACATGATATCATAATGTGATTTGAACTGTAAAGAACAGAATATTATTATCATTCGACATTTATGGCAGACTCTCTTGATTTAGACATACCTGCCTCTGACGTACTTCCTGATGCCACACATGTTTTGGTAAGTCGTTTGCATCATGAATCGCTTTATCCATCTGCTCAACCCTCTTTCTGTTCTTCCGTTCTCTTTCTTTGTTTGCTGATTTGCTGCACACAAAAAAAGTAGATTGGGCAAAAATAAAGCTTAAAAATCCAGGTCAACTTCATCCCAGAAAATCTTTCCCATTAAAGGTAATGCAAAGTTTTGAGAAATTTTGAAAATTGGATGGATAGTAATTCTTTTAAATTTTGATATATATTGATGCCCCTGTGGATGTATTATTATAAGCACTAGAAAATTTAGCCCCTAAAACACTTCTGCTTTCATGAATTGAATAATCAAAATTTACAGGTGCTCCCAGTAAATTTCAAATATTTCAAATAGCGCTTATAAGGCCATTCCATGGTAGCTGCGACCATGAAAATCTCAGAATATGCAGTTCCGATATAATTTCCAAACGGGAATAGCAAATCGGTCAATTGTAGTCAAGAAACATTGTTTTAAAGCAAAAGTAATATTAGTCTTGAGAGGGAGCTATACAACATAAATAGTTTATTGTTTACAATTTCATCACTTTAGACTCAATTTCAACCGCGACAACAATCATTGAATATTGTACAATCGCATATGCCTTCAATATGTTCATGACCCCATACCAAAACTTTGTATTACAGGGTACCTTTAACTAAGTAATCAACATGAAAACATTAGATTTTCTTAACTATACAGTATACACTGTATAACTGTATTGTCACTTATTTTCAAATGTTTAGATATTTCCAACAAAGCAACAAAACAAAACAGGATAAAGTTGAATTTAATTTTATAGAAGTGAGTAATTCAGTGGCTCCATTTCAGATTTCTTCAGTATTCGGTCAGCATAAAGTTTCTTTTTACATTCACATTGTTTGCTTTGTTTGTACAATCTGTTAGAGTAGTCCCCTGAATGAATGAAAAAGGAAAAATAGCCCTTTTTTCGGAGCAATCTACAACTTACTCTTCAACGATGAGGAAGCATTTGGATCCTTCTTTTCTTGCTCGTCCCTTTGATTGCACCGTTCCAATCTCATTGCTGACAAAGTTGTACCTGATGATTACATTGCAAGCAGGAATATCCAGACCTTCCTGGACGATATCAGTGGCCACAAGGAGGTTAGCTTGATCTTTATAATGAAACAAAGAGAATAAAAACTGAAACTGGAATCTGGAAACAAGACTCAAGGAGCACAGAACCAGCTTCAGACTCAGCGATTGGGATAAGTCCGCCATCGTCAAACACGCCCAGCAACACGAACACACCATCGAATGGGATAACAGTCATCTCATCTAGCTCCATAATGAAGCACTGGCATACACGACAAATCCGAGAAGCCATCAAAATCTACCGCCACAACACCGTGCCCCAAGACTCAGGATTATACATCAACGACATCTGGAAACCCCTCATCAACAAGTACCCTGTCACTCCTCCTCAACCACCACCTCCATCACCGCCTTCACCACCCCCGCAGACACCCGTACATCAACCACCGCCACCCGCCGAACCCTCAAAGCAGCCGCCAGCATCACAGCTACAATGCACAGCAGACGACAGCAGACTACAACACCGCCTACGTCGGGGACACACACAGCGTCTCGCCGACAGCACACCCCACTCATGGATTCGAAACTCCCAGAAGTCCGCAACCCGTGGACTCCAGCCAAAACGGACAGGCAGACGGACGAGCAGACCATCCATGTGCACTTCCCGATGACTCAAGCCTACACGGTCATATATATTTCCCCTACGTCCGCACCCCTGTGAATTAAGCTCACGCACGCCAGCTATTCTCCACTCGATGGATAGTCAACCTGTTCGAAACGCCGAGCCCTCCCGCCACTCATCCTCTCCAAGCGCTATAGTTCTCCTTAGAACTATAAGCTAAGAAAGATAATCAACAGTCTTTCTCAACACTACACCAACAGTCCTTTTCAGGACTACACACCCTCAAGAAAGATTACAGAGAGTCCTTTTCAGTCCTCCCTCTCCCTCTCACATGGTGCACCAGCAAGCATACTGCATTGTATTAAACACCTTGTTGTACTGTTATCAACAAGTATTATGCACATGTATATTCCTACAACCCCTCGAAGACTACTTGATTTTTTTATAATATGTTCTTTAAGTACACTCCAGCCTTAGTTATCTTGAGCTTTGGTTTCAGCAGATTAAAACATGATGATTTACTTTCAATGGAACATTCAATTCTTCATGGATTCCAAGTGTCAATCTTGAGTCTTAATTATTCTGTAAACTACCTTACAATATCTGTATTATCTGTGGGGTAGCAATCTTCAAGAGCAGATTGATATGCTACTTGCACTGTATTACAAACAAGCACGGTAGCACCCTTGAAGACAGTATCCTCAATCATTCTAAAAGAAAACTCTAAGGCATATTACCGCTTTTGAAGTCATTCAACGCAGCTTCTTGTCTTGCCAGTGTTAGTCCTGGATCAATATCTCCGCTCTGTCCAACTATTCGGACTGGCTGAATTGGAGGTTTGAGTTTCTTCAGTTCATCACACTCATTGATGAATTTCAGCAAGGCATGCGTTGCAAAACGGGTCCTTGCTAGCACAATCCCTACAAGGCAAATTAACAATTAAAAAAAATGTTAATATACACTGTACATTCAAGTACAGAGCCATGATGTCTGTCACTACTCTTGTTTTGTGAAAAACAAATCTTATAAGCCTCGGAATAGAACTATCTAGATAGACGGCGCTATAGAAATGCCTATTATTATTATTATTATTATTTAAACCAAACGTATTGGGCAAGATGGGACAATTAAGTTCATATTCAATTGACATCAATTTAAGGAAATCCACATCTTGCATTTTTAAATCTATAATACAGGAGTTGTTTTGTGCAAAGCTGAAAAGTAATTCTTTATTTAAAACTATTTAATAAAACGTATGAAGATATAAAAGATATTGTTTGACACTACCTTTTCCCCCACTTAACATTCCATCACACATAAAATTATTTTATTGTGTGGCAGTTGTTCGCATCATATATTAGGATTTACGATTGAAGATCTGATAAAAGCCACGATACTCACCTTTTGATTCAGGTTCCTTGCTATACACCCTCTTGATCATCTCATGTAGACAGAGTAACTTGGGATTGGACAACGGATTCTCCTTACTAGCTAGTTCCTTCAGTTCCTGCAAATTCTCCTCATAGATCATCCTGCAGTCCCGCCCATCCCTTAATTCATCCTTTATCTGTAGCTTGAAGTTCTCAATAAAGTCTAGTGCATCTGTGGCGCGTAAATCCTCGTACAGCAGTAGGGCTAGGTTTAGACGGAACAGATAATTGGCACAGATTTCAAGGTTGGGGAAGCAAAGCTCTGCATCGGCACGAATCTTGGCAATCCAGTTCTCGTACACTTGAGTTCCATTTTCTGGGGAGGAGAAAGTGATGTCTTCATGGTCGTCCTGGTGCTTGGCTAGGACTTTCTGCTCAATCTCTTCCATGATGGTTTTCAGGATCTCAATAAAACGGGAACTTTCTGGGGTCGACTCTTTCTTAGGGAGTGCAAGTATTTGATCCTGTTCTGGTGGCTTGTTGTATTTCTTCAGTTCTTGTACATTGTGTGGCTCGGTGACAATCTTGACTTCAGAGCTATCCAAGTTTGCACATAGCGTAACAATGTGACCATGTGCATCATCAGAAGTGCCAGTACCAACCGATGCAGTTAGCCCTAGAAAAGAAATGTATTCAAACAGAATAAAAGAACATTAAAGGGATCCGGTAACTTTGTCTTAGATCCTTTAAAAAAATCCTTGATTTAGCTCATGCTGCAATGAAAATTATAAACCTTTAGGTCAGTCAAGAACCCCATGACTTTTACAAGCCGATCGCCTGTCTAATTATCAAGATATTTATGATTGAAAAACAAATTCAAATTTTGCGTTTGACAAACGGATTTCATAACACTACAGTCTATTGGGGAAAACGAGTATAGTAAAACCGGTCACTCAAAGGTTTTTACTTTTTTGAGGCACTTATTGATCATTTTGAAGCGCAATTTTTGTAGGGTTTTGATGTAACACCATATCACAGACACTGATAACACGTACTTGTAGGGCAGTGCATCTCAGATTAAACATTATGAAACGATCCCTTTAAGTGTTGGGCCATATCTTATAAAGAGTTATGATTGATTTGAAGCAATCATAACTTGAAATTAATCGCATCTACTAACTCTTTAAGGCATTGTTAAAAAATGCCAAATCTGAGATGCACGAACGTACCTACGTGTTATCAGCATCTGTGATATGGTGTAATGTTGAAGGCCTAAAAAAGTTGCGCTTAAAAATGATCATGAAGTGCCTCAAACAAGTAAAAATCTTTGAGTTATGACCAGTTTTTTTAAATAATATACTCATATTCCCCAAAAGACCGTAGTGTTATAAAAAACGTTAACCATCAACATAACTGCTCCTGAAACTGCAATTATTTATGACTCAAAATAACTTAAATATTTCCATGTCTCATTCTGTAATTGTCTAGAGCTTTTCTTTGTTTGTAATTTTCAGCAAGATCTAGCCCACTTTGTCTAATTATGATGATTCCAGAATCGCATAATACACAATTAGAATACTAATGTTAATTTTTAATTGCCGATGGTGCCACAGCGTTTAAAAAAAAAAATCTACTCAACATTGCCATTCCCTTATAAATACACATTAAAAAATGCAGGTGTTTTTTGCGAGGTTTTGCTGCTGCATGCATATGAGAACAGGTCTTTAGTCAGCCAAAGCAGGCAAACATTTAAGAATGTATTTAAATTCTGGACAATTAACTTACCAACCACCTGAGGTATTCTTCCTTGGGGACGTCCTACAGGCCACTGCTCTTCAGGTATTCCTTGCTGAACTAGAACAGCTTTCTTCTCCCTCAGGTAATGTCTCATGATTTCATTGTAAGGATGGTTCAGGGTGGTGTGGTGACATTCATCAAATATCAGCATAGACACTTCAGGTAGCTTGAATTCATTCTGGGTCAGGGCATTCACTAGCACCTGGGAAGTTATCATCAAGACTCTAACATTGCCTTTCTTAAAGGCATCACGGAACATCTGCCCTTCTGCAAGTGATGTAACCTGTCCTGGAACGAATACATCTTGGAAGCCATCTCGCTGCTGCTTCTTCAAGTGCCTTGTAGGAACAATGAAGATGGCTTTGAAATCATCTTCTTTGCCAGCTTCCTTCATTTTCATCATATTTTTGTAGCAAATGTGAGCTGCGGTGATGGTCTTTCCTGACCCCGTTGGAGCACAGATTACATAGTTGACACCTTGGAGTCCTGGGTCAGCTAATTCCACCTGGTAGCCTCTCAATGGTTTTGGATCCTCCTTGTCTGTTCGAGGTTGAGGGAAGTCAAGAATGGAAGAAGCACGTGCCCCTGCTGCAGTTTCACCAACTTGCTCTTGATCTGATGCAGAGTCTTTGACAACATCTGCTGAGAGATCATCTGCTCCAGAAGGTGCATTTGCACAATCTCTTACCGTGTCGCCTTCACCAATGACCGGCTGCTGTTGGTGTGGATTACTCTTAACCCTTGATGCAATCTCCTCTGCCTCACTGAGACTGAGATAGACAAGTCCTTGGATAACATCCCTTAGATGATCAGGTGTTGAGGATGGTTGGATCGCATGTTCTAGGGTGTGTTTGATGTTACCAGCAGCCTCCAGGGATGAAGCTTGTGTTTGAACTTGTATCTGTGAAGCTGCTTGTTCATCGCTAGTGCGCAAGGATCTTGCTGAACTCATCAGCGATCCTGAACTGGAATGTGGAAGCTGCTCAGCATTAGCATTACCTAAATGGCCAATTCCAGATGGATCGTTGCTTATAAGTGGTGATGCTGTACTGATGAGCGAGTTTGAGTAAGCAGGAGACAGATGAGTAGGGGTAGCTGAAGCAGGCTCACCTTGCCCTGGTACCATATTACTTTGCACTGTTCGGAGTGGCTCTGAGCTCTTCAAGCCATGATCAACAGCCGCAGAATTACCCACAGGTTTCTTGCTTTTTAGAGATCTCGGTAAACTAACTGAACTGATATCTTGACAAATGTTGGCATGGACCACTCCAGCAGATGACTGGTCACTGGGTAAACCTTGCATTTGGACGACATTGCTTAGCATTGGTGGTAATGTCTCTGTGCTCGTTAATCCATGACTTGAAGTAGTACCAGCGCCAGGATTTGGGCTTAATGCTGAGCTCTGTTGTAGGTTTCCAGTGGTAGGGAAAGCTTCCGGTGTTGAACCCTGAAACTGTGAGCCAGGGACTTTGCATGGTGGTTCATAAGCTGTTGCTCCCGGTGAAGTGGTAGGGGAAGCTGCCGGTGTTGAACCCTGAAACTGTGAGCCAGGGACTTTGCATGGTGGTTCATAAGCTGTTGCTCCAGGTGAAGTGGTAGGTGAAGCTGCCGGTGTTGAACCCTGAAACTGTGAGCCAGGGACTTTGCATGGTGGTTCATAAGCTGTTGCTCTAGGTGAAGTACCACCTTGATGATATCTTGGGCTGTTGTGTGGTGGAGAGACTGGATAATATGCAGAAGGCTGACCTTGGGGTGTGCTTGGGGATGGAATAGGACCTTGGCTAATATTACTACCCACAACAGGTGATCCAGGAGACGGCGGGTTTGGAGCAGGAGTTCCTGATCCAGAAGGGCTTGTAGATCCTTGTCCCTGGCTTCTTGTCTGAGAATCCTTGTACTGTTTAAGCTCTTCTACAATTCAGATTGAGGTGAAACAAAAGATGGAAACAATGAATAGATTCAGTGGCAATGAAATACATGCAGCATAATTGTAAAACAATGACATTTTTAAAATAGGAAGAACAGGAAAGTGTCCGCACTATATTTCTTTATTTCTCTTGTATAAACAAAAATCATGCATACCGAAATTTCACTGCTTTAACAAAACAAGGGAAATGGCCTGCATTAGGCAATTCGATATGAAGAAAAATTGAGGTTGGGACATTATTTATAGCCAGGATGGCCCATAAGCAGGCCCCTCAAAGTAAAATCCTCTGAATATATATATATTCAGCATTTTGAAGTGAATATTGACTAAGAATCATCAGAAGAATTATTTACTATAATTTGTACCAAGATCGATAACTTTAAAGGTATTACAAAGTTTTGGTATGGGGTCATGAATTTGGTTCAAATTAACATATTGGAAGCACATGCGTTCCTACAATATTCATTGATCGTTGTCGCGGTTGAAATTGAGTCTAAAGTTATGAAATAATAAATAATAAACTCTTTATGTTGTATAGCTCCCTCTCAAGGTCAAGATATTAATTTAGCTATGAAACAATGTTTCTTGACTAAAATCGACCGATTAGCTATTTCCGTTTGGAAATTATATATCACAACTACATATTCTGAGATTTTCATGGTCGCAGCTACCATTGTACGGCCATAGGCGCTATTTGAAATTCATCAAAATTTACCGGGAGCACCGGTAAATTTTTATATTTAATTTTTCTCGAAAACAGAAGTGTTTTAGGGGCTAATTTTTTTAGTGCTTATAATTCATCCCCAGGGGCATCCAAATATATCAAAATTGTAAAGATTCACTATCCACCCAATTTTCAACATTTCCCAAAACTTTGTATTACCTTTAATAGAATATGAACAAATAACAGAAATTGGTTTATTAATTCTCATATTAAGTTGTGAAACATCATCCAAGTCTACTGACCTAAAAATGACCTTTGACCTTGACTTTGTGGCCTGGAATATGTGTCATAGGAGTTGTGATATTTGATAACCCTTATGTACAGGCGCGGACGCAGGGGGGGGGGGTTTGAGGGTTAAACCCCCCCCCCTTTTGTGAACTTTTTTTAATTTTTTTTTTTTTTTAAATTAATTTAAAAAAATTAAAAAAAAAAAAAAAAAAATATATACCAATTGCTGACCTAAAAAAGATGACCTTACCCCCCCCCCAACGGAGCAAAATGTCAAATTTTCAAATTTCGAGACCAAAAAAAAAAAAAAAGTGTCCTCATACCCCCCCCCCCCCCCCCCCCAACGGAGCAAAATGTCAAATTTTCAAATTTCGAGACCAAAAAAAAAAAAAAGTGTCCTCATACCCCCCCCCCCCCCCAGGTGTATACAGATGTATAAGTTGTGTGTTAAGTTTTGGTAAATGATTTTTTAGTCAGACTATAGTGTCCTTAGAGACACCCGTATTAAGCGCCTAATTAATATTGTGTATTATTATTGTTATTAATTGTTATATCCCTCATGTATAGTTGTTTGCATTGTGATTGTACAAAGCACGAAAAAGGTATAGGTACTATCTACCTGAGATAGTACTTATTGTAAAGTAATTTTTTGTTGCTACCCCACTTGCGCACCCTTGCCCATTGAATACGCATAGCAAAGTAGTTTACGCGAGTCATTGTCAATGTCAAATGAGCGCGCATCGACTGTATTAGATGTATGCATGTTACGCTTTGTAAAATCTAGCTGAAGCTAAACTGTCTGCAGAATCAGTTCTTATTATTATGTAAAATTCACTTTAAATAGACCTTATTATTGCCGATGTGGGATATAAAACAAATATTAACCTCCTTTACTCGGGCAATGGATACAAATTTCATCGCCTCGGGGATCTCGGGGCTACCATAGATAGTAGCCCCGAGATCACCTCGGCGATGATAGTTTTCACCATTACCCTCGTAGTCGATTAATATTTGCTTACTATCAAAAGTTCTTTGACTGAAGTTAGATCACTTATTTTTAGGGTCTATACCTGTTGCCAATGAAAAGGATATTAGTGACCGCCAACCACCGGCGCCCTCTGGTACTTGTGATAGTTGGTCCTGTGTGCGTGTCATGTCATTGAATTAATATTTCTTCTGAATGGTTAAACTTCTACTGTTTAGATCTAGCAAAAATCTGACTTGGACGACAAGCGCACAAATCGTAGGCGTAGCGAAGACTTATACGTCTTATATGCCCGGCTGGAGGCCCAGGACGCGTCTTTTTCTAACCTAGACCAACAATTTCTGTCTCTTTCGTTCGTTAGCCTCTGATTTGGGTAGGGTCGACTACCCAAAATGGCCAAATCAGAGCCCAACGAACGAAAGAGACAGAAATTGTTGGTCTAGGTTAGAAAAAGACGCGTCCTGGCCGGGCATATGACAGGCTAATCTTTTTTAATGCTTATTATAATTACCATACTTCTGCATGACTGTGTTGCATATATCCTGACGTCCAATCTCATTCAGGTCTTCAAACAGTTCCCATGGATCGTCCTCGCCATAACCAAAATCGTTTGGTCTGTTCGACATGTAATCAAGAAAATGGTAGAAATCTTGCTCACATTCTTCTGTATCCTTCTTGGGTAATTGTTTTAAATACACCAAATCCTTTCGATCCTCTTTAGTCAAATTTTTCTTAATATGCAGCAAAATACTCCTGAAAGTGGGCTTTTTCTTAATTTTGAATTCAGCAGCCATCGCGAAAGAAAAATTATACGAAATATTATGTACTGTAAGTAAACTTTTTTCAGGTCCCTTCACTCACGTAGCTGTAGACGGGCGAGTCTAGTAGAGTGTATGTACACGCACCGGTGGTATAGTTGCGCTGCACATAAGGTATGATCGAGGTTACGGACGCCCGATTGCATTCAAAGAGGGGTCAAATTATTAGTCAAGATTTTGTGTGTGGCTTTTTGTTTTTGTTATTAAGAAATCAATTAATTCATCTTATTGACTTTGCTCTTTATATGATTATGTATAAATAATATCAGTCAAAAATATATAAAATAGCATTAAGTTATCAAAACTGGATTAAGTTTTGAAGGAGTAATCCCCCACTTTTACGAGTGGTATGATCTTGCTTGACAGTGGGGAATCCCCAAAATTTATTTTTGTTCACGTAAAGAGAACAAGGGCTAGCTGCTAGGTTCAAAACGATGAATACATCAGGATGACGTCACTAAAGCTGATGGAATCTTTGCGATGACAATTTTGATTTTCATAATTTATGTGATGGAATAATGGAATTAGCAGTTCAAGTGCATGACATCCATTAGTAGATAAACAGGGGCCACCCTATATCGTTTAAAGCAGTAAGCCTATCCACCAATCAAATATGTCTGCTATTGCTAATGAATGTTATTGTTGGTACTGGTAGAAAGAGGGAGAGACTCTGTTCACAAAGAAAATTTCAAACGTGAGACTTGACATGGTGTTTTCTGGCATAATTAAAATGTTGCTTCCATTTCATATATATATACAACATATATTAGAGACGGCGCTCCGGTGGGGGGGGGGGGCACTGGGGTCACAGTGCCTCCTCCCCACTTTTTAAAGTACCCCAGAAGTGCCCCTTTACATAGGAAAAGTGTCCCTCTAACATTGTAAGAAGTGCCCCCTTTTTACAGAGAAAGTGCCCCTTTAACATTGTAAAAAGTGCCCCTTTCATAGAAAAGTGCCCCCTTTTCTTTGACAAGTGCATCTATTACTTTGTAAAAGTATTCCTTTCCCTTTTCACCTCTGATAAGTGCCCATTTTTTTTTTACACGTCCCCTTTTTCTTCGACAAGGTCCCATTTTTCCATTCTCATAAGTGCCCTTTTTTAATCTCTATAGTAAGTGTCCCTTTTCAGGTACGAGAAGTGTCCCCTGATAATTGCCCTATAAAAATCTGAGAGATGCCCATTTTACTTTGACAATAATTATTGCCCCTTTCCTTTTTAATAACTACCCTTTTTTAAATCGTATAAGCGCACCTTTTATTTTCATATGTGCCCCTTTTCCTTTCTAATGAGTTCCCCTTTTTCCTTATGATTTAAGAGCCTCTTCCCCTTCTCATAAATGCCCCTTTCCACCTATGAAAAGTGTCCCTTTCATATCTGGTCAATGCCCCTTTCACCTCTTATAAATGCATCTATCAACATCTGATGGGTGCCCCTTTTCCGTCGACTCATGCCCATTCTCATAAGTGCCTTTTTTCATCCCTGGCCGGCGACTGCCTCTTTTCAAGTGTAAGAAGTGCTCCATTTTCATAATTTGACATGTGCTCCGTTTTGTGTGTGATAAGTGTGATAAGTGTCCAAACCTCAATTTTTCATCATATCGAATTGCGCAATACAGGCGAGACCGCGAAAAGCGTTTCCCTTGTTTCCTCTTTATAATGTCATTGTCCACGCTCGCTTCGTTCACTCGCAAATGAATATTCAGACCATTCCACCCAACTGCAAAGTATTATACGATGCTTAAGCAATATCTTGTATGATGCATAGAGAGAAACAAATGAAGAAATCATCCCAGATAATGCAATCCCGCCCCCCCCCCCCCCCCCCACACCGGGAATAGAGGGACCGCATTCATGTTCCCAAAATTTCCGGTAAAGGGGTACTTTTCACGCACGCGTCTGGCTCGTAGCACACACAAAATCGGCCTGTATTGACTTTACACACCGGACTTAGGGGGGGGGGGGGGTGTTTCAAAAGGAGGGAACATGCATACGCGTATACCCTATTACCACTGAGTGGTTGGGGGGATGCAATCACAATGTAGGGGTTTATAACAATGTCTGAGAAATGTATATTTTTTTGTTGAGATTTCCCGTTGTAATGTGCTTTCTTTTGTCCAGAAAGTTTTTTTGTTTTGTTGGTGCCCCCACTTTGGAAGTCGCTCCGCCGCCCCTGAAAGACATTGTTCTCTCTCTCTCTCTCTCTCTCTCTCTCTCTCTCTCTTCTACTCTCTACCAGCACAAGCAAAGACTTGCCTCATAGCTGCAAGGAAGAGGCACTATATGAAATACTTAATGGATTGCATGGGATAGAATAATTATTAAAGAGAATGAACCCCAACATGTAATGGGATATGAGAGGGAGAGAGCGAGGGAGGGAGGGAGAGAGAGAGAGAGGGAGAGAGAGAGAGAGAGAGATACTGAGATAGATAGGCTGAAGCAGAGGGGAAAGGAAGAAATTAGATGAATGAGGAGGTAGGTAGAGAGAAAGAGGGAGTGAGAGAGAGAGAGAGAGATGGGAGCAGTATATTTTAAATGACTGTCAATACTCCTCTCCTCTGAAGCAGAGGTCACCCGCCAGTCGGGTCAATGCTTTTGGGATTCCCCAAAACTGCGCATGCGTACATGGGCTCTCAAATTCAGACCTGTTTTTGAGGATTTATGAATTTAGAATGAACATTTAGTGTGATGAGGTATTAACCTGTATTGTTCTGTTCTGTGTGCCAAAATGTATCCCTAAATTGTCTAATATTGCAAGCTGGAGGATGATTCTAGAGTAATACTTTGGAAACATAAAGCTTAAAAGCGTCTGATTTTAAAGACAAGTTTGGGGGATTCCCAGCATTCCGTATAGCAGATTCAGTTAGTAATCTGTGCTCTGCAGTGCGGAAAACTGCGATCAATTGCGAAATAGTTGGTGCAAGGCGACGATTTCGAATTCAACACTGTTCATTTGCTGCGTTTTGCTCATATCTTCAATAACCCTCTTTGTTCGATCGATCGATCAATCGAGAGAGAGAGAGAGAGAGAGAGAGAGAGAGCAGTATTTCTACAGATAAACAGGATCTTCTTCTGAGATTCATTTTCTGGTCTTACTCTTGCATTCTGCGACCTGAATAAACCTCTCTCTTGTTTCAGCCTGAAGATTCTACATAACAGCATTGCCAGGTAAGATTATATCAAATTTAATATTTCACCTAGCCATTGCATAGATCCATCAAATAACATCATATCTGCATGCAATTTTTATATTTTTTTGTTATCTCTGCTCCACATTTAATTAAATTGAGTTGGACTGTGACGTTTATTTCCGCCTCGTGATCGGCAATACAAGGTTGACAGAGTTTTTTAAATAAATATCTTCAATGTTAAGGTTCTACAATTGTTGAGAGTATTATATCATAATGTAGTCCCTGCTCATGGTTGTAAGATTTTTCAATTCTTATTTGTTATTACAATGTTTTGTATCATTATTATTTTATTATAAGCGTTATAATATAGATCTACATAACCAAATAATAATATGTATATATATATATTGTTTTGTTTTGTTGGGGGGGGGGGGGAGTAGTATATATACAGCCATGGAGAACGACAAATTGAATATAAATAAAATACATGTAGGTTCAATTATGCCGACATATTGAGTGTGCCAATGAGTTTCATTATTTGGTTGGGGAATTCCTTAATTGGCTACGCCTACACACATGCATGTGTTTATATAATTGTATGGGTCAATACAGTTGACTAAATCGCACGATCGAGAATGTTCAATCCCACCACATACTATACGATCCTACTGCGACCTGATCTTCAAAGAAATGGCAATCGTATCAGATAAGGAAATCTAAACAAGCATCATGTTACGTATCGAGTTGTGTTTTACGTCATTGCTTGCACGTATATGCATTGTTGAGACTTTGCACTAGTAAACATGGCGTTAATGGAAGTCAACATTATGATGATCTATTAATGTGTCCTGCTGACTGCGTCTTTGCACCAACCCACATACGTATACATAACAATGTTGGCGACGTACTTGTCTATCATCTTCTAACTATATTATGGTGAACGTGGACAAAGCAATTGTGGAAATCAGGGGAGGATCTAGCTTTTTGCCAAGGGGGGGGGGGGGGGGGGGGGGGGGGAGTGACTTTTAAAAAAAAAATTCTTGGGGGTGCTATTTTGAACCCCCATGAGTGATGTTTTCTGGCATCTACTTATATCATAGAGATAGTAGTATATAGCTCTATGACTAATATCTACTCATACTGTGTGGGTATGGACATATGATGGCGTTTTCTATGCACATCAAATTTCAAATGGTAGATCCGCCCCTGGAAATCACCTTCCCTCTAAGCCAGGTTGTCTTGCTGTCAAATTCTTTTCATAGCTACGAGTAGGACTAGAGATGTCATTACATTGACAGGCTCACAATCACTATGATGAGCAATCCAATCAGAATCCATAATCATCCATTTTTTTTCCCAGTGTCTCATGCAAAACAATTCAATCCAGTCGTTCCATAATCTAATCCGTTCCTCGTCGCCAAAATTGTTATGCTTTAAATATGTGGGTTTGTTGCAAAGACGCAGTAAGCAGGACACATTTAAACAAAGTTACCATCATACTGTTGACTTCCAATGTTTTATGCCAAGTCTCAACTCTGCGCATGCGTACACGCAATGCTCAATACAATGATGTCTTAACACATCACTCTCGTGATGTAAGTTCTAAATTATGATAAGAATACCAACAATCTGAATTTTAGTGCATAATCTACCTCTTCTATAGTCAGAATAAAAGCCATTGAATCGTATACAA
Organism: Strongylocentrotus purpuratus; assembly: GCF_000002235.5. Taxonomy (NCBI): domain Eukaryota; kingdom Metazoa; phylum Echinodermata; class Echinoidea; order Camarodonta; family Strongylocentrotidae; genus Strongylocentrotus; species Strongylocentrotus purpuratus. Next base: position 20,002,872 of record NW_022145610.1, read on the forward strand.
TCGCACGACTGGTGTGACAAAACTGACATCACGATTTTTTTCTTTTTCTAAGGAAGCTTGAAACGCCTTGGAATTTCAATATCATTAACTCTATGGCTGTGACCATTCAGATCATCCGACGGTCATTTAGATTTTACATTTGAATATTCTTATGAAATGCTATAGCAAATTATTCCAAAATCTGATCGTTGTCAGATTATCGTGTGGTGTGGTCTTCAGGGGCAGATCCGTGCAGGGGGCCTGAGGGCGCACGCTCCCTTTTACCTTCCCAAAATATATTTTTAAGTAAATGTTCAGTTTACTAATTTCAAAATGCCTCAGAATGTACCATAAAGCGTTGATTTCTTTTAGGGCATATAGTCCAGAGTCTCTTGTGAACAGAATCTTTGTTTCTCTGTCAGGTTAGATTTTCAATTACAGTCAAACCTGTCTTAGTGGCCATGTATTTTGTCTCCCTCGAGAAACAAATGTGTGTTGTAAAACCTGTCTACAATGGCCACTTTTTCTGTTTCCCTTGGGTGGCCTCAATAGACGGGTTTGACTGTATTAAAACAAGGTGGAATAGTTTGTTTGTTTGGAATAACGAGGAGGATGTAGGTAATACAAAGTTTTGGTATGGGGTCATGAATTTGGTTCAAATTAACATAATGGAAGCATATGCGATCCTACAATATTCATTGATCGTTGTCGCGGTTGAAATCGAGTCTAAAGTTATGAAATTGTAAACAATAAACTCTTTATGTTGTATAGCCCCCTCTCAAGGTCAAGATATTAATTAAGCTATAAAACAATGTTTCTTGACTAAAATCGACCGATTAGCTATTCCCGTTTGGAAATTATATATCACAACTACATATACTGAGATTTTCATGGTCGCAGCTGCCATTATACGGCCGTAGACGCTATTTGAAATTTATCAAAATTAACCGGGAGCACTGGTAAATTTTTATATTCAAATTTTCTCGAAAGCAGAAGTGTTTTAGGGCCTAAATTTTCTAGTGCTTTTAATATAACCACAGGGGCATCCAAATATATCAGAATTGTAAAGAATCACTATCCACCCAATTTTCAAAATTTCCCCAAACTTTGTATTACCTTTAACGTCGTTCTGGCTCCAAACAGACCTAAATACGTTATTATTAAACTGTCAATCAATATCCTATCTCTGTTCATCTGTCTGGAAATCACATGGTTTTGACCGTGCTTGAAATGATGAAGTGAAACATTATCAAGATTTTATTTGTAAGCGACCACGGGCTAAAATTAAATATCTATTTAAATTTGCATTATCCTGTGTACAAACAATCAACCCATTTATCCCTTGGTTTCTTGTTGCTTTGCGCTGGAGATCCACTATCGCATGACGGCTTTACCAGAGCATAACATACCTGGTTACATTATAGGCATGTTATAAAACCCATCCTTTTCATATCAAGTTAGTTACCTCTTGCCTAGAATATATTTATTCCTAAATGACCAATAACCCCTTTTATGAATTAGAAAATTAGTTATGCATCATTAACACCAACATTAACCCCATTTTCTAATCTCATTTTGATATTAACAAGTCCATTATTAACTTGATTAGCTTGGTCTTGGTGCTCTGTTCGCCAGCAGTCCATATCCTTAAACTGCTGGCGAACAGAGCAACATGACCAAGCTCTATAATTATTAGGATCTCTGTCCAGTAGTGCAGTGTTTGTGCCCTCAACCTGGATCGACCAAATAAATTGATTCATAATAATATATACAATATCTTTCCCCGTAACATGAGAGTAATATTAATCGCTTCATTCTTTTAATTAAATGAAATGATAATTGTTATTGTATAATTGTGTTAAATGGGAGCACGCTACAAGAGTCCTATCTCGCACCCCGGGGCAACGTGTCTGACACGGCCTGTTGTAGCAACTACTCCGAAGATCAAGATACAATTATCTTGATCTAAGAAGACACGAACGTACGAAGGTTCAAAGTTGTGCGGGACCCTTAAGCGGACCCCAGACCCCACGCAGAAAAGGCTTCGAGCTCGCATTTTCGTACATTTGACCCCCCCCCCCCCCCTTGGAAAATCCTGGAATTTCCCCTGGTCTTCACACTACATTTCAAAATAATAATATCGTTGACGAATAGCCTCATGGGCTAAAGAACGACATCTCTGGAACAAATTTTTGATGTTACAAAAACGATATTTCCTGGACTATTTGATTTCCATTTATTGCACGTAATAGTTTCAGAGCAATTGACCATCTTATATAGAGCATGTTTCAAAGATGACCAGATCTTATTCTTTTTTTGCCGACATTACGGACTAAGGTTCATCCCACAATAACAAAGGCACCTACATTTTGTTTAAGGTACCTTAAAGGTACTATGTCCCAATTGCAGCCAACATCAAATTCTGCAGAACTTTGCAGGAATTAAGAAAATATCAAGTATGTCCTATCTGTGAAATTTAAACGTTAGCAGTGTCAAGTTTATACAGTACAAGGAAACCCGTTGACTTTCTAGACTTCACTGTCAGAAACTATTAAGTGACTGACTGACTTTTTTTCTTTCTTTGGTAATAACATATAAAAAATTAATGGGCTGTAAAGGTACATGAGCATTTGTCTACATCAATAACCCACTTCGTGCAATGGCCAACATAAAACTGATTGAATCTTTGCGCAGCACAAAACGTACGACCATTCGGTACAAGGGTCTGAAAATCAGACTATTACTAAAATGATTGCAATCACTAAAGTCGATTCGACAACTAATGGTCGTTATTTTCCCACTAAAAGACATTTTCAATCCCTTTCGTTTTGAGGGAAGTTCTAATTTAGTATTATCTTTCAAATGCCGTTGGTATTTAACCTTTTCATTTGTTTGGGGCTGCAAATGGGACATAGTACCTTTAAGGCTTAAGCTATTCTTTTGGAATATATACTGTACCAAATTTTAATCAGACGAATGAACGCATGCACGTTCGGCAAAACTACTTTGGTCATAAATCCATGCTTTATTTTCGCTCTAAATCTAATTATGTATATTGGAGACACGTGGCCATCTTTTCAGTACCTATACAGATATCGCAATAGTTGGAGGAGTTTTTAAAAGTACATCTATTTTACCAAGATTATGAGCCTCAATTGACTTTTGTAGACTATAATGGCCCGACTATGGTAGCCGACGAGACTCTGTAGCAAACCATTCGTTACGAAACTTGATTAATTGAAAACTGATCTGCGTTTAGGAATATTTCGAACATTTAGGGAAAATAATGTCTTCTAAGACATCGTTAGCCCTTCTAAATACCAGGATATCTTACATCATTAGAGCCATGAGTCAGCGCAAGAGGCTTCGACACTACCAGGAGGAGCTCGCTGTTCCAGGGCTAAATGGCTATAACTACATCATCTGTGCCCCTACGGGTTCCGGTAAAACTATGACGGCTGCTTCGCTCTGCCATCGTAGGATGGTCGAACTGCAGAAACAAGGAGAGCGCTTTAAAGGTAATTTTACAAGTCATTAAAGTACAATATTCCACCTTCGATCTGTGTCTGACGGTTTTCCCCAGAAACTGACAGACATACCTCAGGAAACGTATTCTACCTGTTAAGAAAATAGTGAAAATCCTGATGAATCTAACCATCCACAAAATTCCAAGACATAACCGGGATTCTTTACCTGGTTGTTTCTTTATTATTTTGTTTGTTGGGGGGGGGGGAGAGATACGTCGACTAACAAAACAGCAAAACAAAGGGGGCATGTTTATTATGTTTTACCATCTCTAATACTTCTTAGCCTTGAAGGGGAACTGAAAACAATGATGTTACTTGACTGTCATTGTCAATGAAATCTGAATTCCCTTTCGCAATTATGAATCCGTCTCTCTCTCTCTCTCTCTCCCTCCGGAGTCAGCCACCTTCATCGTCCCCACACGTCATCTGAAGGGTCAACAACGCGATGCATTCTGGGATATCTTTAAGCCGACCTCGGCCGTGGCCGTTACGAAGACGAGCCAATTCCGAAGGACCTTCGACGATCCCCGCGTCAACGTCCTCATGATCACCGCTCAGATCCTGGTCAACGCCCTCCACCATGGCCACTTCCGGTTTGAGGAGCTCTCGATGCTGGTTTTTGACGAGTGTCATCATACGACGCAGAAGCACCCTTACAATGAGATCATGAAGGCGTATATGCAAGAGAAGAAGCGGCTGATTGATAGGAAGACGAGAGGAGCTTGGTTGGTTGGGCTGCCATTTGGAGGTCTGCCTCAGATTGTCGGTAAGCAGCTACACATGAATGAATGGTGGTGGTAATTTTACCTGACTGCTAAGAAAGCATAAATGCTTGTAAGTAAGCAACCAGACGGACGACGGCTTTAGGTCCTCTCCGATGAGGATTAATGCCTTACCAAAGGGCACTAGCGCATCGCCTTGGTTTCGAACCCGGGTCACCGGATTACGAGACCACTGCTCTACTGAGCTATCGCGCCTCCTATATTCGAGGCTGATCAGTAGATGATTTAACTTTCCAAAGAAATCTCGAAAGTCGCAACTTTTTTTTCGAAAAATGAACCTATGACACTTTCAAAAGCCTTTGTGTGTCACATTGGAATGATCGAGTGGATATCATTCATAGGCATTACGTAACAGGAACGTAATTTCTAACAGCAAACCAATATGTTTTAGAAATGTCTCTTGTTGATTTCGCGAAAGCCCGAGTGATCGTGTTTTTAGAAGACTGGGAAGGAGAAATAAGATATGATGCAGGCTAGATGAGACACAAATAAGAATTATTACAAATATGAGACTTCATCTTCCAAGGTGCATTTTCCTTGATCTGGGTAAGATTTCAAACCAGTCGTACGGGTCCTTCCTTTGCACGATTCAAAATATAATTTTGATTTAATTAAAGGATCTCAAAAGAAATTTCGTTTCTTTTCTTGCAAGAGGGCAATCTTGTAATCGAACAAGATCGTACACACTCTCAAAAAGTCAACCTAAGATAATTTACTATAGCCCTTTGTGTCACCTTAAACCAGTACAATGACATATTACAAAATCACAACAAGTTTACCAAGGCAATACAACAGGGTATAGAAATTGCCTTTAAGTTGATTTCTCGAAAGTCTTGTGATCGTGTTTGAATAGAAGCATTTCACCTTTAATCAAGGGGAATCTTTTGACATACATATTCCTCAGTTTCAAAGAATTGAGAAGGGGAATTTGTATCGCATATGATTCGCAAATGATGATATATTTCGTCGGCCCTTTGTGCATGTTCTCTTTGAAAATCCAGGTTTAACAGCATCTCTTGGGACGGGTGGGTCAGCTGACGCAGTTAAACACGTCGTCAATCTGTGCGCTAACCTGGACTGCACTGGTGTTGTAACAGTTACAGATCCTTCCAACGTCAAAGGTATGAAAAAAGATGTCCCATCGTTCTGTTCCCCACATGTCCTGTGGCAAGACATTATTCTACATATGCTTCTCCCCATCCAGGTGTAGAATACCTGGTAGGAAGTATTTCCTCGAGTGATTTGAGCGTCTTCCCTCTGCCCTCTATATACCCTCGCATGAGCAACTTTAAAAGCTTACTAGTATTCGCAAAAACATAATCAATAACACTTTTTTGGGGGTGGGGATCGAACGACAATTGTCTTTGGCACGATTACTCCGCGTCCATTTCCTACAATAAGCGAATTCTTAACTTCAACCCTGGACCCAACGCTATAACAATACATCAACCGTATCCCCAAGCCTAACCCTAACTCTTACGCGAAATCTAACATAAAACCCAATTTCAATCTTAACCCTAATCCTATCTCTATCCCTTTATCGAAATAAAGTCAAGGGCAAGTGTCGCCAGAGCAAACGTCGGATCACCTGTGTTTTTTTAAATAATTTTTCATGGGCACGTGCACACAGTCCGACTCACTATACTCCAGCAGGCCAGGGATGTCGAGTCTTACAATAAATTTCGGATCAAGATCTCAATTATTTTTCATATTTTATCATCGCACAGAGCTGGAAGGTATCAACAGACCCCCCGAGCTGGATGAAATAATCTCTACCCCTCCCAGGGCGCCCTCAGAAATCAGCACCTGCTTCTTGAAGACACTAAAGACTCTTATGGTAGATATGGAGAAACGTTTCTTGATTGGAAAGGCGGTCGGTGATCCTTCCCGACCGTACGGATCGATCTTATATGAGACATGGATTGGGCAAATAGCATCCACAGCAGAACAGAAGAACATGTCCCTCTTTATTGGTAAATAATGATAATGATAATAATAGTAATAATAGTAATAATTACAATATCAGTTAATTGGGAGTGCTAAAACCAAAAAGTCCCATCGCGTTTATAAAATCAATGAATCTGAAGAAAAACAATAAATAAACAGATGCGTAAAACAGTTCCATCACATTATATTACTGAAGAAAGAAGTTATGATATTGATTTTTATTAAATAGATATTTACAAGATTAATGGTAGAGTGGATACTAGCGGTAAGTCATGCCAACTATCACGATTTATATATTTTTTTCTTGATTCAATGAAAACAAATGTGGCTATTTTACAGCCGCGTCCTATCTTCTGAAGCTAAACATGGCCCTCCAAACCTACGAGGATCTACCAGCCGGCTACGTTTTGCATGCATTAGAGGCTTTTAAGGAACAGAAGCGGCTCGAGTTTGACATGAACAAGGCGGGAAAAGCGTGCAGAGAAATGTATGAAGACCGTGTGGCCAAGTTGAAGCAGCTGGCACGCAAGGAGGATCCCCTGAGCACTCCTAAACTCAAAGAACTGGTTGACAAGCTGAAACATGTATTCACCACAATACCAAATTCGAGAGGTAAATATTTTACGAACTAGAGCAAAATAACACCGAGTTCCTATAGGCAATCTATTTATTCAGATGGTCATATCTCAGTCAATACTGAACATGTTCAATTGGTTTTTGACCTTTGGACATTATTTTTGTATGCTCTTTCGGAAAATGAGGTAAAAATTGAGAAATTCTGAAAATAGATTTTTATGATGTCACAGCTTCGGTACTCTATTTCCTCCAGATAAAGTAATATGGGGAGCAATTTCGCCCCCACCCTCTTTCCGACAATCCTGGATCCGCTCCCTTAGTGAATTCTCAGACATTATGGAAACATGTTGGTCTTCTTTTACAGGCATTGTACTCGCAAGGACACGGTTCGCTACCCGAGCCCTGTATGACTTCATCGGATACCACTTCGGTTACTCGACATCGAAGGTACGACCGACTCGGATCGTCGGTCAGGGCAAAGAAATGGAAGATGCCCAAACTGCGGCAAAACAAGAAGCTGCGCTTAATCAATTCAGGACAGGTGAATGGTCTTGCGTTTTTTTTTTACTTTGTTTCCGTTCCTTCTAACATCATTTATTGATGTATTATAAGCACTGTATACAAAGTTTTAAAACTTTTTTTTCTTCCTGATATTAGAATCTTCTTTACTTTTTTCTTTTCTTTTACTTCCGGTGCAATAATATATCTGTAAAGCGCTTAGAGACGTCCGAGATGTATTAAGCGATATAAAAGCTGAATATTATTATTATTATTATTATTACTAAGATGGATAAGCCAGGCTTTATTAAAGCCGAAGAGATGGAAGCTGCAGGATACAACGTGCTACTCACCAGTGAATATCAGTTACACGTCGGTTAAGAGATGTTCTTGGATGAAATAGCACATCATTATCAACAAATTACATTTTCCACGAGATATGTACTTGATGTATAGACTAGAGCCGTTAGAAAGTGGTTGTTTTCAGTACATTTTGTTTAAATATACCGAGGTCGATAGCAAAACAAACATATAATAAGATAAATCACATACTGTTGCTTTACTAAATGTGATTTTTTTTTTATTCATACATTTAGACAACAATAGTTCGCAATTAATATCCTTACAGTAAAAACAGAAATATTAACTTCAACCTTAGAGCAAGCACAATACCTAACACTAAAAGTCAACCGTAAGAAAAATGGCAATCATGACTCTGACCCTATCGAAATACAGCCTGGAGCAAAAGTCCTCTGGGCGTAATATTGGGGCACCTATAATCATTCATGTCCGACGATTTCATTCTCTTTCGAAGGCGAGGCCAATCTCCTGATCGCCACTGACATCGTGCAGGAAGGCCTCGACGTCCCTGCCTGTAATTTCATCATCCGGTACAACTTCGTCAGCAATGAGATCGGAACGGTGCAGTCGAAAGGACGAGCTAGAGCTCAAAATTCACAGTGCTTCCTCCTTGTAGAAGAGTAAATAATTATGCTCCTACACATGTATTTTTAACTTCAATTTGGAAGTACAAAGCCAGATTTGAAATTAGTAACTAATTCCTCGATTATTCTAACAAAGTCGATAGAGAAGGAGATCGAGATTGGGTTAAGATTCACCTGCGCTCTATTCTAAGTTTCCTTTTTTATTATATAGTTAGATGGTTTTTCAATACGCCATGTTCTCTCAAAAAGAAAAGCGTATAAATAGAGTTAGAAGCCTTTCCATAGTTTTGATTACGCAAAAGTGCTATGCTCACACTTTTTTCCGCAGTGTGAAAAAGTTTTACATACTGTGGGCATAGAAGTTTCGCATTGTGTCCACCTCTAATCGAGATCACTCACTGGGTTTTGAACACTTTCAATTATGTGAACAACATTCCAGACTATGGTCACAGAAAGAACCACACCAAATTCACACCACAGTGAGATCACACATTGTGGTTTCAACTTTCATTGTAGAAGCAATGTAAACACACCGTCCACTATTGGTGCAGACTGTGGTAATACGGAATCAGAGTGCACACAATGCATTATAACCACACTTTCATTTTTTACAGTGTCAAGACATTGTTCACACTGGCAGCAGACTGTGATCATAAAGAAACTAAACAATTGCGTACGCGCCACAGTGAGACCATAATGGCATATCTAGATTCCTTCCATGCTAGTAACAACGTAAAAAGATGGAGGTATACTGTGGGCATACTGTGGTCACATAGGGAAGCTCAAAGTGTCCCCAACACAGTATAACCACACCATTGGAACATCTCCATGTTGTTGAGAACGTGTACACACTGTGCGTTCAATGTTTCTGCAATATTTGTGAAGCCGTACTTCCTGGCGGGCTTGTTCACACAAAACCACAGTGTCAAATAATCTCACGGTTAAAGGTAAAGACCAGTTTTTGAAACGCCCCCCCCCCCTCTCAAAAAATTAAATGGAAGCTCTTATTACCAATCATGTGAAAGAATATGTTTTGACTAATACGCGATGATACAAATTTTGCTGAGAAACCGCCTACTAGTTGATATATTTGGTAACCTGATAGATATCCCGCACGTGTCGCGTAGTCCCATATACATCTTTCTGTGTACAGTGGTTGTACCTTTACCGAGACTGGGCAAAATTTATTATGATTTTGATGACTCCAGAACCTTGCAGTACACACAAATACTTACACGCTACATGATCAACTTTTTCTGATCCATTCCACAACGTTTCTTTCACAATGCAACTGCATGACCAGAACTTACCTTTATCTTTAATGTTACAGAGACTCCATAAATGAGAAGAGAGAACATCAAAACAGGACAAGGGTAAGAGACATGGACGCAGCAATCAAGAAGATCAACACCATGGACAAAGAAACATGGCTTGGCAAAGTCGGAGACAAACAAGTGAGACACAATTTTACGGAATCAAATGCAGATGACGTTTATGTTATATGTTATTATTTATTCAAACATATTTATACAGGTACTCAAGATCAGAGGTAAATCTGTTTTGCATCTTGGACCTGGTATTAAAAACATCATATAAAAAGGAGTTAAATAACAAAGTATAACAAAGTAAAATAAGCAATACATCATAGTAATGCAAAATATGGTAGTATAATAATTCAAGGCCATAACAACAATGAATCTACTTATAAATGAATGCTACTGTACATAATATGTCAACATAAAATAGTCATATAAGAGTATGCAAATGTGAGGTTTCAGATTAGAGGTTGAGGTAATTTCAATGGATTCGATTTTGATTTGGTTTAATTCATCAAGCACTGTAAAGATAATTAAAGAAATATACTTAGCTTTACATTTTCAATGCTTCCACGAACAGAGAGGGGGGAAATGGATATGGTAAATAAAAAAGAAGGTAACATATTGTCCCCTTTTGCAATGTTTTGTCCACATTATGTTGTAAAGAGAGACAGTTTTGAGGGAAGAAACTCCGAAGAGGGACGTTTGAAATTCAAATTTTCTCATATCCTTTCACAATTATCAATATTTAAGTGGAACATGGTTTTTCAGTACATATTTCGTTATGTGGGTAAAGGGTCCCTTGCTCATATCGGAAAACTGTTATGGATAGCAAGACCAATCTCTGTCATTTCCTCTCTCACAGCTTGATATGTTAGGAGTAAAGGGAACAAGTCAGAAAGCTACTTCAACACGGGCTTCAACATCACGATCGTCATTAGCGATCCGAACTACCGCAAACCATCCATCTCGCTCTCTATGCACGCACTGCAGAAAGTACGCACGATCGGGCGTCGACGCGCTGTATGATGACGATGAGGCTCCCAACCATGTTCAGATGGCGGCGAGAAACATGCTCTCGGACAGAGCGAGAAAACAAGCCGTGACGTCACTCTCTAGGATGTCTGCAGGCCAGAGGCAAAGAGCAGGTATGCACATTGACCAGTACCCTGATGAGGTTTATACGTAAAGAATTACAAATATTACCAAACAAATTTAGGAATTGCCTGACGTCCGATCTGAAAAGACCTATCCTAATTAGGTTATGGTTTTGCCCCTTTCCTTACAAAGACGTGGTTAGTTGTTAAAAACGGAATCACAGGTTGCTGAACAATAATGACGATTGTTTGGACATTTATAGAAAGAAGTTTTTGTTATACCTAAAATCCAGTTAATTTTAAATGGGCCGTAGAACTCATTTCTAAAAGAATGACAGTTTGTTTGATTTTAAACCTTCTTAATCCAAATATTTATCATTCTAAAATGCGTAGTTTGATGACAAGGCTAGACAAAATAGAAATTCATGAATAATCATGGATCCATTTGTTGATTTGTATCACTCTATTACATTTACGACAAGAAGCATACGTGGAGAATCGTTTTTATACTTATATACCTGCTTTCTTTGTTCTCAGCCGTTTATCGTTTTCCATTTTTTTCCCCCGTCTAGATTCTTGTCGTAACTGTGGAAGAACTGTCACCAGTCGATGATCTTCAGTCCAGGAGTGGTTCTAGAAGTTTACAGAATGGGGGAGGGGGGAGGGGAGGGGGCTGCCACTCTTTAAAAAAGAGCAGAATTTTGTGTACGCAAGTACAACCACGAGCGGCATTCTTAAGGGACCTATAGGCGCTTCATAAACGACACCTATCAACTAGGGATGCATAATCGCCTGCGTGGGTATTTCACGTATACCACTTGGGTTTTAAAAAGGTTACCCTCTCCCCCTCATCCACCACTACTTCCATCGTCCTTTTTTCATAGATGTGACCCCCATCTCTCCAGGAAAGTCTTGGAAGTTCAAAAAGTCAAAAACGCTTATTCATATAAATATTGTTAACATTAATTCACCACCAAGATTGTGACGTGACAGAATCTGCATTTATGTAGACATTTTTTTTTTTAAACTTTAAAACAATACACACATGTTTTAAGTTTTAAAGGTTAATTTGGCTGAGAACACGGTTTTTCAAACATATTAAAAACAATTATTATTATAATGATTACAAGAATGATGATGATGGTAATAATAATAATGATAATAATAATGACGAATAATTTTTAAAAGCCATGATAATATTAATAGATGACAATGATAATAATGTAATCATTATCATCATAATGATAATGATAAATTTAAACGTAAATTGTGCACTTTGATTACGATTTAGTCCTTTTACATGTGTGTTCAAAGAGGCTTCTGTTGTGTACGTTATTCGCACATGTCTATTAGAGGAAACACTAGTAGTGAATGATGGATAAAAATTGCATCAATCAACAACAGGTTAATGTTTTTAGAAATTTATTTGATTCTTTGTTTCTCATTATCAGTGTCAAAAATACTAGGCTCCCTTTATATAGCTTAAAGTTATTTTGCATCTATTTGTAATATTATGCCCATTATTACCACCTGAGATGAATATTGTGTTCATCTGTAAAGAGACTCTTTACCGAAGAGAAGTAAAATACAACATATATCATATATATATAATTATATATACATAAATTATATATATATTATCGATGAATATTCTAGCATGTGATTTATGTGTAGACTTTATAATAAGCGCCCCGAGTACCATTTTTTGTTTATAAAATATCTGTATCGCTGTATGTATCTTTAGGGATTTATCACTCCAAAGAGAAGCACAATACAACATTTATAATATATATAATATCTTATTCTTAATAGATATTCTAAATCTTTTGTACAAATATTTAATTAATTTTTATTTATGTTTAGACAATAATAGGCGCCCCGAGTACTCCTTTTTGCTTATAAAATTATCTGTATTACTGTATTGTTTCTTTAATTCACTATCACTGTAAAGCGACATTAACCAAAGAGAAGCACAATACAACGTATATCACATATATAATATCCTATTCTCAATATATATTCTAGATCTATAGAATAAATATCATTATTATGTGATTTATGTGTAGACTATAATACGCGCCCCGATTACCTTTGTTTTATTAGACAATGTCTGTATTGCTGAATTGTATCATGAGTTCTTCTTGATCACTCAAAAATATGATGTCATTAATCTGAACATATTTTATGTTTTATTCAAATGTCAGAATCTCGATTAAATGTAGATATAATACAATACTTCTGTTGTGATTTTGCAATGTCTGCTGCAGCAATTTTTTTTTAATGAGTGACAATGACGATAGAATCACATTTGTTTATGAGCTTTATATAATTATAATAATGAATATACTTGAATATCGGATTTCAAACTAATGCATGTAGTGCTTATCTACATGTAGGTATTTAGTTTTTGTTTTGTTTAGTTCGATCTGTAATAAGCTTTGTCCCTTTTGAATTGAAATACAATACTATGCAATTGAATACAGCTTTCCATACAATCTGCAATTGAATCATCTATATGATGACCAAATGTCGTATTTTTGGGGGAATGCATCCTTACCTGTTCTTAAATTGATCTCATGCTTTTTTTTCTTTTTCTTAAAATACGGGAAGTATAGAGGAGTGAGAGAGAGAAGGAAAGGGGGAGAGAGGGGGTACGGATATATCAAGATAAATGAATAAAGAGAGCAGAGAGAAAGTTGAGAGGGCAAGACACATATTGTATTCATTGTGCAATGTTGATATTTTCTTTACTTTGAAATGTAAAATATTTGATCTTATGGGTATATTCTGTTCTTTTGTTTTATAATTTGCGTGTGTGTATCACTTAAATAAGTGACATATTCTGTGTTAGATGAGATCAGTATCGATTTATTTACAAATTTCATTTAAACCATTGCAAATTAAGTTATACACTATAAAATGCAATATAAAGAATTAATATCGGCAGGAGGCCCACATTATACACAAAGAACATTTAAACACTTTTTCATTTTAAGTTTTACCTTAAGATTATTTTTTCTTCTTTTTGAGGCCGACATCCTATTCAAGCTTCGCTTATGATTGCGGTCTCCTGTACTTTTTCAACTGATAGTTTGGATAATACTCTAAATTTATAATAATATGTAATAGAAATATTAAGTTTCTTTATTATAGGCCTATGTACGTATGAAAAAAAAAAAAAAAAAAAAAAACATTTTGACATGAAGTTATCATTGTTTGTAGATTTTGTGTTATACCTTACGTTTATATGTTCTTTGTTATTCTGTTATTATATTTGGAAAAAATGCAGAAATAAAATAAAATAAAATCAATTATATAGAACAAAAGTCATGTCTAAATAACACTCTACCACATAGATTCTGCCCCAAAAGAGAAAAAAGAAAGAATTACTCTTATATATGACTTAGACTGCAGACACAGACTGTAAATTTTTATTTAACAGAATTCCTTGAAAGTCTTGAGAAGAGCCTGCCTCTGGCTATGTCAAATAAGACCATCATTATACCGCGACTATATGGGGTGCAAAAGGCCATTCGCGTCTTGTTTTAACCTAGACCAACTTTTATATTAGCGCTGCACTTGAATAATTGAATATTTGCGTTGGTACGGTGTGGTGGAGATCAAAATTAAATCGGCCAGATAGTGGACTAACCGGTATGTCGCAATTATTAAGGACAAGTTTCGACCTAGGTAGTTATTCGTTTACGATAGGATAGGCTAAGCCTCCCGATTTTCTCGCGATGTCATTTATTGTAAGTAAACATAGCTTTGCACTATACGACATCTCATTATATGATACATTATCGCATCAGATTCTGTGAATATTTATGAAAACGCATGACGTATATGTTTCTTTAGAGCCAATCAAATGCAGCGCTGGGATGGTTGGTCAAGGTTTTAAAAAAGTCGCAGACCGCTCAGTCTGTCGATACAGGTATAGTCTCGCAGCTTAAGTGTTTGTGACTATCGACGACTGTAGTTCAAAATGCCTTCCTACAAAGCACAACAACATTAGCTCCATTTCCCTCCACCCCTATCCCACTCTCTGTCGACCCAACCCCTCTTTCTTTTGATACAACAGCCCTTCCCAATTTCGACGTTAAAGGTAAAGACCAGTTATGTTCATGCGATTGCATTGTGAAAGAAACGTTGTGGAATCGGTCAGAAAAGGTTGATCATCTAGCATCTAGCATCTGCAAGGTTCTGGAATCATCAAAATGATAAGAAATTTGGCCCTTTCTTTTGTAAAGTTACAAGCACTATGCACAGAAAGATGTATATGGGACTACCCTATATCTCTCACAGACCATGAGAGAAACAAATTTACCAAATATATGAATTAGGAGGCGGTTTCCCGGCAAATTTGTTATCATCATGTATTAGTCAAAACATATTCTTTCACATGATTGGTAATGAGAGCTTCCATTTCATTTTTTGAAATTGGGGCGTTTCCAATACTGGTCTTTACCTTTAAAGAGAAGGTTGAGTTTTGAGAGAGGTAAAAAATAATTTGTGAGCGTTTGCATAGTTATTATGCAATTAAGTTAGGAAGAGAACATCAGAGAAAAAATGATCTCTGAAAAGCATGGCTCTTCAAAATGTCTTCATATTTTAAATATGACATGTAATAGCTCATAAATACTGGCCTCATTTTTATGCCACATGTTTGTGTAGTCCCATATACATCTTTCTATGTACAGTGCTTGTTATTTTTATCAAGACTGGGCCGAATTTCTCATCATTTTGATAATTCCAGAACCTTGCAGTACACACCATAATTAAACGCTACATGATCAACTTTTACGGATCAATTCCTCACCGTTCCTTTCACGATGCAATCACATGACCAGAATTCCACTTTATATTTAAGCTCAATTCATCATGGTTACTCTTCCGTCACATCCCATCCCTTCCATTTTGTTTTTTGCTCACTATCTCTCTCTTTTTTTATCCCTGTAGACATGTGTAAACTCCCTTTGGCAACGACTTTCGGGAAAAAAACCTCAAGAGCAATTCCAATAGTATACTGTTCGCTCATTTCAATATGTCACGCACGGGACTATTGAAGTTGCGTTAGGTTGATTTTTCGACAGTAGTTTCAATCGGCGTGTTTCTTGTCCATCATTTAAAATGAAACTGCAATAAAATGAACTTGTATAGGCATTGTGATTTACAGCACACAGACACCCCTTCCCCTCCCCCTCCCCCCCCCCCCCCCCCCCCCCCCCCCCCCCCCCCCCCCCATGAACACAAATCATCGAAAGAAGAGCAAACAGACTGCTTCCAAACCTGTCTAAAAATAGCCTTTTCATGGTCTGACCACAACTACTGTCTGTTGCCTGATCTATGAATTTAAAAATAGTATCACAGGAAACAAATGGTTGTTATTGCACACCGCCAAGTACTTGAGAAGGAAGCATTATCATCGTGGTGCATAATTATTATGAAGCTGGTTTTATTCTAAGGCTGGCGGAGAAAACAAAATATTATGTTTCAAGATCTCACCGGCAAATTCATGAGAATCGTTTGGGGATTAGATATACATTACACATGCACTTCGAGTATTGCTGTGATATGATGGTGTATTCGGGCTACAGTTAGCCTTTGAATCCCCAAATTAAACCGCCATGTTAGACTCAGTGGGGGGGGGGGGGGGGGGGGTAGTAAGCACTACATTTTGTTTTGGCCCTCGAAAATTCGGAAGCTCAGGGGTTTTGGGCAATAAGTAACGGTCAGATGAGCATTATTTTTATACCGTATTTGTGACACTGGCAGGCTACAAATTGGTGTTGGGTCCAGGGGGCGGAGCCCCAAGGAGCTCAGGGGTTTCATACATTAAATTATCGTCAGATGTCCATTTTTTATACCTTATTTGTGACACAGGCAGGACACAATTTGGTGTTGGGTCCAGGGGGCGGAGCCCCCAGAAGCTCAGGGGTTTTGGGCAATAAATAACTGTCAGATGAGCATGATTTTATACCTTATTTGTGACACTGGCAGGTCACGAATTGGCGTGGAATCCAGGGGGCGGAGCCCCTGGAAGCTCAGGGGTTTGGGGCAATAAATAACGGTCAGATGAGCATATTTTGATACCTTATTTGTTACACTGGCAGTACCCAAAATGGTGTTGGGTCCAGGGGCGGAGCCCTAAGAAGCTCAGGGGTTTTGGGCAATAAATTACGGTCAGATGAGCATAATTTTATACCTTATTTGTGACACTGGCAGGTCACGAATTGGCGTGGGGTCCAGGGGGCGGAGTCCCGGAAGCTCAGGGGTGTTGGGTAATAGATTACGGTCAGATGAGCATCCAGGGGCCCGCCTTAGGGCCCCTGGTGGGGTCGAGGGAATGGAACCCCGGAAACTTAGGGGTTTTAGGCATTTAATTACGGTCAGATGAACATATTTGTTTTTATTTTATTTGTTGACACTGGCAGGACACTAATTAGCGTAAGGTCCAGGGGGCCGAGACCCCAGAAGCTCAGGGTTTTAAGCACCAAATTACAGTCAGATTAGCATCCGGCCATCCGCCTTAGGACCCTATGTGGGGTCCAAGGGGCAGAGCCACCGGAAGTCAAGGGGTTTTAGGCATTTAATTACGGTCAGATGAGCTTATTTTGATACCTTTGATTTCTTTTCACTTTTATTTCCTTCTTTTTTTTCCCTTCTTTTTTTTTCCTTCTTTTTTTTTACTTCTTTTTTTTTGCTTCTTATTTTTTCCTTCTTTTTTTTCCTTCTTTTTTTTTCCTTCTTATTTTTTCCTTCCTTTTTTCCTCCTTGTTTTTCCTTCTTTTTTTGCCAGGGGGGGGGGTCCCCTTTATTAAAAAAAGACGAAAAGAAACATCAAGCTTTTTGTGGAAACGGGTTTTTACACTACAAGCAAATGACATAATATTTCGAATTATAGTGTTGCTCTTTCTCTCTCTCTCTCTCTCTCACCTTATCATGTCCGCTCCCCTTCTCACTTTGATTTCTCTCTCTCTCTCTCTCGCACATTTTCATTGTCACTTTCTACGTTTCCGTCAGT
Source organism: Strongylocentrotus purpuratus (assembly GCF_000002235.5). Classification (NCBI taxonomy): domain Eukaryota; kingdom Metazoa; phylum Echinodermata; class Echinoidea; order Camarodonta; family Strongylocentrotidae; genus Strongylocentrotus; species Strongylocentrotus purpuratus. The sequence continues at coordinate 20,020,562 of NW_022145610.1, forward strand.
CTGTATCACTCAAAGGCCGTAATTTGTTCTCGTTTAGGCGCTTGCACACAAAAAGATCATTAATAGCCACACGTTTGAGTAAATAATCGTTAGGTGCTTGGGTATACGTTCATCATCTTCTTCATCGACCAGTGTCCGTTGTTTTCCCTTGTTTTGTCATCCCTGGCCTGGGAAGAGGGAGATCCGGGTTCATGCGCTATATATAGTGCCGTCCATTATCCCCTGATTTCAAGAGTGCCTTGGCAATTTGAATAGAGAAGAAACATGAGCAATATTACGAAGTGAAAGCAGCTGTTGCATCCAGATCATGTTTTGGTTGCATTCGTTAGGTTCTTTACACAAAGTTGCAATTTTTGGCGACCTTTACGAGCATTTTGATTTTTTTATAAGCTTTTACACGTTGCATTGGTCACCTAAAACATTGTAACTATGTTTACATAAGCATGTACATGTTCAATAGCTGCCCAAAGCCCCGAGACCGACATTAAAACAACACGTTTTGTCGGTCTCATCTTGTTCGTGGGCCGTTGGGAACTTCGTTTTTTTTTCCTTTGTTTTCTCATGTATTTTTTTTTTTTCGGTCTCGTGGGCTTTCAGTCTAGTGAAACATGAAACATAATTGAAGATTCATGGTGTAACTCTTGGAAGAACGTTTAGGAATACAGAGTGCCGTCTTTCGATTTAGATAAAAAGTCATTTTGAAATTACATAATGACCTTGTTATGTTCTGTTTTAAACTTTGAATTCCTGAATTTTCTTAAAATTCCCTTTTGGTGAGATATTTCGAAAGCGAGGAATCCATGGTCTACCATAAATCTCTCACACTCAAGGAGGGGGTTTTCCCCATGTGATTCAATCTCGTCCAGTTCCACCTGATTCTTTTAATTCCATTACATGATTGCTCATTAGACTGCAAACAATAATAACATGCTCATTGGCAAAAACCCCAAACTCATGTACATGTATATACTTTTACTTTACTCCAGAGTACGGAGAGGCTTCACATGTCCCCTGGAAAATTCCAATCAGATACACCTTAGTACACAGAATTTAAAGGTACTATGTCCCGTTTGCAGGCCAATAAAATGAAAAGGTTAAATTCCAACGGCATTTGAAAGATAATATTAATTTAGAACTTCCCTCCAAACGAAAGGGCTTGAACATGTCTTTAAGTGGGAATAACGACCATTGGTTGTCGAATCGACTGATTACAATCACTGAAGTAATAGCCTAATTTTCATACCCTTGTACCGAATGGTCGTACGTTTTGTGCTGCGCAAAGATTCAATCCGTTTGATTTTGGCTATTACAAGAAGTGGGTTATTGATGTAGACAAATGCTCATGTACCCTTAACAGCCCATTTTATGTATGTTATTACCAAAAAAAAAGGTCAGTCAGTCAGTCACTCAATAGTGTATGACATTAAAGTTTAGAAAGTGAACGGGTTTCCTTGCATAATTTGAATATTAGGACACTGCTAAGTGCTAACATTTATATTTCACAGATAGGACAAACGCATAATTCCTGCAACGTTCTAAAGAATTTGACATTGGCTGCAAATGGGACATAGTATCTTTAATGTGCATCTCCAATTTGTGACCCAACAAGGAACCAAAACCCCGAAATTGTCAGATTTTTCAGATTATTGCCTCGGCCTACTGCTTTAAAATCCTGGATCCACCACTGATTGATTGATAATATTATATCGATTTTCACTTGACTCATGCCCTATGTTTTGTAAAGTCAGCTGCTTAATATGAGTATATTTCAGACGTCTTCCATGCTTATTGAACCATCTTTGGGTACTAGGTAAACGCCTTTTGTGGAGATGTTTTAGTCAAGCTGGCACTGTTCTGTATTTGAATTCACTTGGGTTTATATCATTGGATTTATATAACTCTTTAGTCATAGAGGACGTAATAATACAAACAATTATATATTCAGCATCCGCATTAATTTAAGATGTTACATCTACAATGATGCCCTTTGTCATTATCACAGTCAACATGATAACCAAACGTGCAAAGACTTTATGCTTTTACATCAAGGCTTCAAATCATTATATAGAACCTTACCCCAAAATTCCCGCTTAAATGCTCTATTTCTATACGAAAACAATCATCAAAGAAATATCACCGGCATTCCTCGCACGAAATGTGCCACGAAGGTGCGTTTCCCGCCAAATGAATTACTATAGGGTGGTGTCACCCTGGCCCTTGCGAATCAGTGAGACTGATCATGGTCCATCAGAGTGCCTCTGATTGGTAGACAGTTGTCAAGGCCTTTTAGCCAATGAGATCGATCACGTGCCATGCATGGAAACAGTATTAACCAATCAGCGCTTGAGAAAAAGGCGCGAAATATATAGGGAATTCCCCTTTGCGTAATCACACACGTGTCCGTACCCATAGGTATACCTACCAGGCGTTGTGCAGCGATTTGGCAGAAGCTATGCGACTGTGCTCCTGGGCAGATGGCTGCTGTTAAGTTATGAGGAAAGCCTGTCAGAGTGCTGTCACTTGAATGGGGTATGTAATTCTTTCCATTTATATATTTTTGTTTAAATCATTGCTTATTGAAAAGTGTTTCCTTTCTTATCTTAAAACCCCGGCTTAAAACCTCAATTTTTGTGTATTTAGCTCTTCAGTTTTTATACTTAGTGAAGATGGTGCTGAATGGTTCAATGGTTGCTTTTAAAAAACACCCCAAACACGTCTCCATAAATGCATTGGGCTATACAGTCTTGATACCACTGAAGTTAGTGTAATATTTTTTAAAGAAATTGTGACTTTCATAATTCTGTTTAATTTTTTTAACTGTTTTTTCTGCTACAATTACAGTTATATAATTATATAGTTTCACAAAACAATCCTAACACCTAGGCTATCTAAATTATGTTAAAATATGAGAAAACATGTTTGTTTTATTTATATCGCATGTTTTTTCATGGTGCGTTTGACGTGCAGTTAGAGCTGTGGACATTAGATATATGTATTTTCATTCAAACCGGCTTGAAATTCTAACCAATATTAATAAATGATTTCTTATCTAGTCATAACAAGGCATTCCATTTTGGGTTTTGGGGTAAAATTTAAGATTCATAGGTATTAAAGATTGAAAGATATGGAAATATAATTATATCACTGCTTTTCATAATACTGAACATGTTAAAGGCGTAATTATGTATTCCACTCGGGAAAAATAAGCTTGTGTAATAACTTGAATTGTGTTGATCAAAGATTATACAAGAATACTATCCAAGATGGTCTTATGCAACGAGAAAATGTGGAAATCTATGCGTACGAGATCATGAATGACTTTTCACAGAAATTCCGTCACATTTTAGCTATAATGCTGGTGATTTTATCTAGTATGTTTTCAAAAATATTACTAGTCACCATCTTATGAACTCACTGTAAATTCTAGCTGTAACGATAAGTTATAAATGTATTTTAACGTTACTCTTACTAATTTACTTTTGATAAAATCATCGATTTAATGGAATATTTAGGCTAACTAAATTGCAATCGAATGTACCACTTTATGATCCAATGTTCTATGCTGCTATTACTCTCTTTCAATTAATCATCGATGGATGGAAAAGAGATAGAGTATAATATAGACTAGAAAATTCAAATTTGTTATGAGATTATTTACCTGACCAAATAGCCAAGACTGCATTTGCTCTTCCTTTTGTTCCCACCTACCACAAATGTGAATGAAGTGTACAACATCTAAAGTTAGCGACACGTTGCTTGAGTGCACCGGAAGAACTGACTTAATGGCAATGCCACATAACTTGATTATAACGTTTATTTTTGGTACGAAATAAGTTACAATGGTGACACTGAATTTTTGTTAAGGCTAATCGTATTTGATTTTGATTTGATTTGATTTTCTTCTGCATTCATGTAACTACACAGTTTTTCGATAACCGATAATAATATAAAGTACGATACGTTTTTCTCTGACAATGAATCATAAATAAGCAAATATATATATATATATATATATATATATATATATATATATAAATCATTATTTTAAAGAAACGAAATGATAAACTGTCATAAATACTAAATTTCCTCAAACATTATACAATTATTGGCGGAAGAAGGACTGTCATTGTAAGCAGATTGCTTGATAATACGACAGCCCCAGACAAAACTCATGAAAAAGATTAACACATTTTTTATCAAGCAGAGCGGATAAAATAAACTAATTGAAAATTACAAACTTTTGATGATTGTGATATTGACATACCTACAATTATAATTTCCTGGGACTCCTTTTTTTAACGAGAATTACAACATTCCTAGTCCCATGATTCCTTCTGTAAGTTCCGTTAATATAAAACTGGATAACGATCTACACTGTGCCCAAATGCTTCTTTTAATATATTAAGGGTACCACGTTGCTTGATTATGAACTGCACGATTTACATTTACCGAGATAACCTATTAGATATTTATCCAACCTGCACATCTCTTTTTAATAGTACCATCTTTGCAAACTATCAATCCAAATGATAATTTTATGATTATTTCATAATCAGTGGAACTACGTCAGTTCTATCTGCAAATGGCATAATGAATCGGGAGTTACACTAGATATTTCATTTGAAATGTACTTTAAGTACTGTATATTGAGGTTTCCACGTCTGTCTTTATGATTATTTCATAATCAGTGAAACTACGTCAGTTCTATCTGCAAACGGTAGAATGAGCTGGGAGTCACACTAAATATTTCATTCGAAATGTACTTTAAGTACTGTATATTGAGGTATCCACGATTGTCTTTTGCTATTTGTTCTGTCCAGCAGCAGCTACACATACATCCTACATAGGAACTCAAATGTTTTATCTAGAAACATCGGTCCCCGGTTATTTAAATCCACACTTTTTGGAGTGTTCTTGGGGTCTTATTTAAAAAATAAAAAATAAATGATCAAGTAATTCACAATTTGTTTAAAAGATTCATTCACGTTACTGCGAGACATGAATAAAATGTATACATAACATTCTGTTACTCAACGTACGAAGAGGTGAAAGCATTAATGACCACTGCACATTTTGTCTATAATCTTTAAATCATTCAAAGTATGGAAATCCAGTCCAACAGCATCCTTGGCTCAACGGAGTTACGATACCAATCACATTTTTGCCCCTAATTGTGTTTAAGGATAAAGTTTTGGTACTCTCTGTCTTAGCGACACCTGTTTTCATGCTGAGATTTGAGCAAGTTAACAATTTGAAGGAAAAAAAAGCTTTGCTATAAAGTGTTCACGCTATTGTCTGACTTTATGGTATAGCACGATTACATGTATTTTTTCTATTGAAATAACGTAGAATTTTATTTATAGATTTGAAATCTGTGGTATATTATCTTAAAGCAGATACAAATTCAAAGCATTTAGGACAACTAACACTAAGACAAATACCCCTGCATCGCCCCTTCCCCCCACCCCCTCCCCCCAAAAATACAAAAATACAAAACAAATACGAGTTCATTTTTTGCTGTTTCATGATTTTGCCAATTGGAAAAATGAGTTCTTTTTTTAATAGGAAAAATCCTGCATGAAAACATACTATATAATTATTATTGCAATAGTATAAAATGTTGACCTTGTTGAATTCCAAAAATGATTTTAACTGTTTGCCTCGTTTTCTACTTAAACATATTTACATAACTATACCACAAGTCATGTAAGAGAGGAATAATATTAAAAGTAGGAAAACTCAAAATTAGATATCCTATCTGTAGTCATATTTCATCATCATCATTTTTTTACATAAATATATATATATTTTTTTTTTTTTGGGGGGGGGGGGTCTTATATTCATTTATAAATAAAATTTATAGAACAATCATTTTTTTAAAAATAGTTAGTTACAGTGCTTTTCTCTGTTTAAAAAAAATAATTGGAATCTTGGCAGTGAGAATTAAGTCTAGTTATATATATATATATATATATAATTGCAAAGCATGATAAGGATCATATGTTAATTAAGGGTTTCAACAGACATTTCGGTCAGTAACAAACCCAAGGCCAACTAGTCGCTTTAGTTTTACTTGCAAGTATTTGCAACTGAATAGTTTTACTTCCCCGATATATTGAAAAGACGATTGTGCAATATGTACTAAAATAAGTTGTGGTCAAGAAATGTTCCAAATTTAGCCAATGCATGCTTATAGAGCCTATAAGCATCTTTCATGAAACTAAGCTTGGTCAAGGCAGGAAGGAGTTGCACTTTCGATTTCATTTCTATCTGCTATTAATCACGATGAGCGATGTGGTTAAGGATTTTCTTTTCCTGCATAATATAAAACATGCTAATGTGAAATATGCTAAACTTCATACGAAGCTAGGGATATTTTGACAAAATAGCCGTGAATAACGGTCGCCTAATCCACCTATATTATAATGCTTTTAAGGCGTAAGTCGCGGCTCAGACGAAGCAACGGAACATGATGTTCATCGCAGCCCGGTCGCAGCCCAACCCATCGGGCTACTTCCTATATGGGAGCTACGTTGTATTCAGCTCTCAGCTGCCTGGTTTTCACATCCGCCTGCATGCCCGAAACTCAGGCGACGACACTCTGCTGTAGGCCCATATAGGCCTAAAGAAATATTTCCTTGTTGAAAAATTATAGTCATACGTGACACTCCCACTTGAGAATTTTACTGAATAATAAAGAAGTATGCATTGAATGAAACCTTTGTTGAACGACGATAAAATCGACGATTAACGCCTCCTTTAGAGATATTTCTATAGTTGTATTCAGTCGGGATTGGCGAATCGCCTTTTTGAAAGTGCCATGGAGGTAAAACAATGATCCGTCAAAGTGATCTCATTGTCTTTGAAAATATTTCATCGCTATGATCACTATTTTTGCCAAACAACAGTTATATAATTTTCTTTTCTATACATGCCAATTTACATCTTACTTCCTTAAGGTATATAATGAGGTGCTACTTGGAACAAAGTAGGCCTAACCATGAAGTCACAATAAGCTTGTATATAGGGAGTTATCGGCCTAAACCAATGCGGGCCCTGAACACTGTCTTGTACATAGCGTGGAGCTCGGAGCTAGCTGCACTGGCCGTATTTAAACAGTGCCTGACCGAGTGTTATGGCATGAAAATAACTATTGTTACCAAAGTTAGCCTACATGGCCATAATATGGCGCTCATAGGAATTGTAATAATAAATACAAAACAATATAGGCCTATCAAACAAGAGATTATTATAGCAGTATGTATTTTGATAATAACAATTTAGGCCAATTGATTAAAAAAATGCTCATGAAATAAAAATTGATTTTTAATAAGTCTATATGTCTATAACCCCTTTTACTTACTATAACCTGTATCTATCTAATTAAATACTACTAATTGAATAGAGTGCATCTAATTCCTAACCAAAAAGCACGTTCGTCTACGTGCATCCTTACTCTATACCCCATCCAATTCGAGTGCCGATAATTATTATTTGTGTCACCGTGTATGTCTGGGATATGTCCGCCCGAACGTTGGGCGTCGCATCTCACACTAGACCGTTCAACCGCGTGACTTGATGCTGGATGCATGACTTTAGATGGGGAGACTGATTTGTTGTTTATTCATCGCCTGTTTTTGCAATAAAAGTCTTTGTAGTTGACGAATTAATGGTTCAAAGAGCAATGAATGGTCTGGATCTATCTTCTTCGTTGCATTTTTACCATTTACTTCGTTAAACAAACTAGCATCGCAAACCCGCATACGTTCGTCATCAGCTCAATTCATGTAGAATGATGAGGTAAGAGATTTCATTCATAACTTTAATTTTGAAGGTCACTTTCTCATTCCAAAAACAAATTCGCATTATTTGTTAAGCGATGAGGTATACAAACTGTATACCATTAATTGAAATGTGATGTAAATCTTTATTTTGAAGGTGATTTTGCCATTCTTTTGCAAACGTGTTGATCTGTTACACCGTACTTTCACGGGGATACGGTTTTAGGTCAATTATTGACAGTATGATTTTTTGATTTTTTTTTTTTTACATTAACCGTTGCAATCTCATGTCCGTTATCAAACAGTGGTGAAATAGGGAGACACTTTTGACTCTTCTCTCAATTTTCTCAGATATTTTTTCATTCAATATAACGTCATTTAAATAAGAGAGATACAGAAAATGTATTTTTGATAATCAAATCATTACGATGATACCCCCTTTTGATTATGAATGTTTAATGTCCTTTAATTGAAATAAATTCAAACAAAAGAGGCTGATATAACTGATATAACTGATATAAAAAAATGACTCATGACATATTTTCATGTCATCGAACTGTATATTTCTCCTGTCACCGCTTCATATTGCAGTCTAGTATCATGTTATTCATAACTTGCTCAAAATGTCACAGGGATGTAATATTGTCATCATGAATAAATTGTATTCTTATAGGTAGATATAATTCTGTAATTATGCTGTGAATGGTACATGAAATTTTACAATCTCATTTGAGGACGTTCCCATTTGTTGTCACTATGTTTTAATTGTATAGATTGTGAATGAAATTAGAATTTCGAATGAATACACTTTTCACACTGCTTTTTATGAATGTCAGAATCATAAAATCTTCATTATTGTCTTCAACAACTAAATCTTATTAATAAGTGGAATCTGATTGGCCTTCTTTTATCACAATAAAAATCATTACTTGTTGGTCCAGTCGATATTTGCTTTATGTGATGTCTTAACTCTAAAATGAATTATTTGTAAGCCTGTAAAAATCTTTTGTTTTGTTCTATAAATGAACAGTTTAATAAATATGAAAGATGATTCATTGCCACTTTCCCCTTCAAAATTACCATCGAAAATTGTCCATCATATTATTCATTTATATCATAAATTTGCAAGCTTTTTAGTTATGGTGCTTTTGTGCAACTTCTAATTGCAGCTAAGAAAAACACCACAATGCTTGGTTACATTGTTCAACTTTTGTTAAGCAATATTATTATGCAATGTTACCACTCTTATACAAAAAAAAAATAAACAATTAAACGTATAAGTTAGACAGACATGCACATTTAAAAACGCGTTTTGTGTTTCCAAGAGCTATACTCTTCTCTTGATTCCACAACCATCTAAACAGTTTCATCCTTGTTTTCTGTGCATAGTTTATTTTAAGACCCACAGTGTTATTATTTCCTTAATATATATTTTTGTTTGAACACTATAATTTGCTCAGGGTAGTATTTCTGACGGTTCCAACCAGGTCTATTAAAATATCATATTACTTATGGTTCTATCCATGATGTACATTTTTACACTTTTCATTTTGCTGGTTACATTGCCTAATGAATATATATGATTTTAATTTCATCATATAATTTGAGTAACCATATTGGCAGAAATATTTGAACTTCATTCTGTTTAGGGCGTGATATAGCGAAATGGTTACTGACCAGAAATAATCGGAAAATATTACTTTCGAGTGATTGGCGTTTGTGAGCTAAATACTGAACCAGAAATTATGTTATGCTGTCCACAATAAGTGGAACAATACTTTAAATCTATGGCCATGATTTTAATCAGTAATAGTGTCATTCCGATAAAAAAAAATTAATTGCCGAGTTAGAGACATGAAGATAACTGAACACTTGCACATTTAAAACTAGCATTTGCAGCTTTTAATTCTACATTTTGTACCAAATCATTCTCCAGGCCTATCCACAATAAGCCTTGCTTTACTGTAGGCCCTCAGCTATACTTTATACAATGAATGATAAGAAATTATGCATTATGTTATAATTGACTTGCATGTTTTACTATTATCATGATTATACTCCACTATTATTAGACAAATCATTTGTATAGTTTAGGTTATTTATGAAGAGGGTTAGTGTAATAAATGAATCTGTCAAGTATTATTATTTAAAAATAATGTGGAAGAAAAACAAATGAACCTGAAATACGATAAGAAAATTTACATCTACAAGCACTGACAAGTCCAGCCTTATTCAATTTCACCCTTCTCACCTGTCAATAATAACACCTATCAATGTTATACATGCATACATGAATATAGTTGCTGTAGCTTGCAGAATTAAATCCAAATCGTGTCTGTGCACGGCAAAACATATTGTGTTCCATTCTCATCAAGGTAATGTTATCTCGGTGCTAACCTCCCCTCGAGCGTGAAATCTATTTTAACCTGATTGATAAACACGATATTTGATATACCAGCATTATTTGAACGCATTATAACAAACCTAAGACACACATGATTATATTGTAGGCCTATAAAATAGGCAGGTAACAGTGCTGTAGTCATCATGGTTGTTAGTAGCCTAGTTTCTTTTATTTGGAATCATAGACCGATTAAAGTTGACTTCAAGCTTGTCTGTAATTATGAATGAGAGTCGCAGTGTGAGCTGAACCGTAATCAATAGATATATTTTACAAACAGACATAGCAGCACGATTTGAACTCACAACAGGCCTAAAACACAAGGGCAGTGTGGACATTATAGGCCTACGATAGGCCGATGGCAGCCGTGCTGTTGTCAGCAGCCTGCTTATAATATTTTTATCTGGAGCCATAGACCGATTATTGTTGACCTCAAGCTTGTACAGGAATGAGAGTCGCAGTAAAGCTAGACATTGATACAAAAAATTTTAAAGAATATAATTATTAAAATGTTATAGCTTTGAAACCAAAACTCAATAGATATACAGTTACCAACTGAACTACTCATAATATACCCTTACCAAGTTTTGTAATTTTTCGATTATTTGAAAACTTGATTTGTCCCGAGCTATGCTTCTTGAGGATGTGAAATATTGAAGCTTACATCTAAAGGTATTTAACAAAAGTCCTAATTCAACCATATAATTATTTTTTAATGATATCATTTATATAATTATTTTGTAATAATATCATTTACCACTGTATATACAAGCTATATTGTTTGTTGTTAATTTGTGATTACTTGAGAAACTATACCACTTGTTGAATTTCTTATTTATATATTTGTTTTATTTATGTATTGTGAAACAAAATGTTCATGTATATGAATAAAGTTTACTAATAAAATTCAAATTCAAAATTCAAATTCAAATTCAACCATTCCATCTTTTATTGTAGAGTTGCAAAAACACAAAAACATTAAATTTACAAGGGATATGAATAATTTTCTTGTTAATTGTATTTAATAAGATCGTAGCAGCTGAGGCACATTGTACCGTACCAATATTACTACGATCGAAACTACATTATGGAAAATTTCATTCATCTTTCCTCGGCAGTGGTAGGTTATGTATAGTTAGAGGTCATCGTGTTGATAGAGCCTGTGAACTTTTCATTGTAGAGTAATATGATTCTTCTCGTCTCAGTGACACATTTACTCCATTATGACTACGCTCAAGAACAACATGAACCACCTTGATTTGCTTTGATGATTATTTTTTCCTCCGCAATGATTTTGATATTATAATGCAGCATACCTCATACTGCATTATAGCTTCAACATTTCTCAAAATGCTCCAAAATATTATAAAACAACATACAACCTCATATAAATACATGTAGTAATCCATAGAAATGCACAGTTTTACTTCAAGTCATAAGAGATTTATTGTTTTATTCACTGTGTGTGTGTTTCTATGTTTGTAGCTCGTGATATTTTTGTAGTTTCCTGTGACCATATACTATTCGCTAACATTACTATTTGCCTTTCTTGGAAAATCAAATATTGTACGATGTGGTCATGGCAGTTGGTGTTAACCATATGTGTACGAAATCTTTTATTGTAATCAAGTTGTTAATATCTATATCTGGCCGCAGGAAAAGAGGAGGAAAAAGAGGCCTGGGAAACCGATTGATCATCTACCTATAAGCTTATATAGCTTTTTTCTTTTAATAGTTAACCAACATCGTAATTCTCTTTAATGTATTTTCCGTTCCATTCTCTTTACCATATTTGTACGAAATCTGTTATTGTATTCAAGTTATTAATATTTATATCTGGCCACAACTTACATTCATACTTCTGATAATGTATAAATTTGTCTTTGCTCTTACGTTGATACTGTATGTTATGTTGAGTTATGTGTAAATGAGATTAAAATTGACATCCTATAGGTTAAGCAACATTTACATATTGTAACCTAGTTTTCAATTACTTTGGCTTATACTATTACTGAATGAAGATCTTTCTTTTCGTTATTATTCATCAACCAGCACCCCAAAAGCTATACATAGTTCTGATTTGTTTCATAATTGTATACATGTATTTGCAATACATGTACGTATCAATAACCACCCTGGTTGCGCCGGCATGGTTGGGGAGGAAGACCTGCGGGTCATATGGTCATTTGGTTAGCTGTTTCCATGCTCAGACAGCCAAGCTACATAGCGCTGTCAGTATTGTCAGTCAATACTTTTTTTCTTTTTGTAGTAATAATAATAATAATATTTCATTTTTATATAGCTCTAAGCGCTTTACTGATATACTATTAACCCGGTCATTCAACACTTGTCAGGCGTTACTTGACGCTCAAAAACTGTTAGACCGACAATGACAGTCGCATCCTACCGGTACCTACATATTTAACACCTTTTGTACATGCATGTAGCAGGTGTTTTCATTTATTTTTTCTTTCATTTTGTATTTGAATATACTGTCTTATCCTGATATATGTCAGTTCTCCAAATAAATGATGAATAGATGAACAAATGAATTAGTTTTTAAAAAACATTTAATTCTATGTATAATGTTTGTTAAGACAAAATAGCAATGCAGCTGCGCTAATGCTTCATCCAGTTCTGCATAACATTTTTTTATTTTTTAGAACACAAGTCATGTTCACAAAACCTTATTTACGTACTCCATATTTAATACACATTTATATATTAGCATGATTTGAACGCATTATAACAAACCTAAAACACACATAATTATATTGTAGGCCTATAAAATAGGCCGATAACAGTGATGTAGTCATCATGGTTGTTAGTAACGTAGTTTCTTTTATTTGGAATCATACACCGATTAAAGTTGACGTCAAGTTTGTAATTATAAATGAGTGTGAGCTAAACCAAAATCAATAGATATGTTTTACAAACAAACATATTAACAGCACGATTTGAACACACAACAGGCCTAAAACACAAGGGCAGTGTGGACATTATCGGCCTACGAAAGGCCGATGACAGCCGTGATGTTGTCAGCAGCCTGCTTATAATATTTTTATTTGTAGCCATAGACCGATTAGTATTGACCTCAAGCTTGTACAGGAATGAGAGTCGCAGTAATGCTAGAAATTGATACAAAACTTTAAAAAAAAGAATATAATTATTAAAATGTTTTAGTTTTGGAACCAAAACTCAATAGATATACAGTTACCAACTAAATTATCCATAATTATAAACCTTTACCAAGTTTTGTAATTATCTAAAAACTTGATTTTTAGTTCTGAACTATATGTTTCATCATGATGATGTGACATATAAAAGCTTATATCTGAAGGTAATTAACAAAGGACCTAATTCATCCAGTCCATCTTTCATTCTAGAGTTGCAAAAACACAAAAACATTAAATTTACAAGGGGTATGAATAATTTGCTTGTTAATTGTATTTAATAAGATCGTAGCAGCTGAGGCACATTGTACCGTACCAATATTACTACGATCGAAACTACATTATGGAAAATTTCATTCATGTTTCCTTGGTAGTGGTAGATTATGTGTAGTTAGAGGACATCGTGTTGATAGGGCCTGTGAACTTATCATTGTAGAGTAATATGATTCTTCTCGTCTCAGTGACACATTTACTCCATTATGACTACGCTCAAGAACAACATGAACCACCTTGATTTGCTTTGATGATTTTTTCCTCCGCGATGATTTTGGCATTATAATGCAGCATATATCTCATACTGCATAATTATAGCTTCAAATTTTCTCAAAATGCCCTTAACTATTATAAAACTACAACCGATCATATAAATACATGTAGTCATTTATAGAAAGGACAGTTTTACTTCAAGTCATTTAAGAGACTATTGTTTTATTCACTATGTGTGTATTATGTATTTGTATAGGTCGTAATATTTTTTGAAGTTTGTTTTCACCATACTATTTGCTTACATTAATATTTGACTTTCTTGGAAAATCAAATATTGTACGATGTGGTCATGGCAGGTGGTGTTAACCATTTTGTACGAAATCTTTTATTGTATTCAAGTTGTTAATATTTATATCTAGCCGCAGGAAAAGAGGCCTGGGAAACCGATTGATTATCTACCTATAAGCTTATGTAACTTATTTGTTATAGTAACCAACATCGTAATTTCCTTTAATGTATTTTCGATTCTATTCTCTTTACCATATTTGTACGACATCTGTTATTGTATTCAAGTTGTCAATATCTATATCTGGCTTCTGACTATGTTCAACTTCGTCTTTGCTGATTTACAGCAATGTTATGTTGAGATATGTGTAAATGAGATTAAAATTGACTTCCTAAGTTAAGCAACATTTATATTTATTGTAACCTAGTTTTTGATTACTCTGGCGATATCATTAATGAAGGAAGATGTTTCTTGTTGTTATTATTCATCAACCGACATCCCAAAAGCTATACATAGTTCTGATTTGTTTCATAATTGTATACATGTATTTGCAATACATGTACGTATCAATAACCACCCTGGTTGCGCCGGCATGGTTGGGGAGGAAGACCTGCGGGTCATATGGTCATTTGGTAGCTGTTTCCATACTCAGACAACCAAGCTACATAGCGCTGTCAGTATTGTCAGTCAATACTTTTTTTCTTTTTGTAGTAATAATAATAATATTTCATTTTTATATAGCTCTAAGCGCTTTACTGATATACTATTACCCCGGTCATTCAATACTTGTCAGGCGTTACTTGACGCTCAAAAACTGTTTGACCAACAATGACAGTCGCATCCTACCGGGTACCCACTTAACACCTTTTGTGCATGCATGTAGCAAGTGTTTTCATTTATTTTTCCTTTCATTTTGTATTTGAAATTATTGTTTTATCTGATGTATGTCGAGTTTGCCAAATAATTGATGAATAGATGAACAAATGAATTAGTTTTTAAAAAACAGTTAATTCTCTGTACAATGTTTGGTCAGACAAAATAGCAATGCACTGCGCTAATGCTTCATTCAGTTCTGCATAACATTTTTTTATTTTTTAGAACACATGTTCGCAAAACATACTGCCTATATTTTTCTTTTGTTCCTAGATAAACAGTGGTGCAAATAATCCGAAACACTGTTAACATATAACATTGCAGTCTTGTGTTTAACCATCATCTGCATTATATTGTACACTTCTTGCAAACCTACCATTTGTTGTATAAATCGACTCAATATACATGGACCTGCATGTGATTACAAGCAGTCTAGCAAAAGTTTCGGCAAAATCAATATATGCATGGTGAAAACATAACTTATTGCGTATTGTTTATTGTATTCTCTTTGTTTCCAATAGAGTATATACTAATTAGTATTGTCAACTTTTTATTCAATTTTTTTTCTTACAAAGAAATTATTTCAACTGTAGACTAACATTTCATTTCATTTCATTTATTAAGCACGAATGCCAACTCAGTCCATGGACTATTCTTCAGTAGAGCCGTGCACACGTAAAAACATACATATAAAAGTAACATACATACAACATAATCCAAAATAATAATTACAAAATAAATACAACATACACTAAAAATACATATGAAATGTTTAAAGGGGACGGGGATTACTCATTAATGGCTCTTGATTCCATACACTTATTTAGATTACGTTTGAAATTCACATATGAGCACTCTATAATTATCAAGAAAATACATCACCATGGAATTTAAACAAGTTTTTTTTTTATTCATTTATAAAAACACCAGCAGTTAGTATGATTGGTAACGCGGTGTCGTCATGTTTCATTCTGTTCGATATACCTGATGCCAGTGTTCAATCAGAAGCAGAATTATGATAACGTCCTAAAGAACAATAAGAGTAAGATTGTAAACTGTTGTCTTTGAAGTTGAAATTGAATTGAATTGAATTGATATCTTCATTTATACACGGTTAAAAAGCCCAAACAGTTACAAGACTGATTTCCATTGGGGCCGTGTGAGTTTTCTTCATCTCTTTTCATGAAATGATTGTGACAATAATAATTCGTTTTCGTTTTCAGAACTTTATTGATCAATCGGAAGAGTCGTAGAGATTGATCAGTAAAGTTCTGAGAAGATTATTGTTACAACCGTTTCCTGGAAAGAGGTAAGGAAAAAATAATTCCAACTGTATAGGCAACAGCGTAGCATACCGGATCGTATTATGTATTAAGCTGATAGAATATGTAATCTTAGATCACACAAATACCAAGATAAATATACTTTTGATATCCCTTTAGGCAGGCCTCTCAAGTGTGCCTATCTCTCTCGTGCATAGACATTATGTTGCTCTCTTGTGTTACAGTTATAACCAAATTTATGAACTGCATGTGTTATAATGTTACCTATACATTTCCATCTATATTAAGAAGTTATATTTAGTTGCAATAAAAAACAATCACGAACAACAATGAAAGACTATATTTCTGGCATATCAAATCTTACTACGACTAATTTCGAAATACCATAGGCGGGAAATCAAAATTGTAGGGACAAAAAATAATCAAAAAACCTCTTCAAACCCATAGGACCTTGCAGTGTGTTTCTGAATAGCTATATAATATATGCCCGGTTATTGTAAACTTGGCCTTGGCTTAGGTCCCGCAAGGCAAAATAATATATGTTCACTCTACCAATATAATGTTTGCTTTATCAGGTCTATTGAATGGTGGGTGTGTCCGATTTGGGGGGGGGGGAAGAGAGATAGAGAGAGAGAGAGAGAAGTCAGACAATAGATCATATTGTAGATAATATTTATGTATACCAGCTTGATGACCAATCGGGCCCGATGGTGGTAATATTGCTACGTGCATGATTCACGATGAGTCATCATGCAGAGCTACAGACGCGAACTCTGCGGTTAGCCTTGACTTCAAAAATGCGGGAAAATTGCCTGTTTTTTTTAGTGTGTGTGTGGAAGGACATTGATATGGATTTTTCCCAGGAAAATCAGGGGGGAAAGACTTCTGTAAACTTGATTTGAGTGTGGTAGAATTCAAGATTTCCAGCCCAAGGTCTTTCTTGTTTCGTTTCCCGGAGGAAATAGCTTCTATTAAAAATAATATTCAGGCAGTTCGTGTCCCCCCCCCCCTTTTTTTGTTATGGAGGGGGGGGGGGCATCGGTAGAAAAGAAATAGGAGATAATACATGTAGATTTCTATACCTTTTCTAATCAAACGTTACATCATCTGATCATTTGGAAAATTTGATAGTTTATTTATTCTGGTCCACTAAATTGAAAATATAATTCCAACTGTAGATAAATTACTATCAAGGTGGAATATTTGTATGCATATAGTGAAATAGTTCAAATTCAAGTGGATAATAAATATTGTATCCCCTCCCCGAAAAAAGGGCAAAGAAAACACACCCATAACAAAACAACAACAACCTCCAACATGTATTCTTATGCATTACGTTTAAACACAATTATAGTTGAGCAAATTTTTTTTTTTGAGTATCTGTTTGATTTCGAATATAATCAAGGAGCTAATCATATCTCCTTGTTATAATTAAGTAATCCCTTCTTCCATATTCCTGAGCATTTGAATTCAAGTGGATTTGTGTTTCTTTACAATGAATTCTTGTATATACCATAGGTATAAAAATCATCAAAGATAATACATGTGACTGATCTAGACTAAATTTCTTAACCCGGATAATAATGAAATGGATTAACTTTTCATCTCGGCAATCTTTATTTTAATTCAGGAAAGAAAATGTTCTTCCCTATTGTATAAAAGTCACATTTTACATTACTGTATCATATTCATCCCCAGTCGAGAAAATGCTTCATCCTCAATACTCAATATCACGTTCTCACATTATGTCTTGTATAACAGTAACAAGGATGATCTAACTTCATGTAACATTTATAACATATGGAAGTCCTATAAAGTGTTTTCCAAATTTGACCGTTATATTTTACGTCATCTCACTTAATGTACCATGTTCGTGGCGTTATGATATTGATATTGACATAGTCTTCTTTTTTAATTTCTAACTTTGCACCATCATGTGTATAAGAATTGTATCAATCAGATATGATTATTTACATCTTGGGACCGACCTTTTGACGTCACCATCCGAAAGACGTGACTCAGTTTCGAACCTGCGACCTCGGCTGAATCAGTTTGTAACTTCCATTTTTAGCTGCATTACAGGCGCACGCCACAACGCCCCGTTGTACAAGCTTCTGTATAATTTGATAGTTTATTGTAACATGTTAGTATGCCTTCATTATCTTAACACGAGCACAATGACGAGGTTAATTTCCATACCCTAAATTGCAATGCCTTTAGAAAACATGTTCAGCTTGAGAAATGTGTCAGTTTACTGTTCACAAATTTCAAAAGGTATTTCACAAGGCCTTTGTAAATTAATTGCCTGAGGTAGATTTCTCGAATTTGTGATCATGCGATATAATTACAAGGATCATTAGTAATCTAAATTTTGCGCAATGTTTTCTCAAAAGGGAGTTTTAGTCTGATCGTATGCTTTTTTCTTCTTCCCATATAAGGGAATTCTATAAGCCTACTGAACTGTTGACTACCAATGAATGTTACGTGCGTGACCTATTTATCTGACCTGTTTCACTGACGAAACCGTTGGGGGGTCATGGGGCACGCGCCCACCCCCTCCCCCCACTACCACACAAAAAATACAGAGAAAAGGGAGGACGGAAATAAAAGAAAAAGAAAACAAGAAGCATGGAATAGATAACTCCTTTGTTTTTGCTTGTCACATCATTTTTTGACTCCCCGCTCCCCCCCCCCCCCCCCCCGCCAGAGAATCCTGGATATACTATCGTAATGAAGAAGACAAAATCTGAATGGCACGTGTTCGACGCGTGCAATTTGCTCTTGACCCATCGCTAGGGTCACAGCACAGACAACCATTTTAAGCGCTCGAAAGTGATATTGTGCAATTTTCCCCTGAGGGGAATTTTCACTTGTATTCTTTATATTCATTGATATCAGTGTACACTGAAGGCTGTGACGATAATTATTACAGAACAGAAAGTGTGATCGTGTACTGCGAAATTATTTAACCTAATTTTAAGCTCTGGTAATGGCATCGTCTGTCGAGATTGGATTGTTTATCCTGCATTAGAGTGGTTGTTTTTAACCAGTGAAATAAAAACAACCCCACAAAAACTTGCTGGAAATTATCTTCAATAAAAAAACCACAACTCTCATTATTTTGTACGTGGATACCTGTGTTAAAACATGGCGTCACGGCCTACTTACCTTGATTTCCTCATCTTTCTATGCTAATTACTCACCCCCTATACATCATAGTTTGACACATGTAATTTATTTGTAATCTTGAACATTCAATGTAAGGTTTGTTGGATTCTGTGAGAAAATATTTTCTATCATTACCAGAACTCAAGCTTATCTTTAAAGTTTTCGCTGTAAGTGATTGAAAGAGGCATCGTAGTCGAATGGTTTAAGCACTTGACTTGAAATGCAAAGGTCGTGGCAAAGGTTCGATTCCCGTCACGGCACTTATGTCATTTGGATTAATCTACATTTGCCACTCCCTACCAAGGATAGAACTGTGGATCGACCTGGTAGGGTGACTAAAGCCTTTGTGATAGACATTGCCATAATTATTCCCTCACTGTATGGCCCTCATGGTAGAAATACTCCTCATTGGAATTCAAATTGGGGCACACTGAATTCGATGACCGGGGTAATAATAATATATGTAAAGCGTTTAGCGGCGGCAGTTCGTATCGAAGCTATATAAATGTATAAGACAACAAAATATAACACGCGGTTACTGTTACAGTATATGGACCGGGCTCGTGTAGTGACATAATCTTTGATAATGTTAACATACTGGAAGTATCTTCTATATGATTCCTAGGCCTTATTATTGACAATAAACTTTCTTGGACGATTAATCGAAATATTGGAATAATAAAATGAAAGACTATTTTCCATCGAACATTCTGAAAATGCTTTACTTTACACTTGTACTCCCTTATCTAAATTATAGAATTATTTGCAGGGGAAATTCCTCAAAAACTCAAATTGACAGAATTCGTTCATTGCAATAAAAGGCACTGCGAATTTTAAACAACGCTGGATTCCTTGGTCAATTTATGTTTCAACTGGATACAAAAGATTTACCAAAAATATTTAGTACTTTCTTTTCCGAAAATCAACAATATTAAATATAATTATATCCTACAAGACAGTCAAAACCTGTATTCTTTACCGCGTGTTAGAACAGTATCGGCAATCAATACCTTTATGTACAATGGACCCAAATTTTAGAATTCACTTGAACCTAATCTGAAAAATGCTTCTACATTGTATACATTTAGACTTCAATTGAAAAGGGCTTCTTTTAAAGCAATATCAAGTGACTTAATGATGGAAATGCTATTTGTTTATTGCTTTGAGCATTTTTTTTATATTTTCACATTATATATATAAAGCTTGTATAACCCGAAATGGATTTCATTGATGTATTAGTTTGTGATTCTCTCTCTCTTTCCCTTCTTTACTATCCTTCTCTGTAAGTATCCTCTCCAATATGTTTCTCTGTATCTATCTTTTTTCAACTATAATCTTAGTTGGACCCCCTTTTTCTAACGCACATCATCCTCCTCCCGCTCCCTTTCTCATTCTTTCCTTCTTTTTCTCTTTCTTTCGTCACGTTTTCTTTTATATTTTGTAAGTTATTTATGTAAGAGAACCTATTACAAGCTTCGCTTCTCGTATGGGTCCTCCACGCTCTCTCTTCAGCTTGAAACAAACAAGAATAATTTGTTTCTTCTCTTTCATCATTTGATGATACAGGCTATATTGTGTAATAGTTATTAAGATGCTATAATCTGTGACATTTAACTTGTGTTTTCAATCGTATGATGTTGTGCACTTATTGTCTTAAAATTGTTTGAGATTTTAATAATCAATAGCATTGAAGAAAAAATATTGTACGAAATAAATAAACCGAGAAGAAGAGGATTGATTTTCGAATACATTGCTGAGAGATAGGTTGGCCCTATCTTGGCAGGTTACATAATGTATTTATGGGTAATAAATTTCTTTGACGGGAATGTTGAAGACTATAAATTTAAGAAATAATTTGCGAGCTATTTCTGTTTCAGTACCATGTAAAAGCATGTAATAGTGAATATCTCTTGCAATGTATGTTCTGATATATTTTGAATAATAATGATAACAAAAATATGTATATATCAATATTTTAGCCCTATTTGAACCTTTGATTATAAGCCTTTTGGGGTCACATTCAAATGTAGTCTCAAATGAAATTAAATCTGTACAGTGAAATTATAATCTGGCAATGTGACATTCATTTTATGTGTGCTATTCATGAGAAAACATTGATTTTCGTTTTTAAATTGATGGTTCTA
Source organism: Strongylocentrotus purpuratus (assembly GCF_000002235.5). Lineage (NCBI taxonomy): Eukaryota > Metazoa > Echinodermata > Echinoidea > Camarodonta > Strongylocentrotidae > Strongylocentrotus > Strongylocentrotus purpuratus. Next base: position 20,042,157 of record NW_022145610.1, read on the forward strand.
ATACTTTAATGTAACCGATTTAGTTTCCTTTTTTTCAGACTAGCACCTGAGCTTTGTATAAGAAATCTTTTACTTTTACCGTCCTACTATTAAACCATCACCTTAATTCATGAAATTAAGGCTAGTGGGAAGGAACAAATCAAAGATAGTCCTCCTGTGTTATATTTTCCACATTCAGGCATAAATTGCAAGTTGCAATTAATTTCCAAACTACACTGTATGTTAATCAATGAAAAGACAAACAAATTAATTTCCCCAACACAAACGTTCTTTTATTTAAACATATTTGTGGCTTACACCCAGTAAATAAGATCGATTGGTCGACCTGTAATTATAGAAAAACAAGTCAGAAAAAACGAACGTTCTTGTCATTCACGTGTTTCTAAAGCTTATGTCTTTGTATGCTAGTTATTTATTTTCGGATTTATAGATTGATCTATTGATTTATTATTTATTTGGTATTTATTTATGATTTTAACCAGAGTTGCCTCTTTAGTTACAGATATGCATTTATTAAAGTATAAAACTCATTCCCAATTTAAAGAAATTAAAATAGAAATGCATTAAAAACGGTACTGGTCTTCAACAGGGCTCTGTACAAATCACAAACACATATTAACATACTCTTATACCATTAAATCGTACACTGTTGAAATGTTCCTACACCTTTTAAAAGAATAGGAGTGTACACAATTATCAAGAAAGTATAAGTAAGAGGGTGGAGAGAGAGATAATATGTGAAAGCACTGTAGAAGGAGGAAGATCAGATAAGCGAAAATCTAAAAGCAAAAATCAAATTGTCTGATGGTAATTTGACTCGTTGCTATTCATTCCAATACAATAGTGGACACATTTAACATCATTTCAAGTGGTACTGTTCAATCGCAAAGTTTTAAACGTTGTCATTTTATGAAGGGACTTCAGATATCTGCGGAGTTTTTACCAGGGTAACAGCTCCTGGCGCTTCTCCCGGGCCCGCTCCCGGCGCGTATCCTGCTGAATGACGGTGCTGAATGTATTTTTCCGTATAGCGTATATTATTGCTACATGACTTTTAATTCAGAACGCTTAATTCAGGGGGTAATAGTTGCTGGTCGATGCCTACCACCGGCCTCCCCGCGACGTTCGGCTGAGAGAGTTAACAAATGCTGCTTACCCCCAAGATGAGAGTGTTATTCGGTGAATTTCTATAGACGTTTTTATGCCAATACTGATATAGGAATACTATGCCGCATATTAGTATTCCTATATAACTATTGACATAAAAACGTCCAGGTAGAATCAACAAACTTTTATTTGCAATTTCGGATTATTGGAGGGCGTTGATGGTTGGCTTCTTTGGAGGCCGTTTGGTATAAATAGTAATTCATAAATCTTATTTTCACAATCTGATTCCTTAATCTAAAATGATTTAAACAGATACGTGCTGCTGTAAAGGTGTAATCATTATAAAGTATAAAATAATGTTCTCGAAATTGTCTTTCGCTCAATTTTGAACACTTTCTCAAGATAAAGCCTACATTCCAAGTTATTTATTGTATGTCCTGTTTATCTAGCCCTACTCAGTAGTTTAAAAGTAAAACTTCGTCTTGCACTATTTGACATGACTGTATGAATCGCTTTTAATTCATCTTTCAATTTTTAAAATGATTTGTCGACTTTATTTTTTAAAGGTATAATTATTTTATTGATTCAAATTGGGATATGATTATATAATGTTTATTTACTTTTAAAAATATATATATTTACCTAGTTTGTATATTCCTTTTTATTTGCAGGAATAATAATAATAATACCAAAAAAAATCCGATCTATCTGGTTGAAAGAAAAGGTTGAGTTCTATAGTCATGTGATTACATTGCGAAAGAATTACTGTCGGGAAACGATTGGAAAGGTCGAAAAATTGGTGTATACTCTGAGGATTTGGACTTATCAAAATGATGAGAAATTGGCTTCATGCACTGCATACAGAAACAGTCTTAATTATGTGCTGCGAACATTTTTGTCCAAACTTGCAGCTATTTCCACATATTTCGAATAACAGGGCATTGTCAGTGGACATTTTCCCATGTGATATATCTTTAAAGACTGACACTAAAAGAATATAGGAAAGCTCTCAAATTATTGTTTTTACCTCTGCCAGAACTAAACTTTTCTTTAACTTTGAATTGTACACCTGCATTTTCAGAACTGATGGACTACTATTTATAGATCTAAGGCCCTTTCTAGCTCGTAATGCATAATTTTCCTCTTTCTTCTAGATCTACATTAGAATAAAGAGAGTCTGTCAGGTGTGTTTTTGAGGTTGTCAAGGGAAGCGCTGTTCTCGGAAATACAGGAAGTTCTTAGGTCCATTTCAAAGGCGTTGATTGAAATTAGTATTCTGACGGGAACTTGAAATTGAATTGCACACTGTGAGTCAACACCTCATATTTCATCGTTCAAAGAAAAGACGAGAGGTATATAAAAAAAAAAAAATCAAAAATGTCGTTGGTAGGAATGTGAAAGTGTAAACAGGTATCCTGTCGGCCTATGGTAATATTATCCTATCATTATAATGTTTGCCATACTTTATGCTTGTAATATTGATAGAGGTAACCTGTACAATAAATAAATAGATTTTTTTTTTAAATATTTCAGCGTTATTATGCTATAGAAGCACATTTTGTACATAATAGGCGTACCTGTTTAAATTCTAAGCATCATTTATGTCAGCCTTGTCTTGAAATTTGGAAAATTTGACATTTTGTTCCGTTGGGGGGGGGGGGGGTAAGGTCACCTTTTTTTAGGTCAGCCATTGGCATGATTTTTTTTAAATTATTATTATTAAAAGAAAAAAAATTTAAAAAATCAAAAGGGGGGGGGGGGGGTTCACAAAAAACATACACAAAACATACACATTAAAAAAACTCAAGGGGGGGTTTAGCCCCCCCCCCCCCCCCTGCGTACGCGCCTGGGCACAACCAACTATGTTGTTTTTAGAAAGGTATAACTATTTTAGATTTAAAATGATCATTGATTAAAATGATTATAATTATAATATCTTTTTCCTTTTTAAAATATTAAATTATTTACCTAGTTTGTATATTACTTCAATGTATATATTATGTTGAAAAATGCAGAAAAACTTTTTTTTTTTTAATTTCCTATCTCTCTGGTTGAAAGAAAAGGTTTAGTTCTAGTCATGTGATCACATTGCGACATAGACTGTCGGGAAGCGTTTGAAAAGGTCGATCATGTACCACGAAGAATTGGTGTATACTATGAGGGTTTGGAATTATCAAACTGATTAGAATTGGCTTCATGCACTGCATACAGAAACAGTCATAATATGTGGTGCGAAAGTTTTGTCCAAACTTGCAGTTATTTCTCACATATTTCGAATAACAGGGCATTCGAAGAGAGTTCCTTCTCAGGGGACATTTTCCAATGTGATATTTCTTTTAAAGACTGACATTAAAAGAATAGGAAAGCTCTCAAATTATTGTGTTTTTTTTTTTACCTCTACCAGAACTAAACTTTTCTTTAACTTTGAATGGTACACTTGCATTTTCAGGACTGTTGGACTACTGTTTATAGATCTAAGGCCCCTTTCTGGGTCTCAATGCATAATTTTCCTCTTTTTTCTAGATCTACATTAGAATAAGGAAATATATATCTAAGGTGTTCTTTTGAGGTCGTCAAGTGAAGCGCTGTTCTCGGAAAAACAGGAAGCTATTAGGTCCATTTCAAAGGCGTTGGTTGACAAATGCATTCTGATCATGAAAACTTGAAATTGAATTGGTTCAATGGTTCAAATTTATTTTCGCTTTATCATATTACACATACATGTATAATAAAACATGAACAAAACAAAGCAGTGTATTACCAGAATCGGTACAATAATAGTGTTGCCATTATTTAATAATAAACATACTTTAGTGAACATATACATTGCATCATCATCAAAGAATTGTAGAAAATATAATCATTCTTAATTACATCATAATTTGGGAAAAGTGGAGGAACCTATAACAGAAAGCAGAGCTTGTGAAGCAATAGGTCCCCTGTTAGGTAAAAATCAAACTTGTTTTCAAGAATGAAAAAAATGGTGGGGGGGTGGAAGAGTTTAGTGCAAGGACAGAGAGGGAAAAAGAGAAGAAGGAGAAGGGAAAAGGTAAACAAAAAAAAGGAGGAGGGAGAAGAGAGAGAGAGAGAGAGAAAGAGAGAGCGAGAGGGGTAATGGAGAGAATAGGATATACAAGGAAGAAGAAGGAGAAAAAAAAGTGAAGGAACAGGAAGGAGGAGGGGGTGAGAAAGAAAGAAAGAGGGAGAAAGAGAGAGAGAGAGAGAAAGAGAGAAGTGCAGCATCCTAAGTTCATAAGAGTTTAACAAAAGGGTAGTACGCAGTTATAACAATGAAGGACCCACTGTCAGGTTTATCGCAAGAACCCTAATGAAATTTACAAAGGGAGAAACACTGTTGAAGATTTGTGCATGGTTTCTTATTGCACACTCTTTGCACACTCTTTGCCTAAAAAAGAGTATATAAATTATATATATATATATTTCATCGCTGAAGAAAAGACGAGGGATATAACAAGAAACGTCGTTGACAGGATCCTTCAAAGGAATTTGACAATTTAAACAGGTATCCCGTACAACGAATGGATAGATATAAAAAAAAAAAAAAAACATTATTTCAGCATTATTATGCTAGAAGCACATTTTGTACAGAATAGGCATATCTGTTTAAATTCTCAGCATAACCATCAGCCGTGAATAATATAGGATTTGATTCAATATTGACAGGTTTTTGTTTTCATTGTGATGATTACCACAATCCAAAGAGAGACAACTGTTCGAAGTGAAGCATTATTTGTATTCATGAAGAGAAAACACATGCATGGTTATGTCCCATTGATGTGTAGACATTCATGTCTTGACCTGTCTGGAAATACTACTATTTTGATCATTCAAAACATTCATATTGGCTCATCGCCAACATCGTCATTCATTCGACGCTCGTTCGAATTGACTCCACCGAAACAAGTTTAATCACGTGACTGGTATGGCGCGAACTTCTCAGCGCGCATATTCTCAATGGTAGGATCTCATGATACAGTTTTGATGCAGAATGTGGCTTTCAGTTTTAGGCGTGGTCCTATGATTTTCAGAAGGCAGAGGGAGGGCGAAACATCTTTCATCAACTTGTGGTATAGGCTTAGACGGCTCTGGAGACAACGATTTTCCTACGAGAAGAAAATTAAGAGGTATTTGTTTTGTTTGCATTTTAATTGAAAGCTGTATGCTTGCATAACCGGGTAAGTTGTTTCAACTTTTTCAGTCCTTCGAATAGACTCCTTTGGATGAAACAGTAGGTCCATAATAGTATTATGACAAGGTGTATGGGTTAAGGTCTCGTCATCAAATGGCTTATAGATATGCATGAAACCATATTTCTTTGATTTCGGTGATGTTTGAACTCGCTCAACATTGCATGGATGACCGTCATTGATTTCAAATAGTTCAGTAGGCAGGGTTTCTTTCAACCTCGCGCAGTGCAAGACATTGGAAAATGGAGTGTATTATTTGTCTGTAATATTTCGGAATGGGTTTCTTTCCTGCAAAAGGAACAAGATATTAAGCTGTTGATAGTTTGTTTCCTTTGTTTCCCCTCTTTTGTCCTGAAGTTGTTAAATACCAATGAAGTAAAAAGTATTCAATTAGACATCCAAGTTCAAGTTCAAGTTTTATTTCCACATCTGATTTTAAAAACACAAGTACAATTTATATGCATTTATATATACAATAACAAACGTTAAAATGAAACATCTTCAATTTAAATCATAATGTGGTGGGAAAAAACAGAGGCCAATGGCCTATCGAGGTTATTCCCAAAGATAATAAAATTTACATTAAAAGTTTCTTAAACATACTAGAAACAAGATAGAAATACCAATATTAAAATAACACAAAACATCAATATATAGAATTAAACCAGACAAATTCATTACAAAAAACAAAAACAGAAAAGGCATTTATATAAAAAAAAAATATAATCCAAGTTATACATATTCATTTACAATATATTTTTTAAGCTTTCTTTTAAAAATTGACACTGTTTGGCATATTTGAAATTCTTGAGGCAATTTGTTCCATAATTTTGGTCCGGCATAAATAATTGTTGTTCTTGAGAAGTCATAAGTAAACATTGGTAGGTGGAAAAGATTTGATTGGTGAGTTTCATAATTAAGTCGCATTTCTATTACAAATAAAACAATCCTCTATAAACTTTGGAAGTATATTTTTAGAGTAAGAAAACATAAAGATACCAATCTCTTGCTTATGAATATCATAAATTGTTAAAATACTATGTTTTTTAAATACAGGAGCAGTGTGGGAGAAGTTAGATATAATTCGTATAGCACGTTTCTGAAGAATTAAAATTCGATTTAAATGAGTTTTAGCACAATCTCCCCGTACTATATTACAGTAAATACGATAGGGTAGAATAGGTAGAATTGGTACCTTGTCATGATTTAAGACCGCTTTTTCGGTTCATTTTCTTTTCTCAACTAATCATTCATCTCTCTACACAAAGGATTTCAAAGAAACGAGGTTTTGTACACCATCTGTGTCAAAATTAGAAGAACATGTTCGCACTCATCATCAGTATTCCGATTTTCACATTTGTGTTATAGAATATTTAACATGATATAGTTCAAAATAGAAACGGCAGATATCAAATGAATCTCCTTCCGTTTATATCAATTTATTTTTTATTTCTATTCTCAATATTTAAAAAAATGCCAGTGTCTATACTTGCCTAAATAATGTACACTTTTGGTCATAAAGGTGGAATAATTATTTTTAAAACCATATTTATGGAATGATTTTGACAATGATTTATTCATAATAGATCTAGATAATAGAATACATTCTCGCATTCACGCAAAACAAACACTCGCAAATTATTATTCAATGTTGCCACTTTCATGTTCATGCTTTTGAAAGATATACCTTTACCAGATTCATTTAGGGAATGTTTCACAATGAATTGTCAAATCCACGATATAGTACTAGACACGTTCTTGATTTTCATTTACCTGTACACCGTACTTCAACCTCTAAAGATTACATATTTTTTTCATGGCCCATTAATTTGGAATAGTTTGCCAGATGACATAAAACAGTGCAATACATTGAAACGCTTCAAATATATGTATAATGGTTATTTAAGCGGAACAAAATGAAATTGTCATTTATAATGTTGAATGTAAAAATTCAAGCTGTAACTTCCTTCTTCTTATCTTCTATCTCTTCTTACCTTCCTATAACTGTCTTTACCTTATGTTATCTTTATATTTCCTCCGTTTGTTGTGAATGTATGTACTATGTTTTTTTTTATATAAGTTTGTAACTTGTTTATGCTAAGTATTTATTTGGGGATCATTCTCATCAAGCCAATTTTGGCTTTCATGATTCCCCACTTCATGTTATCTTATGCTATAGTCCTGAACAAACATGACGTATATATTATATATAAATGTAATGCTTCCTGGGAGAAATTTCAATTATTTAAAAATATTTGTGGCTTACACCCAGTAAATAAGATCGATTGATCGATCTGTATTGAAAAACAAGTCAGAAAAAATCTTGGAACCAGCGGGATTTGAACCTGCATCTACTGCTTGCCGGGCAACGACTCTACCACCAGGCTATCACTGGACCATGGCACAGTCACGATGAACTAGAAACAAATACCCAAGCTCTCCCGATTTATTCTGACTTATTAATATTCATTAGTCCGCCATAGGATAATAACTTATATAAATGTAATGCTTCCTGGGAGAAATTTCAATTTATTTAAACATATTTGTGGCTTAAACCCAGTAAATAAGATCGATTGATCGATCCGCTGGTTCCAAGATTTGTTCTGACTTGTTTTTCAATACAGATCGATCAATCTATCTTATTTACTGCATGGGTGTAAGCCAGAAATATGTTTAAATAAGGACGTATATACTTTTGATGGTTTTTTAAAAGAGAGTGAAATAAATAAATGAAATGCAATCTGGGAATGTATACTATTATCTAGATCTGCGCCTAGAAACAATGTATTAGGCGCGTTATAAATGTGATTTATTATTATTATTATTATTATCTATTAGGAATAAATCATTGTCAAATTCATTCCATAAATTGGGGTAAATAGATTATTCCACCTTTATGACCAACAGCGTATAAAAGATGACTGCGTGAATATCTTATTCACCGTCCGTTAAACAAATGCTATACTTTTATTCAATACGATGGGCTTTCAATATGTTTATAGACGGTCCAACTTTGAATACCTCCTCCTTCATATTCGGGCTATGAACCTATTGAACACCCCCCCCCCCCCCTCGTAATAATAATGATAATAATAATAATAATAGTCCTTGTATATATAGCGCAGAACGTATTACATAAAGAAAAGAAAAGAAAAGCAGAAAATAGGAATTTATAATTTCGATGACATCATCTATGGGTTAAGTCCTTTTATATGATCAATGACATATGAGTATATTTACATTCCCCATGTGTATTTGATCATATCTAAGGCAAACCTTGTATCAGCTCAGCATCGACTAAAAACATTTTAAAAAATCCAAAGATTACTCTAAGCCGGCATCATTTATTCTACAAACCATTGTGTATATCTTTTGCAATCATATCAAGCAAAATAACCTCAATTTCAAAAGTTGAATTAGGTTAAGATTGGTTATTCATAATAATTCATCTGTCTATTATGCATTTTCATTAGATGGTACTATGCTCTTTATGTTTGAAAAGTGAATGACTATAAACATGCTTGTTCCTTTTATATGGGTGTGATAAGACGATGTGCTTGTTTACTTTGCTGTTTATTTGATTCAATAAAATAATTCACAAAATTCAAAATGCTTGTTTGTTTACGCAGAGATTTGTTTCCATATTTTTTCCCATTACACTCTGGCATCCAAAATTGGTAAATACATTTCTCTGAGTGAAAGCACATGCATCGAGAGACAATTACAGATAAAAGGATAACGATTCCAGATTAAGTATTATAATATTTATAGGCCTTTATCAAAGGTCACTGTTGATTATCAGATTATTGAAACACAGAAATGTCAAATAATCGGCGGACTTATCATGCTAGTGATTATTATTCCGAGTCATCACACAATTCTACTTCCCAACATAATCGTTTGGGTCACTGAACAGTGCTTTTTTTTATTACCAAACATCTTCTATGGAGAATGACGTGAAAAACACGTCATATTTTACGTCTATTCTCATTATTTCTGCTAAAAGTACCACATATTTTGCCTATATTGACTATTATAATACGACAGAGGATTTCGGGTAAAGCAAACAAATTACAATTTTATTATGATTTACTATCGCGTTTTATTTGTTACAGTAGTCAATTTACTGTTTTTTCAGCTCGTTTTCTGTGTCGGGTCGGGCGACAGAGATGTATTACCATGACCATGTCACAATTTGGCATACCGCCTTCTTCTAAATTTTAGTTTAATAAAGTCATTTTTCTATGTAACTTTATCTTTCCAACCATATAAGACTCGTTTAGCCGGGTGACTCTGGTCACCCGGTGATAATGCATTATTTTGTGTACAAACTTCCTTATTCCATTGTGTTTTAAATTCTCCCCTCTAAATTACGTCTTTTTCTACTGCCACAATTATTTCATCTGCAATACTTATTTGTCCAGGAACCTATAATATACAGGCACTGCTTTTTAATAGGTTCCTCACATTCTACTTAATCTATTATATGAATTGAAAATCATTTAGACGTGCTCGTTTATACTACATGTATTGTAATTTTTTTAATTTTGTATGTATGTCTATATTTTTGGTTAAATGTGGAACAATAATAAAAAGTTTTTGGTGAGATGATGCAGTTTTGAAACTGTGTCGCCTACAGTCTCTGTCACGGTCCACGCACAGTGGTGGAGCGGTACCGGCTAAACAGAGATCATCATGAGTGATCTGTCAGTTCATGACAGGTTCATAATATCTCTTGTGTGCTCAGAGCATGACTGGTGCATTTTTGTTCAATTCCAAAAATTCCGAAAATCTAAACAATTGACGTATACCTATGAAACAGTTTTTCTGTATTTTACGTTCAATACGTGAAAATCCACATAATCGACGTATATCTTTGCCTGGTAATTTTTTCGTTTTTCTGTACTCAATAGCCCTGAAGGGACACGCAGACATGAAAATCTGCGTCCGATATTCACGTCTGCGTCTCCCAAAAGGGACACGCAGACGTGAATATTGGACGCAGATTTTTTTGTTTTGTTCACGTCTTGGACGTAAAAAAAAAGAAAATTTTGTGCATAGGTATACGTCAATTTTGTGGATTTTCACGTCTTTGACGTATAAAAATCGAAAAATTTGTTGCATAGGTATACGTCATTTTTTTGTGTTTGCGTGTCCCTTAGAGCCACCATAAAATAGGGTCCATTTAGCTTCAAACGTTTTGATATTGCATCCAGCAAAAGTAAGAGCAACGTGGTTGGCCTCTGCCAGCTAGGTTCCTCCCAGAGCACGTGTCAGCCAGCATGCCAGCGCTCAGTAATATTATGTTTCATGGTCTGGGCCGGGGCCCTACCCCCCCCCCCCCCCCCCCTCTCTCTCTCTCTCAGTCTGCTGAATAATTATTGTCAGTGTATCCCCACATGTGCATGTTTGCCTTCCATCTTACCATAACATCATCATGCTAGTGATGTGTAACAACAATGTATTGTTCTGTGTGTCTATTATGCTTGTATCAAATACATTTCTCTGTTTCCACTTTGGAAACCCCTCCCTTGCCTACTCTAAAAACTAAATTATTAAACCATTTATATGATCTGAGATGTGACCTCTTTACAAAATGAAAGATCACTTTCAAAATACTGGATCCAATTCTGAAAAGTGCTCTTAGCTTCCTTATCTCTCTTAGATGCTGATTTTACGACTTGTTTTTAGAGTACACGTTTTTGCACAAATTATGCATTTCCATTATTACCCTTCGATGAATTAGTAAGTTATTCAATTTTAAAAATGAGAAAATAATGCTTCAGGTAATTTTATGTACAAAACGAAAATAAACTATTTCTTCCGTATCATTTATCCCTTTTTTGTGTCTTCTTCCAAATTCTAATCAGTATGTTTCTCTCTCAATATTGGCATGTTCAAAGCGGTTGGATGGTCATAAACACACACATTTTCGACACAAACAAATTCGTACTGCATACCGACACAGATACCTTTCATAAATCAGTCGGCTTTATTGAATTGCCGGGCGATGAAATTGAAATATTTCTCTGCGAGGGATAATAATTACATATCGATTTTCCTTCTATTCAGGCTCTTCTCTTTTCAATGATTATAAGCCCCGATGAATGAAAAGCCGACTAATATTCTTATTTGATGCCACCTTTACATTTAAGGCCACATATAATACGTTTACAAGTCAGTCAGAAAGAACTTTGCAGATAATAGCGTATCTTGCTTTGCTTTGGATTATGAAAAGCCACTTTATCTAATTTTGTATACAAATGTGAATAAAAAGTTTTATGTCTGAAGATTTACATGGAAGAAACCTAAACTTGTATCTATACGGAATTATATTGCGTTCTTTCATTTACATGGCATGACATATACCACCGACATGACTCCTTTACAAAGAGAAATGGGAATACTGAATGATTCTTTGATGTTTTAAAAAACTATTTATTATTGTGAAATAGGCCTATTACTCATACATCGTGTGGCATATACCTACGACTGATTACATATTCTGAAATTAACTCACGGCATTTTGGTAACGATGAATCTTGTAGTATCCTGACTAAAATATACATTGTCTTTGGGGCGCTTGGTTTAAGTATAGGGGGCAATTTTCAGATTATTCACGACACTGATTAGAATAAAATAAATAAACGTTAGAAATAGAGTTACGATAAATTTGAATTTGAGTTTATCGGTTCGTCGGTATGCTTAAAGAAATTCTTCCTCTATTGGGTTACTAAATGTATCATTGAAATGCCATTATTGAAGGGTTTTTTAATATCATGATATTTGGTGATGATAATTCGTGCTAATTTCTTTGGACATTTTTAAATCATCGTGTGTCGGAGTTCCCAGTAACGTTAATCAACAGTTTTCGATCATCGAGGGAACTATACGGTCCATCCAAGTGACAGACAACTCGACATCGTGGAAATGCGCAAAGTAATACAAATTTATGCTCTGTCGGATTTTATGATCGAGGAAGCAGATGTGACATTATTATAAGAAACACCTGCACTCTATCATAGATGCCTGAAAGAGTTTTAAATCTTCAGACGTGAACTTCAAAGCTAAAACCGCGACTACCTGCCCCAGGCGATAATGTCATCACCGCGTTACAATATCAAAGGTCACAGTGTTGCTTGTCATAATCGGAATAATGAAGCCATGAATAAACGTATGAATAAAGAGTGGCCTACTTGGGATACTGACTAAACACTGTTTTGTATACAAACATTTCAAGGCTCCGACTCGCAGACCCAGGTTTAAAACCAGCTCGCTGATCTCACATTCACATTCATATTGTCCGAACCTCGCGAGTCTTCTCATTCTATTATATCACAAGTTGGCCACTCAATATTCAAATTTGCTTCTTCTTTTATATCTTTATATAACAAATTGAAATCCAACTACCACGTACATCTGTGAATCTTGATGTGCATCCCCTCTTTCTTTCTTTTTTCTTTTTTCTGTCGTTTTCCCCTTTTACCAATATTTTTTTCCTCCATATTTGTATTATTATGTATCCTTTGAGGGTAGTCATACTATCAATCTTTGCTTACTTTGTCAACCCTCCTGTTTGATGTTTTCGATTAGTTACAGCCAGCCTTATTTTATTCTACATATTTGCTTTTGTCATGTGTAAATTTTCAATGTTAGTTTGTTATATATTTTTTAAAATGCAAAAGAAAAAGAAAATCAAAAAGAAAGAAATAAATCAAATCAAATCAAATCAAGTATTGCAACAGGTATGACTTATAGATGCCTGAAAGAGTTTTAAATCTTCGGACGTGAACTTCAAAGCTAAAGCCGAGACTACCTGCCCCAGACGATAATGTCATCACCGCGTTACGATGTCAAAGGTCAATGGTGCCTTCCGACATAATGTCATATTAACGGAAGTAATGCAGCCTTGAAGTATTGAAACAGGTATGACTTATTTCGTTAGTTGTCACTTTTGGTTGATGGTGTTGTTATTTGTTTCATATTTGGATTGAAATATTAATCTGTCATGTTAACCAACCAAATGTAGTAATAGCTTGTGCTTAATAATTTATACTCCACGAGTTGACGTATTCATATTTACACGTGGTTTTATTGCGGTATGACGTACAAATTCTGATGATGATGATAATTGAATTGAATTGTCTTCAGAAAAATGTATTGTTTGTATATTTTCTTTGTTCTTTTGGCCGTTAGTTTGTAAATCATAACGCATGAAAAAGGCAAAAGATAGGTAGATTATCAAAAGAATTACGATAGAACAAACCAGATTGGAAACAAAATGTAATGTGTTGATGACCGATCATTTATTCCTGTTGGTTTATCAATCATTGCGCTAAAGGCATTGTAATCAAGAATGAATTCACTGATGTAATTATTATAGTTTTAATGTAAAAATAAGTTGATATTGAATTGAATTGAATAATAATGATAACAATGATGATGATGAAGATGATGATGATGATGATAACGATAATAATAATAGTAATAGTACTAACAACAATAATACAATGATGATAATAATAATAAACAGTTATTATATATAATGACAATTAACGTGGTCATGGGGTCAGTTCCCCCGGCCCATCCATACTCCATATTCTGTCTATGCACTGAGGAAATGAATTTGTAATAATTGTATTTTTTTTCTTCTCTCAATGCGACAACAAAATTTGCTTGATCAAGAAAGCTGGCTCCGCTGATAGTAAGGTAAGAGTCTTTTTTTCTTTTTTAAAGTCTTCAGCTGGTTTCGAAAGTTCCACGAAGAAAAGGCACACTCGGGGAACGAAAACCCTCATCTTTACTCATATTAACCAGCGGGATTAACTTTAACGTCCTTTCACGGGCAACTACCATTCAATTCAATACAAATTATTTTATTTCCCAAACTCAATCAAAATATGAAAAAAAATGCTAACACAAAATTAGTAACAAATGACATTCGCAATATAACATAGAAAATTAAACTTATTTGTAACTATTCAATATTCAATGTTGATAACTTAGAAACGCATTTTATAAGATACATGTATTTAAGCATAGGCCTACTATTTTCAACGGAATTGAAAAATCCACAAAAAAGCAGTGCTTGTATTTTTGTGGATTACTCAAGAAAGTAAAAAGAAATGAAGAACGAAAGATAAAGAAAAATAAAGAAAAAGATATCATTGTCGAAATAGTACGTTGGGGGCATTTCAAAAATGCCCCCAACGTCATTTAAATACTTTTGTTTTAAAGGCCAACATAAAGGGAAATATCAAAAGGGCTAATGTGTGGGGGCATGCAGATGGAAAGGGTTCTGCATTTTATTGTCTCGGGGGATTCTCACGAACTTTTGTGAAGATTTTGAAATATCTCCCAAGGCCAGACGGCCTATACATCATCAATTAGGTATTGTGGGCGGCTGGGGAACTGTGGTCCTTATGTACGATAAATGTTTTTTTGTTTTTTTAATTTTGTTTGTTTGTTTTTGTTTTTTTTTGCATTAGAGATCATTTTATATTAAGACTATTTTTCTTTACCGAAAACTACAATAAAGTCGCAAACTGAAATATAAAATCCCTCAAATTGTGCAATACGAGATGTTACATTTATAATAAAGTAACATCTTTTTTACTGAATGAAAACGGGGTGAAGGATGTGTCCAGCCATAGAGGGGCCCTAATGTCTATACACAGAGTTCGGCCAACTTGGTTTCACTGGGTTACAACATGGCGTATGTTCTTTCGTTTTGTGCTTGCCCAACAAAGCAGTAGTCGCTATACTAGTGTCCAACTTGAACCGGGTTGGCCAAACTCTCCTAATCGATGGCACTGATGGGGATCAGAGCCATCTTTATACAAAGTTTGGCCAACCCGGTTCAAGTTGGACACAATATAGCGACTACTGCTGTGTTGGGCAAGCACAAAACAAAAGAATACACACACACACACACACACACAATTATAGATAGGCCTACTTATTTTTTTATTTTTTAATCATTTATTGATTAATCTTGCTAATTTTCTCATTTATTAATTTATTTGTTAATTTGTTTATTAATTTGTTATTGTTTACTTATTTATTAGTTAATTACTTCATTCGATCACTCATTCATTCATGCATTCATTCAATCATTCATTAATTTTATGTGTTTATCTATTGTTGGTCAACTTCCATACAAGCATGTAGTAAGCGCGTTAACGTTCACACGCCCATCTACTTTAGCTAACTCCTGCCACCTTCTATCTTGGAAGGCAGTTCCTCTATTTCGAATCCCTTTATCCTCGATTGAGAATCTCATTAACAATTCTAAAATAATCACTGTTATCAAAGGATAAGAGATTGCAATGCCTTTAAAGCATCGTGGGATCATACCTACATCTGTAGACATAATACTAAATCATGTTCAACGAAGCTGAAATTATTCCTTTATTCTTATCATGTCAGATTTGAAGAGTTACGGTGATTAATCAAATGATCATTGTGTACGAAATGAAAGATAAACTGTCACAATAAATTATCATAAGCCCCCTACTGAGCTTGAGAAGTCTAACTATTAATATTTTATTAAAGGGTCACTCTTACCCAACTAACATAGCCTTTTAAAACATTAATACACCTCTACTTATTAAAATCCCAGCCTCTGATTTTTCAGAAAATCTCTAAATTGACCAAAAAATGATAATAACCATCCATTTTCACAGATCTCACGCTTGCTGGGCTACGCCCCATACGGTCACGTGGCCTGATGACGCATTTGACGTCATTGTGGGAATGTCCTTGCATTTGTCCTACAACATTGCAATTCATTATTAGGAATGACGAAATTGCCAGAAACGTACTGGGATTATAATTATCAAGTGCATATTATTTTTTCAAATAAATGTCGATTTTTCCTCCAATTAATATCATAGTTTGCCTTTTAAAAGACCTAAATCACCCTCCGTTTCACCGGAGAGGCTCCTGCAGTGACGTCGTATGCTATTGCGCAATACAGCACCGAAACTGAGCGTTCTGAGTCGTCATTTTTAAAGCTAGATTCCAGAGTTATTGATGATTTCTAAAAAAAATCATTGTCATTTTCGGAATATCCGTCAAAAATTGTTCTACTTATCTTTTTTTTCATTTTTATTTAAAGCCCGTTTTGGTTAGAGTGGCCCTTTAAAGTCGCCATGGTTGGAGTATATTCGAAACAAAAATGAAAACAGAAAAGGGAAAGAAACAATATTGTTATATGAAAAGAAAAGTTTAGTGAGTAGAATGGGGCCATGCAAGGGAAATGATATTTGTCAACAATTGACAGAATATGACAGTGCATCGTTCTAAAATGACCACTAGCTGTGTTGTTGGTGTGCTTGGGCTCATGGATTTATTACGGATGGACATTCATCGTTTTCTTAACGAATTCATTGTAATTGTCTCCGTCAATGTCGTCTCAATAACATTCCGTACATGTTTCTTCCCTTTGGTCTCATCATGGTCGCCGGCAAAAAGCCGGGACAGAATCAAGATAGTGATTTTACACATGTTAATCTACATGCGCAGAAGATTATTACTCGCCTAAATCATGGAAAATAGATGTGCAGTTCTGGCTTATAATCGGAAATTGTTGTTCCGTGTACTGTACATGTATTTTTTTTTTTGAAAAACATGTTGATATTACCAGATAGAGGTTATTTTTGGATGTTTTGATTGTGATTTAAAATCCCGTTTCCCCCTATTTCCTCATAATATTCCAGAGTTACAACGCACAGGGCTGATACAGACCATGGCCTTCTAATTGTTTTATAAGGTCATAGGTGTGTGCGAAAATTTGCGAATCAGTAATAATACATTTCATATCACCAAAATCGTCTGCTTTTCAACTTTGCTGCTCCCCATTGAGGATGCTTTTATTTGAGACACACTCTTACAGAGCACACCATCTAAACAAAACCCAAGAGAGGAAACTGCTCCTTTGTCAATGACCGAAAATGCTTACGCAGTTGTTATTGTTAAAACAGCTGAATGTTCTCATTAAAGATAAACTTTAGTACTGGTAATGCGATTGCATTGTGAAAGAAAAGGTGTGGAAAGGATCAGAAACAGTTGATCATGTAGCATGTAAGTATTGGTGTGCACTGCAAGGTTCTGGAGTCATCAAAATCATAATAAATTTGACCGAGTCTTGGTAAAGTAACAATCACTGTACACAGAAAGCTATATATGGGATAACACACATGGTGTCGGGGCTAGTACTACCTTGATTTCCTTGTCTTTCTATGCTCATTACTCAGCAAGTATACATTTTCTTCCAAATTGTTTGGCACATGTCATTTATTTGTAATCTTGAACATTCAGTGTAAGTTTCGTTTGATTCTGTGAGAATTAATTTTCTTTTTTTTTTTACCAGAACTGGAGTTTATCTTTAAGATGCACATAATCAGAAGGCGGCGACTATGATTGGATCAAAGGAAGAATCACGTTGAATGTCCATCCGTATTAAGTCCATGGTGAGCTAGACACTCACTACTAGAGTAGTGCTTTATACCACTCCAGCAAAGCATAGAGAGTCAATGCTAATGCGTATTGACCTTTAGCACTGCAATACGTGTTAATAGGCAGCATTTGAATACACGAATAGTCAATACACTTAAAACACACAGATGCACACAATCATACCGATGCAGCTGATCTTTTTAACATCGGAAAATTTAAAAAAAAATTGTATTTTATTGCTAATTAGGTGTTATCAATCGTCACTAAAGTACTGATTTCGAGTGAAATAAGTTGAGTTTGTACAGTAGTGTTTGAAATGTTGAGAATCAATAGCACAACTTTCAATACACAGCCAGGATAGTAATGAGCCTATGTGTAGTTTATACCACAGTGACAGTTCATATTTGTAACCTAATAAAGGAGAAACACTAGGTAGCCTATATTCCATGAAATGTTGCAACATTTCCTCAACCGTTTGATAGAGATTACAAAAATATGACATATGAAGCAAACTTGGCAGAGGTTTATGATTCAAATTTCTAGCTCGGAAAAAATTTAGCTAATACTGCTTTGTTGGGCAAGCACAAAACAAACGAATAAACGCAAGTGAAACCAAGTTGGCCAAACTGTGCCTCGATGGCTCTACTAATGTTTCGACAACACTGCCCTCAACTGTTAGAGATTAGCCATCTCTTGCGAAGATTCATCCATGGTATCTCTATAAATGTAAGAATCTTTCTCAAAACCTTTATTGTTAGAGGGCAGTACACCTAAGATTTGTTGTCTTCATGAAAAGACATCATATCAAATCACTTTGTTATAACAAAGTAACTATGTACAGATGAATTAGATGCTCCAAAACTCCTGATTTTGTTAGGACAGATAAAGTATTTTGAATATATATATATATTTTTAATTCATGACTTTAAGCAGAAAATGATCCCCCTCCTTCCCCGACAAGTCTAATTTTACTCCCTAAGAAGAACTTGAATGTGCTTTTAATTTACTCCCATCACTTTACCTGAAGAGAATAAATTGAAAGGGCCTGTTAACATTTAAAACTTGGTTTTTGTGTATTCCATGTAGCGTCGTGAATTTAAATTAGATTATATTAACTGTACATCTCGTTCTACCTGATCCTCAGATCATATACAAGATAGTTATATAAATGTAAGATAATAAAGCCTACATAAAAGCTTTGGCAACTCTCGTGGAAATAAATAGGCCTATATAGCAAACCTCAGTTCCTGTCGGTCTTTTTGAATCAATTCCTAAACGCACAAGGGCGTTATGAAAGTGATACTAAAACAGCTCTGTGGTGTTATCATTAATATCAAATGTCATTGTATGATTCGCCTATGAACTTGTCCATTCAAAGAAAGGAAGCAAGTTATGAACACGAGAAGAAATAAATAGCGCCATCTATCTACTACCAGTGTATATGCCACAAACATCTCCTCTCAGAGCGATTGAGGCGTTCTGTAATTAGGGACTTGTAGATTTGCACGTCGACATAATTATAGTGGACTGCTACGTGTGACGTCCTTATAAGGCACTGGCAGTGTATCAAAAGGACGTCACAGTGCCTTAAAAGGACATCACATGTAGCAGTCGCAGTGCCTTAAAAGGACATCACACGTAGCCAGGCGCGTACACAGGGGGGGGGGGGGTTTGGGGGTTAACCCCCCCCCTTTGGTAATTTTTTGTGTGTAAACCCCCCCCCCTAAATTTCCCTAAACCCCCCCCCCCCCTTTTGGATTTTTTTTTTTCCCGTGGCCGACCTCAAAAAGATGACCTTACCCCCCCCCCCCAACGGAGCAAAATGTCAAATTTTCAAATTTCGATACCAAAAAAAAAAAAAAAGTGTCCTCTTACCCCCCCCCCCCCCCCCCCCCCCCCCCCCCCCCCCCCCCCCACTTAGCGACTTTTCGGTCGGCCGGCGCGATTTTCAAATTTTCGGGAGCAAAATATTTTGGGCCAGATTTTAAACCCCCCCCCCCTTGAAAAAATCCTGCGTACGCCCCTGCACGTAGTCGCAGTGCCTTAAAAGGACATCACACGTAGCAGTCCACTATGTCGACTCGCAAATCTAAAAGTCCCTATGACCACATTGTAACATTGCCAATTCAAGATTGAGAATCGATTCGGTAATATTTTGCGTACCTAGCACGAAGGAGAACAATGTTGCTTGTAAGATATGCAAACAGCAAATTTGCATTTCTGACGGTGATGTCATCACTCGAGCCTCCACCTTCACGATATTTGCATGTTTTTCAGACAATCTCTTTCAATGTCGCCACATATCTCCTAACAATAACATTCCTTCACGCCAGGTTAGCCCGTTTTTATAGAAAGTTTCTTTCAACATGCAGGTTCATGACTAATTTATTTTTTGTCTGCAACCCAATATATGCAATAGGTGAGCGAACATACATGTAGTTCTTATTGTAAGTGATTTATGTACGGAAACTACAAAGGAGCAATGGGCGTTTTAGCATTTGAAGAAAAAAAAATTAAGTGTATTTTGTTAATGTTTTCAAAGCTCTCAAAGAAATAGATTACTCCCATGACTGAGGATAACTTTGTTTGATAAGATTTTTAAAAACCCTGAGAGTTAATCGAAAAGAAGGAAAATTTTAAAGGAGATCCGACCTTTCATCCAGTGGTGATTGCTCATGGCTTTATATCGTTAAATATATATATGGTTATAGTTAGCGATGCGATTGGGTTTTAGAGAATGGTTTAAAGATTGGGGTTAGGTGTAATTATTGCAAGAACTGACTGCACTCACTCACTGCAGAACAATAATATTGTCGCAGGAGCATGGGTCGTATAACAAGTTTTAAGCTCAAATGATATAAACCTGTTTATATCTAGAAGATAATAATCACTCATCTTATCTAAAATGAATTATTGATAAGAAATCATTCGCATTAGATCATTAGATACACAAATTAATGATAACAATACATCAGTAGCAGTGAAAATGCAACATTTTTGACAAATGACATAATTCAGGTTTATTATGATAAATTTCAGGACATCAGGCATATAGCAATGGGTTGTCATCATATCCCTTCAGTGTAATTTAATTTTTTTTTCTCAGGTGTAGTATATCAACACCGGTATTTGACACTTGTTTGACCCCCGAGATTCATTTGAAACGTCACAAACGATTTTTACTCAAACGAATGCCTCAAAAGAAAACGAATCGACTTTTTGAAATGCTCATTGTTACTTTGTGAAGTGACCCGGTGCTTCCTTTTGATCAGGAGTAATAATACAAGTATGAAAAACCAAGTGAATATCTGATCTACATTCTAAATTCCCGCTCTACATTCTAAATTCCCGATGATTTAAAGGTATGTCCCATTTGTCCCATTTGCAGGCCAAAAAAAAGAAAAGGTTAAATTCCAACGGCATTTGAATGATAATACTAATTGAGAACTTTCCTTAAAAAAAAGGGGGGAGCTGAAAATATATTTAAGTGGGAAAATAAAGACTATTAGTTGTCGAATCGACTTAAGAGCTATAGAGCCAGTACTGTAATAGTCAGATTTTCATTGTACCGAATGGTCGTACGTTTTATACTGCAGAAAGATTCAATCAGTTTAATTTTGGCCATTACAAGAAGTGGGTTATTGATGTAGACAAATGCTCATGTACCCTTTACTGCTCATTTTATGTATGTTATTACCAAAGAAGAAATAACAGACAGTCACTCAATAGTGTCTGACCGTGAAGTCTAGCAAGTAAACAGGTTTCCTTGCATAATTTGACTATTAAGGACACTGCTAACGTTTAAATTTCACAGGTAGGACATACATGACATATTCATAATTCCTGCAAAGTTCTACAGAATTTGATGTTGGCTGCAAAAGGGACATAGTATATTTAAGAAAGCGTTCACCTTCTGACAGTTTTACATTACATTGATCATGATGACTTTAAGGTATTTCACCCCTGACTCCAACCTGACATTTACCTCCAAATTATTTCAGATGAACTCATGATAAGACTCATTAATCAATATGCAATACGAATGCAAGTATGAAACTCCAGCGACTTCCTGCTCCACATTCGAAACGTCCTATGATTTAAGAAATCGTTCACCTTCTGACAGTTTCAAATTACAATGACCGTGATATCTTGAACGATTATTTATGTGTTACATCATCTTTAAAACCTTATGATTGAACACAATCACTCTTTAAAAATCCCTCAAATGCCTTGTGGAAATGACAGCAAATTCACTGTAAATTCAACTTTCTATTTTATAATTACCATACCCCCGAGCTCGATGTGCCCCAAAACAAGACTAAAGCAAATATGACGCACGCAGATTCTATTTTCTGACTTGGAATGATTACAAAAGACCTTTTGTATAAATTCTGTAGGGTCTACAAAGCATGCAAAGTAAAGACCCAACGTAAACAGATATGACAAAAGACCTGATTATCAAAAGCCCATGTCATCGAAATGGGGGGGGGGGGGTAGAATCGCCACCAGATTAATGGAGTACGTGCATGCAAGTGAAAGCATTTTCATCTGCTACACGCAAGAAAGTCCGCTCGCTAATTACACCGTTACCCATGAAGTTAGAAAAATATTTCCTCTTTTCATTAAAATGATTGTGACAATATGATTTATTTTTGATAGATAATGTTTATATCCATCAAAGAGGACTTAGTTAATAAGGGCCCTGTTGCCTTTTAAAAGTTTTTTTTTCCTCTCATTTTCATATTACCTAACATATTTATATGAATGCACTCTGTCACAGTTATTTAGATATCAAATGTACAATTATTAATGATATAATGTCTCTATTTTATGTATTACACTGTATATCTTTTTCTTCTTCTGAAATGGATATGAGCGGATAAACGAATATATTTTCAGAACTCTGTTGAGCAATCTTATGGATCAGTCTTTATTAATCAGTAAAGTTCTGAGAAGATACAACATTTATCTATCAAGATTACTATTGTCACAATCATTTCCATGAAATGAGGTGAGAAACTGGGGGCGTTTCACAAAACTTGTCATCAGTGACAAATGACGGTTTTTTTTATACTAGCTACTGAAATCCTTGCTTCTGATTGGTCATCAACAGATTTGTCACTGATTTTTGTCGTTTGTCATTGAAAAAGGGCTTTGTGAAATGGGTGAAATGTAATCCAACTTAATAATATCATGGAAAACAGTGCAGTTTGTACCATCACCTAATACACGACTTATCAACTCATCATCATGACGTAACAGTAGCAAATATTTTAAGAACTTGACCCTTGTCATTTTGGAGAATATATTCCTAATGACTGTCAAGGAAACGGAATAATTGATATTATAATTCATTAAAGTTAAATTCAGAGTATGCATACATTTCGTTTGGTAGTTGCTTACATGCGCGCGCTCTAAAATGATTGCTGACTGACACTTCATCTTTTGCTATTTTTAATTTTAAAAAAGAAGATAATAGTAGTCATCATTTATAATGCGCCATGTCTGTCAAAATTGATACCCCCGGTGCATATTTTGTTGGTAGGAGGGGGGGGGGTGAAGAATTATTGTATGTTCGTGGGACTACATCTATAAAGTAAATTTAGCCATTAAACATAATTATTTGTACAGCCTTCAGAACATAAATTCGCATGATAGATTAGGACATCACTTTCAACATCTAGCAAGGCTACATAAGCTTATCATACAGGTATGAATAGAAACGAATAGTACCACAATATAAATGGGGAAGTGCTAGCCATTTAATGATGATGATGATTTAAAGGACCCCTGTCATCCAAATGAAGGTTTATTCCTGTTGGTGTGTATTCCTGCAAACATCTCATATTTTAATATGTAAACTTCTGAATGTGTGTCATCTATTTTGTCTTCTTCTTCAAACTTGCTAAGCTCCACCCTAAAAATCCTCCAGATCTCATTCTACCTGTGACATCATCTGTCCCTATTTTTACGAAGTGGCGGTAGCGAATGAAAATCGCGTACAATTTGCGTGCGGCTTTTCCTCACTACCGTTACTTCGTGAAAATATGAAGCTAACTTGAGAAAGTGGTATGTAACTTTGCGCATAACTTTTCGGCGGCTTGGACTTGAAGCATGGGGTCAAAGGAGAGCGACTTGATTCAACTCCTTCTCTATCACATCCCTGGTCTACGTATCTTCAAGGAAGGTCCAGTTTGCCTGACTTTAATTATTTTCTCCTGGTGGCATCGAAGATAGTACAAAGGGAATGAGCTAGATATGACTCCAGCTCTTAAAACTCCTAGATAGAACAAATATTAAGGCTTGTCCTACCTAAAACCATGAAATGCAATTTGTATGTTGAGTATTGAGATCAATTATTCGTAACAGGTGAATGAAATATTTAAAAACAAGGCAATTGACAAAGACATGTGCATTCAATTTTGTTACATTACGAAAATGGTCTATACAATAGACCGTTTTACAAACATATACAATTGTTATGCATACTTTTTAAACAAAGTTTGTTCTTGACAACCTGAAAGTTTGCCCAAGGCTTGCCCACATAGCAACAATTAATGTTAGCAGACTGGATTCCAAGTATTGTACTTCATTAATTGGTAAGAGGTTTATTGAATAACTTGTCACTAGGTCCCCAGGAAAGAAACATCCATATATTTGAATATGTTTAAGTAAACCGGTATATTACAGGTGAAAAAGTGAAAAGTGTTAATACACAACCGAGGTTAAACAATTATAATCTAGATGAAAACAATTGCAGGACCATCTAACACAATTACATTCAGTCGAGGAAAGTAAAATATGTCTACATATTACTGTGCCTATACAAGCATGAGAAGAATTATTTGATTTTTGGAACAGCATCATTAAAATAAACTTTTTGATAGAAACAGACAGGTAACATAATACTAATTACACCATTACTCATCTAAATCAGCATCATATTGATGAATAAGATCTTTTTGTTAACCTGCCAATTCGCAAACAACGAATATTCCTCCCCCTAAAGTCTTTCGCGAATAACAGACAATTTTGCCCGACGTTCAAGTTGAGTAGTCATAATTGGGAGAAAATTTGCATATTTTCTGACACGCCAATACAATTCTTAACAATACACCTGCTTGTTAAAGCATGGTATATCAATCGTCGAAGAATATCTTGGCGTTAACGACCATGAAAAGCTCGCGGACAATGCAAATACCAAACGCATTAATAGTCCGCCATATATCGCTGTGTGTGGCGTAAGGGTGTGTTGCGCTGTATAACCGTGTGTGAGTGTGTGTGTGTAGACGGCCGCGCCCAATCCCAAAAGAAAGAAGAAGAAACAAAACTTCCACGAACTTATTCGTCGTGGTGTGTATGTGTGTGTGCGGATAGTGGTAGAGCGCACAGTTGCAGTTGGTATTTTAAGTCGACTGCTTGTATTGTTTTTGAAGAAACTTCTTCCATCTTTTATCTGAAATTCTGCTGGTGGAACATTGACTGAATATGGGGAAAGCAATCGAAGATGTAAGTTGATATTTCTTTTTTCAAATATTGAAGTGATATTTTGTTGTGTTGTGGAATTCGGATGGAATTCGGATACACCAAAAATGGTCAGGTCGCATCGACCATCGTTGTACGTTTACTTTAAACCGTCCGTCTATACTTCAGGGGAAGTTAGGCACATGAAATTAATCGCTTACAACCCTACGAATAGGATTTCGGAAAAGTCATCTCATGTGCCAAAAATGCAATTCTTGCGAAAGCAACGGGTGAACTTTACGATAAAAGGGCAACATTTTACTTGTGTCTGTCGCAAAGGGTTTGTTACTTTCAATTTCGAGAACGGTTTAAAGCATTTGTGAAATGAATGAAATGTTAGCCATCTAAATGTTCGGCTTCTGAACTTTCAGTTCCATATTTGGAAAGTAAATGTGTAGAAATTAGGGGTCCTGTATTCATGTTACTTGCACTTTTTGTATAATTTTACAACACGGCGTTCACCGAGTATCAACAATTAATGCGAAAAAGAGGCTGGGAGGTGTGTTTCGTTGGTAATTACAATGTTGTACCATGATGATTATTTTCAATAAACCGTTTTGTTCACTTGTATTTGTAATGTATTATTGAACATGATTTAAAGTTTTTTGTTTTATGAAATCATTTTGGATGGCAAACAATCCACCTTTAAGTCGTAAAGGTAGACTCTAGTGAAAAAAGGGGGATCCGTGTAAAGAATATAGCAGTCGGCAATGTATGTGACCAGCCTTTCATAAATCAAATTCGTGTATGTTTTGTCATTTAAAATTTGTTAATACTTTGAAAGAGTAGGAGATTAACGGAGTAATTATATTCAACTTTATCGTGCTCTCCATTACAAAATGTCCACAACAAATTATATCTCTAGTTGGCCTCATTCATAGGAACTCTTTTTTGTGCTTTAAATCGAAGAAACATTGTGCCCTCTTCGAGTTTGCGACCCACATTACACCTTTCATTGTCAAATATTTCTTCTCAGAGTTTTTTTTTTTGGTGTTGCGCCCCTCCCCTTTCACAAAATTTTGGGTCCGGCCCTACTTAACAATGATTTTAGTGAATCACAAGGATGGGTATTGTTGAATTCCGATATAAATCGCAGACTAGCAGGTACCGGTTTCTTTTCTTTAAATATTCTTTTCATAGAATGAAAAGAAGCGGAATGGGTCAATTTAAAAGCACAATAACCAAAGAACAAGCTGCACTTCTCCACTTATACAGGTCGTGGAAGCTTATTTGAAATAATCATTCGCCACGCTGCTGTAACTTCATATTTCTACACCAGACTAAACGATATGTTTCGACGTTTCACAGTGGTTTTATGATATTGCGCTTTATAGGTTTATGTCTATATTCTTAACACGGTCACGTGACTCCTAAACAAAATTGACGAATAGTTCATGGATGAGGACAATAGTGTTGACGAATGCATTCTGGCAGCTTTCCAATGAAGACATTCGGTTCTTTTTTCTCGTTTTCTGTTTTTGCATCTATAAAATGTTTTTAGCAGACCGTAGGCGAGAACAAAAGACAGCTATATTCAATTGCATTTCATGTCACTTGGACCATGAAACGGATATCGAATGAGCAGTATGATTGATCAGTATGATTGATCTTTCGTGATCTGAAGTTTTTCAACTATCAAAATGTGCATCAATGCACTGCATTTAGTGAACATATAAATTACAATGTACAGTTTTAGGGATAATGTTTATCAACAATAATGCATAGCTTATGAAGAAAGAATTCGAAGTAAATATTGCTGAAGTTCAAACTTCAAGGACCTAAACGTCAAGGAACTGCAAACCATATTTGTCTTAGAATGGAGTCATCGAAATCCGGCAAAGTATGTATTTTAGAGAAGAAGAAAAAGAAAACCCATGCCCAATTCATTAACCCCTTGTCTTGTTTAAGATATCCATTTCCGTTTCATGAAGTATTCGAAGAACCTCATAATTTATTCAGTTTATTATCGCCCTGACTGCGGGTATCTACCGCACTTATTTATCCCAATGTGTTAAGATCCAATATCTTTTATGTTTTGGTTCTTTATCTTTGTGTATATATTTGCAGTGCAAATAATACTTCCGTGTTGGCCAATATTTGCACCTTACACAGTCCGGGGGTGGCGAAATAAAATCTCTTTTCAATAAACTTTCTTGGTATTTTTCCATACAGTGTAAATCCATAGATCGCGTTTCGTGGTAACCGCATCAACATTACTACTCTGAAAATGTCGGAAGCCATCAACCAACAACAAGGCGACACTTGTGTTGTATAATCTTTCTTATCTGTCTAGCACAATCTTTCTTATCTGTCTAGCACAATCGAATACTTGACATAAGTATCGCAAAACAATGACCCTAAATTACATAGACATAGCGGTTTGTATCTAGTATGTACAGAGCTACGACACCTTATTAATCATTGCTTTCGGAGAAACGTTAGAATAACCCTTACAACAGTTAAATCCACACATCTTGAATTCGTGGGACAACGTACGTGGCTGATATTTCATCATCACTTCTATCACTTCAACACTTTCATTTATATTTGCTTTCGTTGAAAACAGTTCTACTGAATAGTACTAGTGAATAACATAACATTTTGTATTAGTTTCATTGAAAATCTTCTTTAAAAATTTCGCGCCAGATTAGAGGAATTCTATTAAATTGGTGGACGGTAAGCGTCAAAAGTCTATTAAAGTCGTTTAATAGTCACACGCACAAAAAAGATCAAATTCTAGAAAACTGCTTTATAGAGCAAAGTATTGTTGCTCTCCCCACCCCTCTTTTTAGGGGGGGGGAGGTTGAGTAAGGGGTTGAACTATTCAACGGAAATTCTTTATACTAGTTCATCATCCTAATAAAAGCGCTACGTAACCATTAAACAAGAAGCAAACAAGATGGACTTTATGAGAGGTAATAAAAGAGGGTATGTCTATAAACAAAATGAAGATCAGGACTTGAAAAGAAGAAAACGACAAAACAGGTTGCTATATATTTCAAAGGCATTCATCGCCCTCTCTACCAGAACAAACAATTATTTTTTTGCGATCTCACGACATTATTTACCGAGCTCCTTTTAACTTAAATGAGTTAGATTTCTTAGAGTATAGTAAGGTAAAGAGATCTATTGTGGAAATTATCAACTTTTTGGTCCGAATTCAGTTAAACCCGACACTGGTTCTAAAACCACTTTAACCTCCAGACTTACTTTACCATTTTTGGACAATAATCATATTAAACCAAGTGTTGAAATTGTAGTAGAATACGGCCATTGGGGTTAACATTTTAGAAGAATTCCTGCTCGATTGGATCTGGGTCTCCTAACTCAGCATGAGAAGCAAGTTTTCAAGACTTTCGCCAAAGAGACGTCCCCTTTGTGTCATTATGGAGATTGTATTTGCCCAAGGCTATGCCATTATGTACTCTATCCTAGCCGTTACGCAATCGTCTTTGTGTCTCCCCCTTTGTTCTGTCAAAATCCCATGGATGTTAATAAGAGCATGACAGAGGGGTAATATAAGGGGAACTAGGGCGAATCATAAAGACGTAGCATCTGAAAGGATTCTCGTAGAATAGCATGACCTAGCAAACAATTCCCAAGTCTTGTTTTGTTTCCACGATGGAACAAATGGGCACCTATTAAATAGCAAATATAGTGTGCATAATAATCAGACTTCCCGGTCTTTTCCCCTAGTTTATCCCAATCCCACTTGGGAATCTCGAGTGGAATTCGGAACATTGGTCCCGGGGGTGTGGGGGAAGCGATGACTGTCCCTCTTTCTTCGACCTCGCCTAGTTTCTTTTGTCATGCAGGCTGGATAATCCATTTGCACTCCGTGGTCATATTGTATTGTATTATTGTATATAACCTTCGTAAAGTTCTTTGAAATTATAATAACTTAACATGGGGATCGCTTGAAGGCGAGAGGGGAAGGGGTCATCCGTGTGGGGGTAACAACATCCGTAGAGATTATTGCATAATAATCATAGGCGGAAAATAGTCACTGTGTTTAAATTAAGTCACGGCAATCCCCCTCCCCATACTGCATCTCTTCTGTCGGCTAATATAATCTTTTGCAGGCAAATTAAATAAAGAAGGAACACGTTATTAGAATATTTTCTTCTCGCTTATTGGTTAAAATTCGCCACGCTAGTCCACAAATTGGGTCGGACAACCCCCAACCCTTGACATAGATCACATGTCCTAAGCACGTCCGTTAACATCAGCTGAAGATAAGAAATTTATATAAAATAGAAAATACAACAAATAAAAAATGAAACAAAACAAAATGGAATCCCATTTCGAAATTACGGATGCAGTTTATTAAATAATTTCTCACATTGGTGGGATAAAAAGCCAAGCCAACTGCCAAGTCACTTCCAGGATGTATTTAAAGCGTATAATCACTTAAAGTGATCAACATGTACTCGACACACATCTTGTGACTCGCCAGTGTTATAAAAAAGACACTTTTCTTACTCGCAAATATTTACCCACAAAATGTGCGATTTTATTTTGGACAAAGTGTAATTTTGTATAAATTTACATTAAATTTATGTGTATGGAACAAAGAGGAATGGCCTATAGTATGTTTGCACGAATTACACCCACATAACATTTAAGAATGTGGTCGGATATGATATGTAAAACCAGAATGAATGTAGAGCCACTGTGCTGTCTTTGTCTAATCTAATCTATGGAAGAAAAAAAAATCCACCCAAAATAAGGAATATCTTAATCGCCACATGAAATTCACAATCGACCAACCATAGTTGAAGCTTGATGCATACAACCAGATAGGTGAGACATCCCTGATACATTCGTGCTAGTTCTTGCTGTACAATTTCCAAGCCTTTTTTCTTCCTCTATGAACGAGAATAACTAATGCTTAGGAGCAAATAACAATACTCCCTTGTAATCATCCTAGAGTTGTTACTCATCCCGTCTAAGGGTCTTTAAAAGCCGCTTAAGTTTCCCATTTGTAGGTGATTGTTCGGAACAGTGGGTAGTATTGTCGGGAGAAAAGGAAACTTTAGAACTCCCCCAATCCTCACCATCCTATAAGCTACAATGCAAGTTTGGAAGCCTTATGAAACCCAGGTCATCACAATATGGTTTAGATGTTCATGATTTTAATTTGCTGTCCTTACAAGCTAAGATATCTCAGCGAGCTAATTAACATAAGATTTATCGACGTGTAGTTGACATACAAGAAATAGGTATACCATAATAGCAAAGGCTTTTGAAAAATCAACTAAGGCAATTTCAGTAGCCTTATGAGCCCATCGAAATGTGTGAACATCACAATGACGTGTTACATTATCTGGGCACAATTTAAACGGGATATACTGTTCTAACGTATAGGCGCAAATTAGAGCCCAAACTTTAAGTCAAACAGTGAACAAAAAAGACAAAAATTCAATGATTACGGCTGGCACAAGGTATTTTTGTCACATGCTCGAATGTTCATTAAGCTCAATTTTGGTTTTATTCACGATAGAAAACATGGTAAATATCCAAATACTTTTGTCACATTTAAACAAAAAAGCGATATAGGCCTATGTAATAATGAGTAAACGAGCATTTATTTATAAGCATACAGTAATTCAATAATAAATACATTTTAAAAATACGGATCGTTGATCAAATTGGTTGGTATAGCAACGTATTCGATTAAGCATGGAATTGCATAATCTAAAGATTTATTGAATTTGATGAAGTACTGTGGATTTTTTTAAATCTGATACAATGAAACCTGTCTACAAAGACCACTCAATGGAGAAAAGAAAAGTGGTCTTTATAGGCAGGTGGTGTTTAAGTACAGGTGCATTTAGGACATGTTTCAATGTGAAACCATTTTCAAGGGAAACAACAAATTTGGTCTTTGTAGACAGGTGGTCACTAAAGCAGGTTTCACTGTACATGTAAATGCAAACTTGACGCTCATGCAGTGCAATCGAGGAATGAATCCTGCCAGGTATATTGAAAACGGCGTATTTTTATTAACCATGCCTCTCATTTTGTAATGTTTTAGGGAGCTGTTGAGGTGTTGGAGGAGAATGAAGGAGATGAGAATGTTGAGAGGGGTAACTGGGGTAGCAAGTTGGACTTCATCCTCTCCTGCGTGGGGTACGCTGTAGGTCTCGGGAATGTCTGGAGGTTCCCCTACCTGGCCTACGAGAACGGAGGAGGTGAGTTTATATCCGGGTTTCTTCCACCCCCTTCTCTCTTTCTCTCTCCCTCTGTCTCTCTGTCTCTCCCCTCTCTGTCTATCTCTGTCTGTATCTGTCTGTATCTGTTTCCCTATCCCCCTCTGTCTCTCTCTCTCTCTCTGTGTGTCTGTCTCTCTGTCTATTTATGTCTTTGTTTAGATGTCTATCTCTTTGTGTCTATCTCGCTATCTGCATCTATATCTGTCTCTCTCTGTCCGTCCGTCTCTCTCTCTCTCTCTCTCCGTCCGTCTCTCTCTCTCCGTCCGTCTCTCTCTGTCTCTCTGTCTCTCTCTCTCTCTCTCTTTCTGTATGTCCGTCTATCTATGTCCCTTTCACCATTTCAGATCGTGATGTTTAAGTCATATATACATTTATATAAATATTCTGTTATACATTGACAAAGGAATCAACCTTGAAATTGCAATAATTGCACATTTTCTATCGTTAAAGATACACAGAAACTTTTCCAAACCATTTATCCTGACACAAGCTCATGCTTTTATATATAGATATATATATATCATATCATATATTTAAATTTGTCGATCAAGGGTGAGGTTCTACTTGTGTCGACCTTAATATAATTATGTAGACTAAATACACTACAGAACTCTGTTTACCAACGGCCTTTGAACAGATTTCATATATATATATATATATAAAATGCCCATATCACTCAATCGTAAAGCTCGTAAATGTTTTGTATTTAGGAGTATGAAGGACAGAATTAGAAGATGTAAAACACGAAATAATACAAACGTTTAATCTCTGCTAGATAGCACAAAAGCAAAGTCATAAAAATGTTCTGTTATCTTTGTAAATAAATTTTTGGAATGACATACATGCCTAATCATGTTTTTATGATTATTAGTTTGATAGACCATTTCGTTTGGAGGACGACTCTGAATAAGAAAACAATTTGCGTAATATATGTCATAGTCTATTTGTTAACATGAGACATTAAAAGGATTTTGACCTAATTTTATGTATGATATTTATTTGGGGGTGGGCAAACTGTGTTTGTATTGTCAACTTTCTACTTCACTGTAGTCATTTTCATATAGACATTGTAAGGTGGGTGTAATATGCCTGCCTCCCAAAACCTATTAGTTATCAGACTATGACAGAAATATATCTAGAAGGCAACCATAAAGCTGGTATTTGAAACAGTGTGGATTTAAGTGCCAATAAAATGAGAGAGACAGGGAGAGATAGAAACAGAGAATGAGAGACAGAGACAGAAAAAGAGAAAGGGGAAAGGGGGGGGGGTTGGCAATTATAAATACACATGTTTTTTAAAGTTTAAAGTTGGTTTATCATCAGAAAAACACTCCAGTAACCTCTCGATAACTCGTGTGTAAAACTTAATTGCTTTCATTCACTTTTTTGTATTCACTTTTGTTTAAATTCAATATGAATAACATGAGTGAAATTACAGAAAATGTCTTAATACTTTAATCCGTCATAATTAAGTAAGCATCAGATATACAATATTACAAAGTACAATACTGTAGGGAATCGAAATTAAAGACGATATATCATTTCTCAACACAGTGTGAATAGAACAAACGGGGATTCGTCACATCTAAGAATAGACCTATTACGAATACATGATCTAAGAAAGGGAAATGGCGGTATCTTTCTTTTCATTAAAAACAAATTCTAGAAGAAATATGGATATGGATAAAATGAGCAAAAGAAAAACCGCTTTTGCACCCCTGTTGATTTTCATCATCTCGTACCTGTTCGGTTCGGTAAAATTATGATTGTTCTTTTTAATGTTAGTATGTTCTTTCTTATACTCATGTTGTTATTTTGTTTATAAGGTAGATGTGATTTGATTTTTGCATAAGTGGGCATTTGATTTCAAGTTGATTTGGCGCCTTACAAATCACATATATTATTATTAGTAATAGCATTATAATTACTATTATTGTTATCATTATCATTATCATTGTTAGTATTATCATTATTATTCTTATCATTATTGTTCTTGTTCTTCGTCATATCAATCGTATTATTATTATCATTATTGTTATTATTATCATTAATGTTCTTGTTCTTCGTCATACTATTATCATTATTATCATTATTGTTCTTGTTCTTCGTCATACTATTATTTGTAATATAATTATCGCCATTTTTTTATGTTCAAGGTGCTTTCCTGGTCCCGTACATCGTGATGTTGGTGTTTGCTGGATTACCCCTCTTCTTCATGGAGGTGTCGTTCGGACAGTACTGCAGTCAGGGACCCATCACGTGCTGGAGGGCCATCCCCATGTTCAGAGGTAAGATATGCTAATAAGAAGAAGGTATTGGGCCGAGAAGGGGAAGGGGCGAGTTCTGGAAAAGATTAAAAAAAATAGTGGACTTTTCCATTCTTGGTATATGCCAGTTTGAAAGTGTCCGTACAATGCCTTACTGAACTAGGGCAGTTTAAACGCACCAACTTTTAATCGATCCTCTATTCATTTTCTATGTCATTACAAAAATACAACATCGCTCTATCACCCGAGTCATGTAACGCCATTTCAGAGACATTCATGCAGCATAATCTACAGATGTAATACATAACCACATTCTCAATAAAACCATTATCAATTCAATTAGATTCAATTCAATTCAGCAAACGAACGCTGTGGTTAAGGACAAAAATAGTTTAATGATAGATATAAACTCGAAAGTAAAAGTAAACTGAGCACGGTAACAATAAAAATAGATATGATGGTCTCATTTCAAATTAATACCAGCACCATCTTTCATAAAAGCTAGACATTGGTTTAATTGTTTCGTGAGGTCTATATGCAGTTAAACACACTAACAGATAGTCATACAGATGGGCTGGCAAAATTAATAAACATTTCGTGCAGTACCTTTTTATTTAATTACTTGACCCTCCGCCCTAAAAAACAACAACTTTGGGGTAGGTAAAAGAAGAGGAGGGTAAACGGTTCACAGCACATTTTGTAAGGCGCCAAAGATGCTGTACAATAAGACAAAAATGTCATAACCACATCTCTTTTTGAATAAATCCATAGATCATATTGAAAAAGAGCCACAAACTTAATCAAAAGAGCGACAAACGTGATAAAAAAGAATCCTATTATGTGGTAGAACCGTAGAAGATTGGTCTGCAAATGGTGTTTACTCATTTCTTTTCTATTGTGACGCGCTCGGTTGGAGGTCACAGCGCTTTGTTCAGCCATGGACCTATAGCTAGTAGGTCCGTGGTTCAGCTATTATATTCACGTACTTTGCATCTGTAGAACTCTCTGTATTGTCTCCAAACAATGCGTGGATTGCATCGCATGACTGGCTTTCACTGCTTCTGTACCTTCCTGTACCTCCAAACGAAAAAAACAAAAACGGAAGGACGAATACATTGAGGACAAGCAAATCCGAAACCATCCTGCTGCTAAAAAGCAAAGATAGGAAAAAACCCATGAGATATCCTTGGAAAAAAACACACCCAACGCCAACGTATGACTTATGATTACATACAGTCATGTACAATCATCATTGCCCTTTGAGATGTAAATGTAAAACTATTGAAGAAAGGAATGAGAGAGAGGGGGCAAGCGAGAATGAAGTTGAGCATTTGTAACAAGGGGAAAATAGGGGATGGCTTTTACAAAGCACAAATGGGCTTTATTAATCATAAAGTTCTTTTAAAATAACTCATTATTGCCCTCATATTCCTCTTGAGTTTAATAAGGAGCGAGTGGGAGGGGCAAAGCGTGACTTAAAAGTCAAAGCCGTGTATTGGTAGAATGGAGGGGGAAAAAGGAAACGTACAATACACTAATCAAAGTATTGTTACAATAGATTCACAATAGGTACAACAGTTCAAGCATCAGTCAAAATAGTTGACAATAAAAAGTTCACTTGTCGCACACTGTCGTTTTCATAATTTCTTGACATCAGCTGATGTTGGAATACTGTGCATACCTAAACTCACAAATGAAACATGTCCCCCGTGAAGTTATCAGTCCCAGGATTGATGGACCTTCATGATTAACGAAGGAACGCATTTGCATATTAACAGTACGATTATTCAAGGAGTTGGTGACGTGACCGCGTTTTGTGTGAACTACTTGGCGGGCTATTACGTGATCAAAATTGGTTTCTAAAGATATTGATCCCACAAAGGCCACAACACAAATCGTCCATTGTACACATTCGCATATTGGCAGACAGTGCGACGCCTGTCAAAACATAGGATAGTTTCTTCAAGATTGTTGTATATACTGCAGTACGCTATCACTTAACATGGGCTTTCAAATAGTTTGTGGTATAGTTTTCAAACCATGTTTGTTGATGACATCTCACGCATTAGTGAGTCGTTTAGGACTACGCCTACTTAATAATATCCCGAGAGTACAATACACTTCATACATGTGTTATCGCATATTTTGTATCATTTAAATCGGGAATTTATTTTGGAACGTATAGCGTCAGAGCACTGCATGATAAACAGAGAGAGGGAAAGAGGGGTTGGTTCCTTAGCTAATTTTTTGTTACCAGACAAGTAAATCAATGTAGAATGAGCTCAACAAACAATTTGCATTCGTACTGTAAAGACAGAATGACATATTTTTAACTGTCAAATTTAATTGAATCATGATATAATTATGATTTAATGAATAGTTCATGAGCCCTTTGTGGGAAGATATTTAGTGCAGCGTATGGATGGGATCAATCATGCTTTCTTTGTAGTTTATCGGACTTGCCTCTAGCAAACTTCCGGTTGCCATCACAACGTTTTTTGCAGGGATGATGCATACACTTTGATTTATTAGTAAACTCTTATTAGAAAAAAAAACATCGTTCAACCGCGTTCATTAGATGGTGCTGTGTCGGGTTCGCCTCTGGAAACTTTCAATTTGCAACAACAAATTTTGTCCCTAGAGTTATGTACAACATTTGAATAGATTAGTAATTAACGAGGATTCAACAATTCATCAAGGACCCCCCCCCCCCCCCCCGTGTTTGTTGTTACGCAGGGTCGCATTCTGTTCGACTTTTATTTCATTTTTTCTGAGAGCTTTTGTGCGGTTTTGGGCGTGTATGCAGACCCTATTCATTCTCTATAGTGAGTTATCTTTTGTCATACATAGCTGCTAACAAGTAATGCGATCAATGCAGTATTCGTTGTTTCGATACCGAGTGGGTGGATGTAGATGCAACAGTCATGGGTTCGAGCCCTGACACCGAACTTTTGCAACAAGGCACGACATTAACAATTAATTTGACATGTTCTCTTGACCCTCGTGTATGAAAATGGATATAAACCGTAGAACCTGATTGAACATTATAAACTATCGAACTGACTCCTAGATCCTCATCATTTAGGAACAGAGTTGAAAATACGTATTGTTAACATTAATTTCGATGAATGACGGAGTCTTTTCATATTTTCACATTGGTTTAAAGGAGAGCACGATCTGCATTATTCATGCTGAAAAGGTTTTTTTTTGTTAAAAACACTTTCAACTAGGTTCCTATCCTCCCCAATCATACGATGTTGGTATAACTATAATGCGATATTGATCAACTTCGCACATCATTATAAACAAGACATTTTATAAACTGAATTATACCAACTTGTTGGAACAGTACTAAATAATATATCCACATCCCTGTGGATTTTGGTGATGCTAACATACAAGAAAGTTATCATTTCGTAATTTAGATATGACCTTATCTTCATCTATGGCAAATATCTTATAATAACACTAACAGGGATTGCAAGCACTTTGATTCACCTCTATTTTCATATTCAACTAGATTTCAACACACTATGTGTTATCTCACGTCATCAATGAAATATTATTCTGTATGTACAGTGTTTTTCCAGTGTCTTAATGAACGTACAGAAGACAACTTTTAACTACATTCGCTTTACGTTGGTTTCATATTCATTTTATGTTCTTGTACATGGATTATGATGTTCCAAAGTCCAAATCGATCCAAGAATTTACAACCAGAGGTCGTAATAGTAGACCCTATATTTTTTACGGAAGAATAGCAGAAATTTGAATAACCTAATATAGTAGGCGTCCTTTCTTCTCGCATTTGGTATTCATGACTTACCATGATACTTTAACAAATATAGATCAAGTTAATCTTATACAACAAACAAAACATGGCCTGTTTAACTCTTATCGTGCCACAGTTTTGTAGTATATAACAGACTTAATAACGAGCGTAGTAAAAAAAAGTTTAGCAAACTATTTGAAAATTCATTACATCAATAGCTCTTGGCTAGTTTTTTTAATGTACATGTAGAGTGGATTGTATAGTGCTCTACTAAACATATTTAAACGTATTGGTGCAATAGTCCATGTAACCTATTTTAATGTTCTTTTATACTGTTGAATCAGATAAATCTATCCGTCTGTTTCTACACCATGAAATTTAAGCCCCGATCCCAATTACCAATTAGCTTCAACTCTACTTGTAATTAAACTCACTGCTCGTGTTTTAGGCTTTTTAAGACATACCCATCCAAAATGTTTTCGGAAGAGGTTGACCAATGAAAAAGAAAATGTCGGGTCGTATTATTAATCAAGATGTCACTTATGGGTAATTTTCCAATTTTCTGCAGGTGTGTTACAAAACGCACTACTTGTGCTCAGAAAAAGAAACTAGGAAGTTTTCCATTTTTAGGCAGTTTCGCATTTAAGGCAGTAAGCAACAGTCACTTGTGATAAATCCTTGCAGGATGTCTATTTAAGATGTTTAAAAACACCACATACCGATTATACCGCAGAACAAATATAGTGTAGTAGGGCATATCCTTCATTAAAAAAATAATCCACAGTTTCTTTTTTTGTAGAATCGTGGGACCGTTTTTTTCGTTATAGCCATCCCGATATTAACCGATTGCCTCCTACGCATGAAGAGGCTTATTCACTTGATTTCATATTCACTTGATATCATATTCACTTGATTTCATATTTGTTTGCAACAAAACAAACATAGTCAGTCAAAGGAACGTCAATTCTATGGATGAAAATATAATAAGTATTTATTTGCAGAGGAACGGCCCACTTTTAGGAACGGGGGCAATGGGAATAGAATTGGCACAAAGTTAAGCGCATTTCGTAAACATTCATCTACTCCTCTCAACATCTTCTGTCAGATAAGACAACTGCATATATATACATTCTCTTTGCTACGAGCGCCGTTTCCCAGCTTGTATGAGAACAATTACGACAAGGCTTCTATTCCCCAAGTAAAACAAAGTACAAAATAATTACCAGTATAAGTCATGAAATGATCATTGGTTCGAACCATTCACTCCACATTGGCGTTCAACCTAACTCGTTCTAATTTATTTGTCTCTAACAAAAAACTTTGTTGAGAAATACTCACTTCATCATATAAAAACATTTGGCTTTTATAGCATTCTGCCAGTTACTAATCGGTGATTGGAGCTTGTACATTGCTTGTGTACATCGCCAGTTTAATACAGGATTATGCATCCATTTTTTTTTTACATACACATTCCACGCCAGTAATCTTTTGTCAAAGGTTTGATGTTTTTGTGAAAAATGCACCGGAACGGTATTGTAAACTTATTTTTTTCGGGTGATTGGTAGACTGTGACTTGAAAAGGAAGGGAGACATGACGGAAAAAGAGTAAAAGAGAGCTAAGAGAGCTAAGAGAGTCAGAAGAAAGAGAGAAAGCCGGAGAGAGAGAGAGAGAGAGAGAGATGGTAAATTTTGAGAGAAAAAAGCGAGAGAGAAAAAAGGGAAAGAATGAGGATGGGAAAGAAAGAGAGAGAGAGAGAGAGAGAGAGAGAGAGTGTGTGTAAAAGAGAGCTAAGAGAGACAGAAGAAAGAGAGAAAGCCGGAGAGAGAGAGAGAGAGATGGTAAATTTTGAGAAAAAAGCGAGAGAGAAAAGAAGGAAAGAATGAGGATGGGAAAGAAAGAGAGAGAGAGAGAGAGAGAGAGAGAGAGAGAGAGTGTGTGTGTGTGTGTAAAAGAGAGATATGAGAGACAGAAGAAAGAGAAGAAGTCGGAGAGTGAGAGAGAGAGGGAGAGATGGTAAATTTTGAGAAAAAAAGCGAGAGAGAAAAAAAGGAAAGAATGAGGATGGGAAAGAAAGAGAGAGAGAGAGTAAAAGAGAGATAAGAGAGACAGAAGAAAGAGAAGAAGTCGGAGAGTGAGAGAGAGAGAGAGATGGTAAATTTTGAGAAAAAGAGCGAGAGAGAGAGAGAGAGAGTAAAAGAGAGATAAGAGAGACAAAAGAAAGAGGGGAAATCGGAGAGAGAGAGAGAGAGAGAGAGATGGTAAATTTTGAGAAAAAGAGCGAGAGAGGAAGGAAGGAAGGACAGAACGATGAAGGGAAAGAAAAGATAGAGAAAGAGAGATATATACTGGCTAAACCATACAGTTCTAACGCGTCTCTACATGTATCGTACATGACTAGTGTGAACTTTAGTGGCGATAACTCTCTGACGAGTTATGAATATAATTTTCCATACAAAATCGAGACACTGAACCTATCCAGAAGTTTGTTACAAGGAAAGTATTTATAACACATACATGCACCTCCCAATAATTTTACCTCCAATCTTTGCATCCATTTTAACCTGTATCTACGTATACGCTGCACAGAAAACAATTTCACACGGTTTTCTCACAAAGCTGCGTTTTTATAATGCTTTCATGGCTATCTTGACAATCAATTTCGTTGCGAAGCGGTCAGCTGCAACGACTTATACAGAAATTGAATAAAAACTAATCTGGTAAACCACCATCTGATGAATAGTTCAGAACCAGAGTACATTTCTTTCAAAATCGACCAACCAAATCTTTGTACCCGTGCAGGTTATGCACAAATATTGTACCTGTGAATAGGCAAAGTTCAGAACATGGAATAATATCTTCGCCCTGTCACGCCCACTTATTCAATAATGATACATTCCAAAGTATTGTGATGACATAATGGGATAATGCAACGTTTTTGTATTCGGCGCTATTAATGAGAAAGACATATTTTACATAACATTTTTGCTTGTGAGAATTGAATTCTATTATCAACTTCAGATGTAAAAGAATCGTGGATATTAGTGCAAAATAGCTTGCCTTTTCTAAAACAAAATTGGTAATGCTCAACTTTTTCTAATTATAACCTCTCTCTCTCTCTCTCTCTCTTTCTCTCTCTCTTTCTCTCACTCTCCCTCTCTCTCTCTCTCTCTCTCTCTCTCTCTCTCTCTCTCTATATATATATATATATATATATATATCTCCCTCTCTCTCTCTCTCTCTTCCTCGCTTTGGTCTTTACTACAGGTGTTGGATATGGCATGGTGATCGCCTCCGCCTACGTGGGTATCTACTACAATGTTATCATCATGTACACTATCTACTACTTGTTCGCCTCCTTCACGAGCGATCTCCCTTGGACCCACTGTGACAGGTCGTGGAATACGATCTACTGTAGTAGCCTTTACGAGGCCTGTGTCGGAGAAAATACTACATTATCTGACATGGTTAGTTATGGTCAATTCTATGCGTTACGAAATGAAATTTCATAGGATTAATTTTCAAAAAGGGCATATTGATGAAAGTGTACCCATTTTGGTAGCTCCTAATTAAGAATTCATAATGAGTATGACTTTAAAATCTATTTCATAATGAAGAGTAACTTATTTCCTGTCCAATGATATCATATTCAATATTTTTCTCACAGGTGACCGAGCACCAGGGTCCTTGAAAAGTGTTGTCGAAATAGCTTTGTACCAAGTTTGGGCTGATTAACGAATGTGGGTCAGGCCATATGCATCCAAGGCATGTGCTTCTGTGGTCTAAAATCCTTTTAAAAGTTAATTTTCGCTTCGTGCTTCAATGCTTTATTGTTTAAAATGATGCAATGTATCTAGGGTTTCACAGAACCGTGTTTCAATCAGAAGGATAACTTTTAATTATTTCGAAAAGCCTCCGTTCTTCTTGACTCATGATATCTCTCCGCTCATTGTCCACTGCACCAGTTAACTCGTGTATTGAGCATAATTTAATTATCTCGAATAGCGAGTTTATCTCGTAAATGCAAGAAAGAACACATATGGGTATTTTTTAAAGTGACAGTAGACTTTCATTATAAAAACATAACATCCCAAATACACTTAATCCATTTTGTATCACTCAAAATGAAGGGTTACCCTAAACAAGGGATTCGAATAAAGTCAAGATTGTAATCATAACAGAGAGAGAAAGAAAAGGAAAAATTGCTTGCGATAAAAATTTCCTCGAGTTTGAGTGATATTAACACCTTTTCTTTTCGACTGCCTAATATTAAACGTGAACAATCATTTTTGGAATGAGATACCACAAATATAATGGCGTGTAACCCACATTCATTGCTCAAGCCCAAACTTGGTATACAAGAGGATTTTGTCAATACTTTTGAAAAGCATGCTGCTCAGTCATCCATGGCAGCACAATGATGGATACGATATTATTAGACAGGCTATTAGATACCATTTACCATGATATATAATTCAAGGTCACATAGGTTATAATATTTTAATTAGAAGCTACCAAAGCTGGGTACACTTTCTTTCAATACGCACTGTATAAACTGATAAGTTATGAGGTATTTTCTTGACAGTTGTAAAAGTTTAACAAGTCAAGTCAACCATTCATCAAATTTATGAAATATTTAGCTTTGCTCCAAATTGACCAAAAATTTACCTTTCCGTAACATACCTACAGCTGTCCCAGAGAATAATTACCTGTAAAATACTCACCCAACCCTCTCCCAGAGGGGTTAGTATTAACTTTAATTTCTAATTTTGCTGAAGAGTGATTGTCTGGGTCAATCTTGGGAAACTTGGAGTGACTGTGCAGTATATTTTTTTTGTTTCAGGAGGTCAAATTTGTGTTGGGGTATATAGAGTTAGGCTGGGTCGTCTTGGAGATACGGTATTTTAACATTTTTCTACCATGAAGTTCCATGGAAACATAAAATGATTAAAAACATGTAAATATATTTCTCTTCTCACCTTTACCTTCAGATCATCATCAGCAACGGCTCATGCGCCAATATCAGCGATCTGTCTTCTAGTGAGAAAACGGATTACGGTATCTCAGGATCTGGTCCCATGTATGATATCTCTGGATACACCGATCCTCTCTTGGCAGATCGAACCCGACCCAGTGAAGAGTATTGGGAGTAAGTAGCACAATCTGTGATGCCCGGCCGTTGCACAGGAGGCGTCATTCGCCTGACGTAAGATTGCGTCAATAGCTTGATGTAATACTGCGTCATTCGCCTGACGTAACACTGCGTCATTCGTCTGACGTAAGACTACGTCAAAGACTGACGCCGCTTTTCACCTCACTGC
The DNA here is from genome assembly GCF_000002235.5 of Strongylocentrotus purpuratus. Classification (NCBI taxonomy): domain Eukaryota; kingdom Metazoa; phylum Echinodermata; class Echinoidea; order Camarodonta; family Strongylocentrotidae; genus Strongylocentrotus; species Strongylocentrotus purpuratus. Next base: position 20,085,028 of record NW_022145610.1, read on the forward strand.
GTGGTCAGAGTGAAAGGACAATGAACAGTGCAACCAATGTTTTGAAACAACGGAATATGTACTAAGTACTGCTTTCACAGGCTTGTTAAATGTATGTAATGACGCAATCGGAATGACGTATCATGTATGCATCGGGCCGACAATCATTAGTTAATTGGTTGGAGGAGAGACAAATAATTGGGCATTAATCAAATATATAGTTGTAATCAAATGTAACATTCGGAGGTAGCGTCGACCTTTGCAAAGGGCTTCTCGTTTCAAATACCCCCTTCAAAATAATGGTTTGTTATCTCGATTAATCAGTAATCTTTTCTGTATTTCCAGGAACCCGTCTTACAAAGAGTTGATATCAATCGTAACTTATTTGCGACGCAATTAATCGCAACTATATGCATACGTGATAGGAGACTGCAAACTTGCAATTGATTGGAGGATTTGCGATTGATTTAGATCAATCATAACTCTTTGTAAGACAGGGCCATGTCCTAAATAACCAATTTGCATGTATGTATTGTACTTGGATCATGCATGATCCCAGACAGGCAAGTTACCTTACTTTGCAAGGGGGGGGGGGGGATCACCTTGTAACCACTCATTGGTCCAAACCTATGGTGGACTGCATGTGTCGGAACACTTACTGCTCAACTAGTGTAAAAGAAACACCAATCAACGTAATCAGGATTTAATTTACATCTGCTAGATAACCTGATCCAGGCACTCTTTCTACTACACTCTGCAATAAATTTTTAGTTTCCAAGATGAAAATTAAGAATTTAAGCTACGGTCACAAAGGTTCGTACGAACGATGTGTTCTGGTTCGTACGAATCTCCCAGTTTTTCCATGGTCTTCCGGAATTTCCATGGTCTGAAAATCGTTCGTACTGCGTTCGTAGCAGTTCGTAATGGCATTTGTGACCGAGGGTTTAGATAACTGTACCCCTACCCACGTTTATTGTTACCCTTACCCACGTTTATTGTTTGTTCATTGTACACAATAATAAGGATTTCTCTTCTTTTGATGTGACTTTTAGGGAGAATGTGCTTCGTCAATCTCAGTCCATGAATGACACTGGAACAGTGAGCTGGCAGCTTGCTCTCTGTCTCCTCCTCGCCTGGATCATCGTCTATTTCTGCCTCGTCAAGGGAATTAAGTCATCTGGAAAGGTATGATCAATGTTCGAACCACCTCCTCTGGAGAGTGAACATGTAGTAAAAATAGAGTGAACATTCACTCTTTCCTTCTTAGAGAGCACTCGAAAATCAATCGATATTCACTCCTAACAAGTGATCCCTGACGTCACTCCCAAGATAGTGAAAATAGAGTGAAAATTCCCTTTTTTTTTTAGAGAGAGAGAGATCCTAAAGAGTTGATCAGGCTTGGAGAAGAGACAATAGAGAAACGAAACGTCCAAGTTTACAGCGTAGGAAAAACGGACCGAAACGATGCTTGATGATAAGACGACGATGATGATGTATTCCATTAACGAATTATCAACAGAAGTTTATTCGCTCCTTTTTTTTCAGGTGGTGTACTTCACAGCTACCTTCCCTTACGTTGTCCTGGTCATCCTGTTGGTTCGTGGAGTTACTTTACCGGGGTCCTATGATGGTATTTTGTTCTTCATCGTTCCTGACTTTACTACACTCAGCAACCCTCAGGTATGCCCCATCCCCCTTTATCTTAAAAATAGTATCAATTAATCTTTGTTTCCTATGCTGATTATAACTCATAAGCATACGAATGGCATTACGGTAATATTTTAAAAGTTCATAGAAGACACAGATCACGGTCTACATTATTTTGTACTTAATTCGTCTTCCTGTCGGCAAGCCAGGTCGCGTGTTTAAGAAATGCATCTTGACTTCTACGAAATTAGAATATAAATCAAATCAGAAGCTTAGTGGTACAGCAGTGGTCTCTAACCCGGAAGGTTCCGGGTTCGAAACAAGTCATCCTGCTTGTGCCCTTATGTAAGGCATTAATACTCGTTCCCAAGTCTCTTGGGGAGTACCTAAAACCGTGGGTCCCCTGGTCGCTTACTTACAAACATACACATGCTTTCTCTGTAGTCGGGTAAAAAAAAAAATCAAAAAAAAAATCATCAAACCATATTAAATTCGTGACTCAGCTCACGTTGCTCACACAAAATGGCATTCGATCACACCCTCCTTTGCCAGAAGACGCTATATATATTGACACATGGGTTCACATTATACTTATTCAGTTGCAACACGCCCTGGGCGTAAGATCACGTTTAAGAAAGTAAAGCTTAGACGACGGACTTATATGTACTTCCTTTGTTAAACCCACATTTGAAAAGAAGCAAGTTCAAGTTCAAGTTTTATTTATCTTTCTTTCATAACACACATTACAAATATGACATAAATATAATAAGGCTTGTGGAATTAAAGTTCATCATGAGTAGCTTACGAGTATGTCCTAAATGAACAAACTCGTCAGATAAGAACACTGCATACATTAAACTGAAGTTTAGGTCTGCTTAGAAGAATACGAGCCATAATTGTGATCATTATCTAATAATGCTTTGTCTATTGGCATTTGTTCCTGTAGGTATGGCTTGATGCCGCTGTGCAGATCTTCTTCTCCCTCAGTGCCGCCTGGGGAGGTCTCATCACCCTCTCATCCTACAACAAGTTCCACAACAACTGCTACTTGTAAGTACCCCCTCAAAGGTACCCCAACATTTGTTCCGTCATATTATGACGCGTTTCGATGCGTTTCAGACCAAGGTTCAGACAAACCTTGGTCTGAAACGCGTCAAAACGCGTCATGTGACGCACATACACCTATGTTTGTCGACAAACCTCCTTTGTGAATTCGGGCCATAATGTCAGGTTTAGAGTTACCGTTTGGTCTTAGTTTAGGATAATAGTTAGGTTATTGCTTGATGGAGGGTTGAAGTAGAAGTAGAATCCGGCTAGTGTACAAAATTGTCTACGGAGTAATCGTCACCGGAACATGTATTCTACGAACCCCTCAAAACCTTTCTCCGTTCCCCTTAAAAATGATGTATTTCTCTTTGGACGATACATGAATTCACATCGAGCTTAATACTTTTTCCAACTTTAAAGATTTCACCCCAGAACCTCTGATGACAAAAAAAAAATTCACATAGAGAACATTATTGAAGCTGATGAGGCTTCCCTGGACCGTAATCAACATTATCATCATTAAAATCATCATCATTAAATGAAATGTGTTTGTATGTATCTATCTTTCAGTGATGCTGTGCTTGTAGCAACCCTGAACTGCTTGACTAGTGTCTTCGCTGGTTTTGTGATCTTCTCTATCGTGGGTTTTATGGCCCAAGCTCAGGGCAAAGAAGTCGCTGACGTCATCGACTCAGGTAATTAATAACCCCGGGGCATGTTTCACGAGACCGTCAGAAGTACACGTTCGCCAACAACCCATAAATGAGTGCATAAAACCGTATACATGTTTCAATGGGATGTCGGGTAACTTGTATTTATGACCGTTTTGTGAAACCATGCCCTGAGATCCTGAGATGAATTTCGGTAGGAAATATGGATTTGCATGTTCATTTAGTGGCTCTACTGAACTTTCATAAGTGATCTTTTAGTATCCCAGATTCTTGTTCAACATATTGTGAAGTGCTTTGCAACTTTAAGGAATAGGTGCCATTCAAATTGAAAGCTCGCTATATGGTCATCATAAAACCATTGTTTTTACTCGCCACATTAAAGCCCCTCTGTACTACTTATAGCTACTTGCGCCCTCTATATAGCAATTAATGCCTAATCGGTGACCATTGGTCCCCCATGGTCCTCTTTTTCTTATGTTAATTGAGAACTGATTTGATGAGATAAGTCAGATAACCACCTGTCAGTGACCAGTGCAGGGAGGTTTAATCCCTCATGGCCAAACTAGTGCAGAGGGGCTTTAAAAGATGGGAGGAAAATCCAAAATCTGATCATCACACCATAAATATTGAAATTAAAATTCTCAGATACAGTCAAATATAACTTTGAAATTGATTTGAGAACTTGGCCAATTCATTGCACCCTTCGCAGCTCTTTTTAAGGCGGGGCTCATCTTTATACACTTTAGCATTATTGAATCTGATTTTGATAATTGCTTCTCGGCACTTTTTAATGGTAGAGGAACTCGAGGAAGGAACAAAGACCCCGTTTTTCAAAATATTACTATGTCCATTATGCCTACCCATCTTGGACCTCAACTACCGCGTAAAAGTCACTCCATTGTGACAAGGGTAGCACAACTCTGCTCAAGAATTGACTATTTCGTGTATCCACTGACCTTAGAAACAGAGTACCCTGCCTCCAAAACTAAATGCTCTGTGAGGCATTTATCATAAACAAATCCCTCCAATATATGGGACTTAAAGGCCATCTGTACTAGTGTATAGGAGGGATTAGACCACCCTACAAGATCACTGGACACTCATCAACTCAGCTCTCAATTAACATAAGAAAAAGAGGATCATGGGGGACCAATGGTCACCGATTAGGCATTGTTTTCTATATAGAGGGAGGAAGTAGCTACAAGTAGTACAATGGGCCTTTAAGAGGAGCAGTTTTTTTTTAATTTTTTGCCTACATAAAGACATTCATGTATTGTTTTATAACAAATCGATAATACTACCATTAGTTTGGTTAGTTCCGAAACGATTAAGTATTCTGTAGGCCAGATTAATTTGTAGAAGCATTGAATCATTTTAAGTATAGAAATGCATGCGGATTAAAGGGGGATAGAGGGTCGCACAACCGGTCTGTGTCCTTATTTCAAATCCAATCTGGTCTACAAAAAATAGGCTCTTTTCCCAAGTTGTTATCGTTGGTTGTTGTATTTTTGGCGTTGAGTCAAATTTGACTATTTGCGCCTACTCTAGTTCTTGCGTCGACGTAGTCGAGTCGTAATGATTCCTAGCTTGGAAACTGTGTTCGCCTGTGCGTCACTAGTCCACTGCTGGGTATGTATTTTTAGTTGTGCTCTCATGCCCCTATTTTAAATTGTACATCCCCAAAACCATCTGAAAAATGTGGAAAAAGGGGGGTTATTGCACGCAGTACATCGTTACTACTTGCAAGATAGTAAGACTAAGAGTAGGTCCTGTACTGTAGAAGCTGTCAACTTATTTTGTCAAAATATCGGAGCTCACTTTGTCGAGGTTCCTAGGAATGGTATACACCTTATGGAATCCTAGGCCGGCCCGCCCCTGCATTTTAGATTTCCATATCTTAATGTGTTCTCCTTATTTGACTCTCCTCAGGATTTGGTCTTGCTTTCATCGCTTACCCCGAGGCCGTCTCCCTCATGCCCGTATCACCGCTCTGGGCCATCCTCTTCTTCTTCATGTTGCTCACCCTCGGTCTCGACTCCCAGTTCACCATCATGGAGACGGTGGTCACAGCCCTCGTCGACGAGTTCCCCGACACCCTCCGCAAGAAGAAGACCTTCGTCATGTTGGTCGGCTGCTGCATCATGTACCTTCTCGGTATCACGTGCATCACAGAGGTAACTAGACCTTAGAAAAAATCATTCGGTCTATATTCTATTAATGCAGATAAACCAGGCCCTGTATATTTTGTAAGAATGCTTTTAACAAAGGAATTTTTTTTACCCGGTCAACAAAAGCATAATTAGTAGAATACGGCCATCATTTTCAGAATAAATCAGTTCACAAATTTAAGTCTTATTAATTACATTTAATTCATTTTGGTTTTATTCTTGACATTATCCGATTGTGCCGTCGCAACGGCTTGAAATGGAAGGGCACTCAGATCTACAAGATTCCTTATCAAAATACAAGAGAGATGTATTACATAATGTACAGTTTCTCAGCACGACATGTGCATTGCCATTTTCTTGATATCGTAAGGTGTACTAAGCGAAGTCCTGTATCAAGTAAACTTATTCAAATTTATGGATTTTCCCACGTGTGTGTGTTGATCAAATATATTATATTTTGAAGTATAATAATATAACGCACATTGCTTTAACAAGTTGGTGCTCTCCTTGGGTGAACGTTTACAATTTACGTTTAGAATACAACAAACCTCTCAGAATAACTAGTTCTTTTCTTGGGGTTAGGTTTCCTTTGATGAAGAGAAAACTCTACCCGTCTTACTGAGTGATTATTGATGCATAATACTTATTCTCATTTACTCCCTTCACTTATCATTAGGCTGGACCATACTGGGTCAGTTTGATGGACTCTTATGGAGCTGGTTTCTCCCTCATTATGTTCGGCCTTTGCGAGACCATTGGCCTCTCCTGGTTCTATGGAACCAGGCGTTTCACCAATGACATCCGTACTATGATCGGCAACGGCACCGTCGACTTTTTCATGTTCTACTGGTGGCCTCTTATGTGGAGCGCTGTTACCCCTGGACTGTTGCTGGTAAGTTCATCATCATCTAGAGGTTTGATACCCGGAATTGGGATTTGAGGGTCGTGGGTTCGAACCGTGGACGGTATTAAGTCCTCGCGTGCAGGTCATAAATCTATTTTCGTCACTCCTTAGCCGGGATATAAAAAGGGCGGGAACTGGTACGATGACAAAAACCATTACCTTAATTGCCGCCTCCATGGTGCTTTCACGTTGACAACATTGTAGCGAGTGGAGTGCACATTTTTTGTGTGAATGAACATTATGACGGGTAAAATTAATAATAAAAACGGTACTTTTTGAGCGCTTTCCACCGAAGTCTCTTTTAGCGTTTACTGTTTTCTTTCTGAAAATTTACCATGTAAAGCTTTTTCCTTAGATTAATAATATTCTGTATACATATCTTTCTCTTAGTCAGTAAGACTTTTCTTGATCTAAATGTTTACCCCCCCCCCCCCCAAAAAAAAAAAAAAAAAAAAAAAAAATGGGTTTGTCCTCCGAAATGATTACTAAAAATACATTTGCTCGCTTTCTTTTCTCCATAAATTATGAGTGACATGTTTTTGTTTAGATTAACACCTGTCGCCTTATTTCAATGAAAATTCCCCTTTGTTTTTAGTATAATACCGTTTCCTGTTTTGTGTTCTCTTCCAGTTTGTGTTGATCTTCAACTGGATGAACTGGTCTGAGCCTGAGTACAATGGTCCTTACCCAACCTGGGGTCGTATCATCGGATGGTTAATGATCACATCCTCCATCATCTGGATCCCCTTCGTTATGATCTTTGAGTTCCTCCGTGCTGAAGGAAACCTTGCTGACGTAAGTAATACAGGGGCGTCGAAAGAAAACTTAATGTGGGGGGGGGGGCCTTGATTGTTTGTCTAGAAGGGCTTGAGGGGTCTTGGAAGTTCTTCAGAAGTCCACATGGTCTTCCAAAATTAATTTAACATGCTCTTTGGGTTCCTCCGTGCTGAAGGAAACCTGGCTGACGTAAGTATTGCAGGGGCGTCAAAAGAAAACTTCAATGGGGGGGGGGGAAGGGGCTTATTTGTCTGTCCTGGGGAGTGTTTCACAAAGCCTGAGATCGACTGTAAGTTGGACTTAACTATGGCAGGGCCATTCATACCACTGTTTGCTCTCACCATTGGCTGACAATGGTCCCTCAAGGGACATACAAATCACGGTCACACATCTACAGAATTCAGCTTTATTGATAGTTCATTATTGAAGGAACAAATATCTAAAGATCATAATTGAACGACCAATGGTGAGAGCAACCAGTGGCATGAATGGCCTGCCATATTTAAATCCAACCTAAAGTCGATCTTAGTCTTTGTGAAACACTCCCAGAAGGGCTTGAAGGTTCTTGCAAGTGTTGACAAGGTTTTCAGAAGTCCACAAGGTCTTCCTAAAATTAATTAAACGTTATCTATGAGTACTTCTGTGCTTTAGGAAACCTTGCTGGCTTAAATCTATAAATCAGTACTGTGTGGGCGTCACTGAAACATTTTTCAATTGAGGGGGCAAGACATGTATCTTAAAAACTGTTTCTGGTCTTTTAATTTGTTGGTAAGCAACAACAAAAGTCTTTATGATTTTCAGTTATATCTTCCTCCTTGTTAAAAGGGGCATCGGTGGCAGATTTTAACAGGGGGCTTATGTATTGGTCCACATTGTTTACAAGGACTTTCAAAAAAGTGAATTTATCATGATCTTTGAGTACTTCTGTGCTGAGGGAAACTTTGTTGACGAAAATCTCTTACTCAGTTTATGGGATTGGGCATCACTAAAATATTTAGGAATAACTTTAGACGATGATAATAATAATATCTTTAAAGCAAGACAGTATTTTGTATCCACATTGACCTTTCCAGAGTTATTGTATTTTCAATCATTCTGAAATAAGAATTCAAGTACATGTATAATGCGTTGTATGGTCAGATGAGCCAGACTATTTGTCTGACCTAGCAAAAAAACTATTAATGCATTCAATGTGCATTCATAATATATTGAAATACAATTTCTCTGTATTATCTCTGTATTATAGTATGGGTGATTTTGTCTTCCTTCCCATGGTACCTAGTTAAACCCTTTTATATATCTTTTATTTGACAGCGTTGGAGGGCCATGTCTAACCCACGTGAGACCTGGGGACCCGCTCTCAAGAAACACCGAATCGAGGCCGCTGCAGCCCATCAGAGTCACGGAACCAGTTTCGGAGGAATTCTCAATTTTGGCACGGGACCCGAACCCTCCGTGGCCTACACAGCTCCCGATAACAACGGCTACGACCACCCTTTGTAAGGTCCCAAAGCAACGTTACCTCGGCTGTTTAGGAGTACCCTCACATACAATAATATAAATCTTTGCCCTACCGTAGTTTCGCATTTTGTGGCTTAGAAGTTGATTTCATCAGTAAAGAGTTGTATCTGTGTTTACAATTAATTCAATGCCTCTAATGTCAAACAAGCGTACTTATTGCTGAAATGTATTAGTCTTTATTGAGGGCTGTATCCGAGGATGCTTGTGTGATATCATGGGGTTTAATACCACATTATGAAGTGTAAAGCAATAGGATCTTTGCTTTGAATATATATATATATATTTGAGGTAATTTCAAAACTTGGGTCTCTTTGCACAGTCCAAGCCCGATTAAAAAATGTATTCTATAATACACTAACACATATCCGATGCTTTCCTTTATCATGAAATCATTTTTTAAAGCATAATTTATGCGATGCATTTTTAATGAACTTTTTTAATTGTTGTACATTTAATTACATTTTGATCGTAGAATTAAGATGGCAATGTATATAAGCACATTTGCATACAAGATTCGATAAAACATAAGAGGATCGCTATTTTAGCACCAATTAATGTTTCTTAAGACTGACACTTTTATATACATTATTACCCTCTTTCCCTTCAACTCTTTCCAATAATTCTCTTGTCAGAGACTGCGTATTCTTTATCCTTAAATATAAACCATTTTCAACTCTGTTATCTGTAATGTAGTGACAGTGCCAATAAAGTGTGTATGAATTTATAGAAGTTGTAGAAGTTACTTATGTTTATTTTTTTTATTTTGTCCCAACAAAGTTTTTAATCCTTTTTTAGCAAGTAAGATTGAAGTAGGTACAGACAGCATGCTAAGTGCCAAGTCACCAAGATATTCTCACATCACTTATTCTTAATTTTGTGGGACGAGTAGTGGAATCTGTCAAATTTCAAATGTTTCTTCGATTTCTCGTAAGGGGAGGATTACTGCGTGCAGTACATCGTAACTGCTTACAAGATAGTAAGACTAATTAAGAGTAGGTCCTGTAGAGGCTGTCAACTTATTTTATCAAAATATCGGAGCTCACTTTGTCGAGATTTGCTACTTTACTTTTGTTTCTGTATATATTATAAATATCATAGACATGCTTTATCACATGTTCACGTTTGTCAGATGACTCTAAAGGTGTTTATTTGAGTTCTATATAAGTAATTTTCACTACATTCAAGACATTTTGATTTTAAAATACCTTTAAGCTGTCTCATTGTTTATTTTTGCTCATCTTGTTGATCTTGCAACCGCAGATGTTTTGTGGCATTGTCTTTTAGATAGCAAGTGAAAACCTATTAACATACACTGTACCCCTGAAAATGAATGATCTTGTATATTTTGATGTTTTGCAGTAATTAGTGATGTCTTCCAGGTGATGTATTCCATCGATTTATCTGTTTTTGTTCTTCTGCTAATGATTCCTGCAATTCACTGGATGGTTTATTGTATGTTATGATAAGCACAATGAATGAAGCGAGAAAAGACCAACAATTAACTGATCTTATATATTCATGTTTGCAAGAGTTCTTAAAAGATGCAATTAAAACAATATATATATATATTTTCAAAATTTGTCTTTCAAACAAAATGTATGCAGAGAATTATCAGATTTTTTAAAAACCAAATTATATGAACCGAAAGAATCAAACTATCTTTTATAAATGAATCTAAAAGAATAAAATAAGAGCAAAATTGTTAAGGTATGCAGGAATTGTATTGTGTATATATAGCTATGTGAATTTTATCTTTTTTACCGATTTGTTTACACTGTATAAAAATCTATTGCAATTTCTACTTACAAAAACATAAGCCTAATCCCCCAAACAAAAAATATACAGTCCTTTGAAAAAATCTCACTTATAAATCGCTTTATGTAATTTCACCAAAAAAACATACAAATCGGCAATTTCTTACTGTAACAATAGATGCAAGATTGTCATGTCAAAGATCAGTACTCGGGATGTTGTGTGTGTGAATATTTTGTGAGAAAAGCAAACAAATGTTTGGATGGGTCACTCGAAAATTTCAAAACTATTGTACGTTTTCACAGTAAATCTTCAAAATCTATCTATATATACCTAATTCTCACTAAGCAAGAAACAATGTCATCTAGAATAAGTTTAGTTAAATGTTTAAGTGTTGTATTTTTTTTATGATTGAAGGTGTGTAGAAGTGATTTTTAAATCTTAATGTAATGTCAATTTTTTTGTTTTTACTATTTTACAATAAATGAGGTTGATTGGGTATAAAATATGTATTTTGTTTATTTTATTGTCTTTGTCCCTCTAAAACATGGATGGCATCTCGAAGCTCTTTGTTTCCAGTTGAGAAGGCGCTGCATAAATTTCCTGTAGATCGTATCTGCACGTGTTGTGGCATGGTTGTCATTGGGTGTATCCTCAGCCTTTCCAAATTGCAATCATAGTGAAAATGTTATAGGAGTTTGCCGGGAGGTATTGAAAGAACGAAAGTGAATAGTTATCTACTGGAAGCAAACTAGATAATAATAATACTACTCGCATTTGTATAATAATGATATTCATTTCTTGTACAGCGCAAATCAAAATAAATCATCTTGTATCTCTCTCCCCATCGCTCTTTCTCTCTCTTCTCTCCCCTTCCCCTTCACTTTCTCTTCTCTCTCTCATTCCCTCCCCTTTTCCTTTCCCTCTATCTCTCTACCCCCTCCCCTTCTCTCCCTATCCCCCTCTCTCTCCCCCTCTCTCTCTCTCCCTCTCCCCCTCCCTCTGCCCCCTCTCTCTCATCCAGTTTCCTTTTCTTTCCTACCTCTCCCTTTCTGTTTATCTCTCCCTGTCTCCTAAGCTATTCCTTCAAATTGCACTCTATGGAAACTGATCATAACTGAAACAAACTTAGTAGAGGTCATCACACAAATGCAGCTTATAAACTTTTATTAAGCATTCTTACTTGCCTGCCACACAAAAATGACAAGTGATAAGGCCATATTATCACTGACAAGTTCAAACAATCTTATATAATTTAGAACATCCCTTCTCTTTGATGCTTATCGTTTCATATCATTATTGATCTTATTTTAAAAAAATCTAATGGTAATAAATAAACACAGTATATATCATGAAAACATGATAGCAGCCTCAATCATTCACAATATATGTTGAACAATCAATAATCTTAAAACTGTCCATAAAACTGAGAAGTTTCCCTAGCACTAAAAAATCAGCAAATATTGGAGTCTTTACCCTGTAGTTGTAATGTTTATACATTTATTATATAATGTATGTTTCATTTTACTTGTTTTGTAAATAGTCTATATGTATTTTGTAATGGAATAATAAAGTCCCTCTGAAGAAGAAAAACATAATGTAGGAAACTAGACTGGGCAACTGAAAAACAAAATGACTTGCATTGGATGTATTGGGGCGAAAGCTCTCAACACAGCAAAATAAATTTGTCAGGTTCATATTCAATCAAAAGCAATGCCTGGCCATGAAGGACAGAATTGAAGGTCAATAACCAAAGGACAGTCTATCATCAACCTGTAGGTAGACTCTCCCAATTATGAATTCATGATTAAAGAGTTATTTTTGCATACATGGTGAGCCCTGTGACCTTTGACCTCGAGACCCCAGAACCTAATCAATTCATCGGCTCTGCAAGATACATACATGAACAAAGTTTGGCAGGAATCCATCAATGGGTTCTTCAGATAATGCGATCACGAGAACGGGACGTATGGACGTACAGACAGACAACCCGAAAACTTAATGCTTCCGGCTACTTTGTAGCTGAGGCATAAAAACAGAGGATACACATCCTACCAAACAAGTTATCTCACAAGGCACCTGCCCCTGGTGTGTTCGGCTTCACAGTCCTTGCAGAAGATAAAGAGACATTCAGTGATGCCTGCCCTGTTGAGTTCAAGAGATGGAGAGCCTCCGGAGACAAGAGCGTCTCTACGGAAACCCCTCCGACCAGAGGGATAGCGGATGGGATGCTCTCCTCGCCGCTACCTTGCATCATCCGGGTACCATCGTCCACCTCTGTCACAACGATATCCCCCATGTTGCCTGGCGATGTTTGCTGGTTGCCACACAGGCTCTCGATGCTGATGGTGGTGGTTGGCCGGGTTGTACCCGAATCTGAAGAATGGCTGGCCAGATGGCCAAGACTCGATAGGTGTTGCTGGATAGTGCCTTGCAGGATGGTGGGAAGCTGTTGCTGCCGTGGTAGGACCAGGTTGCAAGCTTCGCTATCCTGGGTGGACAGAGGCATGACCACTTCTTGGAGTTGAACATTGACCTCCTCCACATTGACCGCATCTCCTCCTGCGATGGGGCCACCAGGGTGATGGAGAGTGATAGGAACCATGACATGAGAACTATCAGCTGCTTTAAGACGAGCCATGGAACCGCTTGCTGAGGTATTGACATAATGTGGCATATTACTGCTACCAGGTATACCGTGCCCATTGCTACTCAGCAACAAATTGGGTTGCAGGCTTGGAATAGTCTGTATGATGATCTGTGTCTGTTGTGAACCATCTTTCTGTGTCTTCTGCTGTTGCTGTGGTTGTTGTGGTGGTGGTTGTTGCGGTGGTGATGTCTGCAGCACCTGGGAGTTATTTGTTGCTGCAACTGCCGTGCTGTAGCTCGGGGGTTGACTGCTACCACCACTCGGGCCCGGCTGCATCCCAAAGTTTATCAGCTGCTGCTGAATCTGCTGCGTCACCATCTGATTCTGCAGTTCTACAAGGATCTGCTGCAAGTTCTGCTGCAACAGCTTGGCATCGATGCCCTCTAGTCCTGCCACTGTAGCTGTCAGGGGATGTTGCTGTTGGAGTTGCTGTTGTTGTTGCTCTATAGTCATGCCTACAATAGTAGGCACATGCTGATTGGATGGCTGAGACTGTGTTGCTGTAGATTGAGCTGGCTGGTTGGTAGATACAGGGGATTGTACATAGATACGGCCTTGCTGATCGGCTGTTAGAGGCTGCATCGTTAGAGTAGACGGATTCGTCCCTCTGTTTGTTGACATGTTCTGTAAATCAAACAAAAAGATTTAAAACCCATTACATACTGTGAATGATTGCAATATGTGTAATATCTTGTAGATTTAATCATACAAAATGCTAAATAGTAATAAAATAATAATAGTGTAAACTTATAGAGTGCACACCGTCGAGGGACGCTCATAGCGCTAGCTCAGCAACAGTTCTCCTTAATACAAGTACAAGTAAAAAAAAAATGTTTATTTGATAATAGAGTTAAATGATCCTTCTTATTTTTTTCTTCTGTCCCAACCTCCATATGTGCAAAATCGTGTATATTTCTCATACAATTATAATTTAAATCTAAAAAAATTACTAACATTTCTGAAAAGGATTCAAAGTTACAAAAAATATGAGGGTCGTTTCTCACCTGTGCTGTAGGATGGGCGGTAGCAGTATTGCTTGTACTTGACTTTGAGCTACCAGGCAAGTTTCCAGCTCGTATCTGACGTGTGACCTTCCTCTGCGCTTCAGCCAAGGCAGCCTAGGGAGACAAAAACAAGGCATTAATCTTCATTTGCCACACTTGACCCAGGTGAGGTAAATGGGTACCTGGTAGGAATTAATTCCTTAAAATGCTAGAGCGCTGTAATGGCAGCTAGGCTTAAGCCGGAGTAACAATAAATGCGCCTTGGAATAGAATTTCTAGATAGACGGCGCTATAGAAATGCCTATTATTATTATTGTTACTCACTTTTCAAGAAAATCAACCAAACACAAACAAACGAACAAGCGAAACAGCCTTCAGGTACATATGGTCATAAATCATAAAATTCCCTTCAATACAGACTTCATGAACCATATATGTTCGAGATTTCACGACACGATTATGGTGTTGTGAATCCTATACTATACATTTCTGTGAAAGCAACTTAAAAAAGTTATCTTCATCAATCTTAATTTACATGCTTCACTGCTTCTGCATCATAAATTTCAAATCTTCCTTTTAAAATGCTTTCTCTTTATATTTTCAATAAATAAAGTATGTGATTTTTGTTTAAAGGCTGTCTGGACTAGTTTGGCCAAAAGGGATTAGACCACACAGCGTGGACACTGACAGGTGGCTTTCTCATCAACTCAGCTCTCAATTAACATAAGAAAAAGAGGATCATGGGGGACCAACAGGCATGGATTGGGGAAGTTTTCTATATAGAGGGAGCAAGTAGCTACAAGTAGTACAGTGGGGCTTTATGTCATTGCAACCAACCTGTTGTTTCAGTTGCCTATTTTGCCTCAGCTGATGTTGTATTAATTGTTGCTCTACAAGTCTCTGCTGTTGTCTGACTTGTTGCTGCTGTTCCTCCAGTTGTTGCTGCAACCTTTTCAACTGATCCTGTTGCTCTATCAGTTGTGCCTGCAAATTGAGGTATAATCATCGCAATGTATTGAAGGATTAAATACTACAAAGTCATAATGAAATAAATAGATTGAAAATCTTTCAGACACAATCTTAAGTAGTCATTCAGCATATAATAGTCATTATCACAACAGATACTTGCGTATGTTTAACTAAATACACATTCATCTTTTAACTCACCAATATAATTATTAAATGTTATCCATTGCGATATACTTTCAATTTCTAACTCTAATTTTACGGTTTCGTGAGTATTATGATAAATAGTGACCATAGGGTTTACCACAGCGCAATATTCAGAGTCACTACCTTGAACTAATCCTAACTACTCCTGAAAGGACTAACAAGGGAGACATATATATTTTGTACAAAAAAACAGATTCTTTATATAATTCACTGTCTTTTTCTACAAGATACAAATCCTCAGTCATGAGAGAGACCTTAAATGGAATGACTTTACGTACAACTAACAGATTCTCTGTCATTTTCCTTTTCTGCTCTTGAGAGATACCTTACCACGGTCATGAGAGATCCTTGCGCTCCGGCCTGCCCGGCTCCAGCTTCTGCTGACCCCGCCCTGGAGCCCTGGAGCACCTCACCATCCTCCCCAAGCAGACCCAAGGTCTTGCTCCTGGGGTGGTTCTTCCAGTACTTTTTGAGGCCGTGCTGGGGCGGCTCCCGGTCCCCGCCCGTCTTGCACATCTGGTCCTTGACCCTGGCGATGGTGGTGATGCTGCTGCCTGTTACCATGGCGATGAAACGGGCGCAGTTGGATCCCTGACCTACAGTATAGAGTTTAAATGAAGTGGGTCATCAGTTTTCATGCGCACAAGGCCACAATTCGCTGACACCAGACTTTTACACACACACCTGTAGATGACTTCGCCAACTTGTTAAAGTACATGTATGTTATGAAGAAAAAAATAGAACATGAGCACTTACGTAGCTGGAGCTAAAGCTGGGGTGCTAAATTCCAAAATCTTTTGAAGTGCATCTTAATGTGTAGTCATGAGAGAAAATTCCCCATTGATCATCAAATGCATTTTTATACAGGAAACACAATTTCTAAATCATTCTACAAGTGATAAATTTTAACAAGTTTCTCAAGCAATCTTGAAAACAATGGATACATCAACAATCTGTAAATTCCAGAGTCTGTTTGGGAAAAAGATGCAAGAATTTGGTACAAAATGATCTGTTTCTGCTCATGTACAGATATACATCTAATGCCTCAGTCACACCTTTGCGTATTTGGCTTGCGTATTGCTGCATATTTATGGAAAGCCGTTTTAACATTTATTTTTATTTCTTGATATCAAGAAATAATTTTCTGGTGTAAAGTGATGGTAATTCTTGATATCAAGAAATAGAATAAATGTTAAAATGGCTTGCCATAAATACGCAGCAATACGCAAGCCAAATACGCAAAGGTGTGACCGAGACATTAGACCTACTGCCATACCTGAAGGTGTAAGCATCTCAGCAAGAACTTTCCTAGCCTCCGTCTGCCCAGAGATTGCTCTGTCCCTCCACTGATTCAGAAGCAGACTGTGTGTACGTGCCAACTAGGGAGAATGATTGAATTCAACAACAATGGTTACAACGGCAGTGTTATATAATGGCTGGAGATCAAATCATATTCCTCTTATGATTTCATGACATGTTTGACTTTAATACACCATGGGGGTGTTTCACAAAGACTAAGATCAACTTGAAGTTGGACTTAACTATGGCAGGCCGTTCATGCCACTGTTTGCTCTCACCATTTATAATTATTGGTCTCTCAAATGACGTACAAATCATGGTCACAAATCTACATTTGTTGATAATTCATTATTGAAGAAAAAAATATCATCTAAAGATCATGATGGTGAGAGCAGTGGCATGAACAGCTTGCCATATTTGAGTCCAACTTAAAGTTGATCTTAGTCTTTGTGAAACACCTCCCAAGTATCTTAACTTGACAAGCATTTGCCAATTAACTGAGTATTCAAAGATCATGGGTTCACCAAAAGGGCACCAACATCACAGTATCTAAAACTGAACATGGTACAAACAGGGGCTGTGTAGGTTGCGGATCCTAGCCATGTCATGCCACTTATGTCCTTTTACGAAGGCCTCTATCCAATTTGCCAATTAACTGAGTATTCAAAGATCGTGGGTTCACCAAAAGGGCACCAACATCACAGTATCTAAACTGAACATGGTACAAACAGGGGCTGTGTAGGCTGTGGATCCTAGCCATGTCATGCCACTAATGTCCTTTGTAGGAAGGCCTCTATCCTGTCTATAAGGCCACCAGAGGGAACCAGAGAAAGTGGCCACTGTAGACAGGTGGCCTTTCAAGACAGGTTCTACAACACACATTTCCTTTTAGAGGGAGGCAATATGTGTGACCACTATAGAGAGGTGGCCTTTATAGAAAGGTGGCCACTACTAAGTAAGACACATTTGACTGCAGTTGAAAAACACATATTTTACTTCTGCTTCTATCCACAAGGATACAAATCAAAATATATGTTTGTTTGTATGTCCACACTATGATTCTTTGAGCTTTAAAGATGCAAGTCTATGATTTACTTTTTAAAACCCGTCTGCACTAGTTTGGCCAGGGGCGATTAGACCTCCCTGCAAGGTCACTGACAGATGGTTATCTCATCAAATCAACTCTCAATTAACATTAAAAAAAAGAGGATCATGGGGGACCAACCGGCACCGATCAGGCATTGTTTGCTATATAGAGGGCGCAAGTAGCTATAAGTAGTGCAGTGGGGCTTTAAAGATATATGTCTATGATTTACTTTTTTAAAGAAATTAGATCACCTACCAGCACACACTTCTCCAAGCAGCACGTTTGCTCAGATAGCTTCTCCACGTCCACAAGTTTGCCCAGTGCAGCCTGCCCCTTGGTTCGCTGCAGCCTCTGGGTGCGATTCTGGGGGTCCGTTTTCAAGCGCTTGTGCAGGAAGTTGTTGGAGTAGAGAAGGATACGCTGCGTTGCACGCTCGCACATCCGTAAGTCACCACGAAGGATCTTCCTGTTTGCGAGCACAAAGTCCTCGTACTCCTTGGCTTTGCGATGACCGTTACCTAGACCAACCTTCCTTTGCCTGATTTTTTAAAAAGTCAATGATTTAAAAAAAAAAATGATTTGGAAATTTAATGTAAGAAAGGAATTGGAATGTTTTCTCTTGGTAGTAGTATGTAAATCCAAACAAAGCAAATGAGAAAAAAGAAAAGATTGTTAGTTTGTTTTACCCGACTGCTAAGAAAGCATTGCATACTTGTAAGTAACCAACCAGGGGACAGAGGGACTTGGTAACGAGGATTAATGCTATACCAAAGGGCACTAGCACATCCACTTGGTTTTAAACCCTGGACATCCTGGTTACAAGATTACTGCACTACTACTGAGCCATCACAGTTTTCTTTAAGAATTCTTTAACAAGGAGGAATTTACATGCAAACCATCATTGTGGATGTTTCATGGTATAGTGGTTTAGTCACTCGACTCTCAAACCAAAGGTTAAGGATTCAAATCCGAGCTCAGCACTACCATCCTTCGGCAAGATGTAAATCCACATTTGCCAATCTCCACACAGGTGTTACTGGGTACCTGGCAATAAGATGGGGTAATAATAATTGCAGGGTCCATAGGTAAAACAGCATTGATGCTGATGAGGCTTCCCTGGCTACAAAAAAAAATCATAATCATCATTATAGGAATGAACATACCCTTTGCCTTTGCTCAGAACCTCTTCTCGGTTGTAGAACTTCTTCTCCCTGAGACGTTTGGCATCTTTAAGAATGCTCAGCAGCTGAATGGCTCGCTTCTTGGATTCTTCTCTGTCACCTGATTAATGAGAGTGTCGGGTTCTGGTTATAGGTGAAAAATCATTTTAGAGCGTTCCCATTTTTGTGTACCTATGAGATCTATGGGGAAGAAAATCTCACCATGCTATTGATAGGATATTGTTATTGATCCTCAGAAAGGTGGTGGTTGTTATTTTTATTTTACCTGGCTGCTAAGAAAGCACAAATGCTTGTAAGTAAGCAACCAGACGGCCGACAGCTTTAGGTCCTCTCTGAGGGACCTGGTAATGAGGATTAATGCCTTACCAAAGGGCACTACCGCATTCCCTTGGTTTCGAATCCGGGTCACCGGATTACGAGACCACTGCTCTACCGACAGCTATCGTGCCTCCTCAGTTAGGTATAAAGATCTACTAAGTCATATATTTGAGCAAAAATATATTTTAGTCATTTTGTGTTTAGGAACATCCAAACAAATGGATGAGTTGTCCGACACTACATCAGGGTGACATCAACGATTTGCAAATTTGAAAACTCTCACATGATCACTTATTGCACCTTTTTACAATTCACAACTTTATTATACACTTTTGTTAGTTATTACATACAGTAAATATTGTTGCTTTGAAAGACATCAACTGCATGATGAATAGTTTTAAGTCACGGTGAGCCAGTTTAATAATAATTGTAAATTTAATAATAATAATTGTAAATTTATAATGCGCAGTTTCTATATGTATATACTCAACTGCGCATGACATAATGATAGTAAAAGGAACAATACAAATAAACATTTAAAAGTTTATCTCAAAATGCAATTCAAGGATTCAAGTTCTATTGCCCATACAACATACAAAAATCCAACTCCCATTGGTATTCAAAACAACAGTGAATAATTGCCATAGCTAGCAGTGGAAAGATTAATGTAGCTAGATATAATCCCCTCTTCCCCCAATAGACATTGTATGGGGGAGGGAACAATTTTGAGCTCCACGGACTGACCTTGAACACACAAACACATGTGCGAGTCACAACCATCTCTAGTCTACGAGCTACATGTATGATCGCTATCATAGCATATTGATAGAGATACATGTAGTTGCGACACACGGTCAAAGGTGAATTCATGGAGCTCAAAGTACTTCCTTCTCACATACAACCTCTAAGGTAGGGAACTATTTTTAATGCCCCATGACTTTGACCTGCGGAAGAGCGGGACTTGATATTGATATATTAAAATCTTTCTCTACTCTATGAGGTACAATCTCTACTGTGCAGCACCCTCATTGTAATCAGAATTCAAGATTGGCGTTAAAGATAAAGTTGAGTTCTGGTCATGCGATTGCATTGTGAATGAAAAGGTGTGGAATGGATCAGAAACAGTTGATCATGTAGCATGTAAGTATTGAGTCATTAAAATCATAGTAAATTTGGCCAAGTCTTGGTAAAGTAACAAGCACTGTACACAGAAAGATGTATATGGGACTACACAATGGTGTAGGGTCTACTTACCTTTATTTCCTTATCTTTCTATGCTCATTACTCAGCCAGCATACATTTCCTACCAAAACTGTTTGGTAAATGACATCTATTTGTAATCTTGAAGATTCAGTGTAAGTTTTGTTTGATTCTGTGAGAATTCATTTTCTTTTTTTACCAGAACTCAAGTTTATCTTTAATGTTCATCCTGCAAGTGGTTTCTTTCTACTAGGTACGTACCTTCCCCAATGATGAACTTTTGAATGCAACCACAGGGTTTGGTGTTGTAAACTGGACACGTCAACTTTTCGGCTGCAATCAAATGAAAAAAATCATAGTAACAACGACAATAATAAATGGCATCTATAAGACAAACAAGGAGAAAAAATAGAGGTGAAAATAAGAGTGTCATATTCTCAAGTCAGGCATTGCTAAAGAAGATTAAATGTAGTTCAAAAAGGGCAACATGAATAGGGGTAAATGAATAACAAATAATGGCATTCAAATGATGAAACTACTTTTCTTATAGAAAAGCAGGTATACATGTACAATACATGCATATTCCTAAATGCATACATGATTTCATAGCAAAAAACAGACTGAATATATTCTTTTACTTTCACAATGTGTCGCATAGATTAAGATGAAATTTCAGCTTGGATGTAAAGGTCTCTAAGGAAGTTATGATTCTCAAATTAAATGGTAAATTATTCTAAAGAGAAGGTGCCGCAGCTGAAAATGCCCTTTCACCACAGGGTTAAGGAACATACCATCGGGCTCCCCAAGCCCTTCAACCAACGAAGCGGCAAAGTGTTGTGCACTCTCGTAGTAACGCTGCTTATCCTCCACTGACGGCGGCGGGTCACGAGGGGGCGCCCTGCTCTTTCTCTCCATTTTAATGCCTAGACAGACAAAAGGGAAAATGTGAGAAGAAAAATAGAGAATAGTTATAAAAAATTATAAGATGAAGACGTGGATCCTAATAAAATGATTGGTTGAAAGCTTACACGTAACCAGGCATTTATTTTTCCCAGCACCTAATTTGGATAATGACCGGTCATTATCAAAAGCATGTTATTAAACATCATTTTATAAAACAAATAAAACATAATCTTATATAACAAATAATACACATCATTTTGTTCGGGCATTAGTAAAATTACTTATGCCCTCCCTGATGTGTATTATTTGTATACTGCAAATGGTTCCACAAATTCTAAACATACTGCATGACTTGTTTATATTTACATGTATTGAACTAGGAATGTTGTACCACTGCTGCTGCTGCTGCTACTACCACTGCCACCAATACTACTACCATCACCAGTACTACTACTACTACTACAGTACATATAATAATAATAATTTTCTATTCATGTATATTACATTATCATATCACATTATGATGCACTTTTATTACCCCAGCAACACAAGTGCTCATGTTCTATTTTTTTCTTCAGAACATACACGTACTTGAACAAGGTGGTGTAGTCCTCTAAATTTCATCATTTACCCTCAAGGTACATTTAGTATTAAAGTTAAAACCGACATTACTGTAAATGAAGAAGATGAGGAAGAGAAGGCTGACAAGCAAACAAACTTGAGAGTAATTGATTTTCTTACCACATGCATTGCAGAGAGTCAGGAGTTTCTGGCTCTCTTGATCTACCACATAACGAGGCGTTGCCTTGCCCTTGGAACTCTGACCGGGTTTACGTCGAAGTGGATTCACAACAAATCGAGAACCGCAGCTGTCACAACAAAAGGGTTTACCTAGATGGTATGAAGAACAGAAAACTTTACTTTACAAAGATTATTAGTCTCACACTAGAATTGCAGCTAAATCAATTCATACTGCAACAATCATTTTGAAGACAAAAAAAGAAGATTCTTCACTAGACGATTGAACCTACTGCAATACGATGTTCAACAATAGATGGCAACCTTCCTCCCGCACTGCGCAAGTAAGCACATGTGCAGATACTGGGCAAGAAGATAAGACAAGCTTTCTTCCGGCTTCCAATCCCTTCCATAGAGAATGCACAGCAGTGTCATTTTCAACTAATTCCTTTTTTTACTAAATTATTATTGGAACTCCCCCAATGATTTGATGAGATCTATGTAGGCACCATCATAATCTTTTACTTATAGTTTGTCCGTTCTGAAACTATTTGTAATTTCTATCGGACTTTCCAGTTCTTGACCCAATATATTTGTATGGAAACCAAAAGTGCCTTTGCCAAATATACACATGGTCAATGTTGCCCTCTACGGCCAAATACCATAGTTGCGGTACATGTAACAAGAACTATTACCTTGGTCATGAAACTTCTAAAGTAAGTGCTTGTAATCTCTCTGTGTAAGTCTGCTTCATTTTCTAAAGCCTGAATTATTTTCCTTTAAATCCAGAACTCTGGATTATAACTCAAGTCTTATTCTTAATGTCTCTCATCCCAATGTTTTTTAAAGCAGGATGAAGGGGGAGAAGACTCTGTGTAATTTTACATTTTCAAGCTTCAGATCTCTACATGTGTGTGTAGTCTTATGTACCCTTTTCTATATGCAGTTCTTCAGGGGAGTGTTTCACAAAGACTAAGATCGACTTTAAGATGGACTTAAATATGATAGGCCATTCATGTCACTTGTTGCTCTCATCATTGGTCTCTCAATTATGATCTTTAGATGAAATTTTTTCCTTCAATAAGGAACTATCAAAAAAGCTAAATTCTGTAGATGTGTGACCATGATTTGTACGTCCCTTGAGAGACCATTGCCAGTAAATGGTGAGAGCAAACAGTGACATGAACGTCCTGCCATAGTTAAACCCAACTTAAAGTCAATCTTAGTCTTTGTGAAACACCCCCCGGGAGTTTCCTCTATCTCTCACTCTCTCTCTCTTTTTCTCCTCTTTACTGAATTTACCTGTTGCGTTTTTCACCTTCTTTGGTTTTGGCTGTGGAGAGGTGTCTGTTTCTCTATCTGCACGAGTGATTTTCTTTCTCTTCCTGGTACCCTTTCTCCCAACCTACGATAAAATTAAAAACGAGAAATTATGAAACATAACCTTGTACATGTGTGAGTGCTTTTACACATTCATACACAGCTAGACCGAAAGCTTCAGCCTCTGATATTGACGGTTGTTCCACTGAGACTACTGTACGTCTGGCTCCACTGAACGCCTCTACATAGGTACAGTACATCGTATGGGGAGGAGGGAATGGGTCGGTTCGGCTGAACAGAGATGAATGAGATGCTACGAGGTTTTTTACTTTTTGCGTCTTCATCATATCTACTTTAGCTTATACATGTATATATTACATTAATTGAAAAAATTAACGATATAAAATTATGTGTATTGGGAAGGTTGACAAAGTTCAGTTTTATTCAAGAATCCCCCATACCAGACGGTTACAAACATGTACATGTATATCCTCCTACTCCTTAAGCCTATTCCACTTTCTGTTCAGACTGGCTTTTACCAAAGTGGGCTAAAGTTGGCTAACCCTGCAATTGCAGTGCCAAGCAAATGAATGAGAACTGAAACAACAAATAGTCCGGTACTACGCAATGGAGCATATCGCAGCTGGCCAGATGCGAAGTATGTCCAATCATAACAGCGCTCAAAATACACGGGGGCGGTGGGCGATTCGCCCCCGTGAGCTACAAAATCGCCCCCGTCAGGTTGCTCACGGGGGCGATTGCAAAATTAAAAATCACCCCGGTGGAATTATAAAATAAAGATAATCTTTTCTGTTATAACTTTAACACAATATTGAGTTTCAATTTTCAAACCTTAAACCAATGAAATGGAACTAAGATTAGCGTGCAAGATTTCTCGTTTTATGAGTAGGCCTATTATTACCGATTCAGCTCGCAGTGCAGTGCCGCCATCAGCAGTGGTTATAGGCCTACTGCACCGTTAGTAGCGGTGCGTGTGCACGCTGCCGCGCCATGTCTGCTGGAGCTGGAGGCGATCGGGCAAGGGCAGAAACATGGTC
Organism: Strongylocentrotus purpuratus; assembly: GCF_000002235.5. Taxonomy (NCBI): domain Eukaryota; kingdom Metazoa; phylum Echinodermata; class Echinoidea; order Camarodonta; family Strongylocentrotidae; genus Strongylocentrotus; species Strongylocentrotus purpuratus. Next base: position 20,109,425 of record NW_022145610.1, read on the forward strand.
ATGGCCTGGAGAAGTTTTTCGTTGGCAGCAAATAATGAACCTCGACCAGTAAATCAATATTAGGGACTTTTAGATTTGCACGATGAGAACGTGGACTGCAACGTGTGACCTCCTTTTAAGGCACTGCCAGTGCTTAAAAGGACGTCACATGTGATTGCCAGTGCCTTAAAAGGACGTAACACGTCCACGTCCACGTCCACGCAAATCTAAAAGTCCCTTTTGAGGAGAAGAGGAAGACCAAAATGTCGTGGAATCAGGGGCGGCGATTTCTGTTAATGACCGGGGGGGGACGAAATGCGATTTTTTTTTTTTTTTTTTTTACGAGGATGTTTTGCAATTTTATTAGTGTAAACGCTGCACTGTTGGGCCTTCCAGAGCCTAAAAGTGTGTTGCAGTCATTATTCAGTATATGCTATACAATTTGTTTTGCACTTTTTCAAATTTCCAGGGGGGGATAATCCCCCCCTAAAAAAATTGAGGGGGGACGTGTCCCCCCCGTCCCCCCCGGGATCGCCGCCCCTGCATGGAATGATATGATAACATGGGCAGATCTACGGGGGGGGGGGGGGGGGGGGTAGGGGGTTTAACCCCCTCCTCCCACCCCCGGCCCCCTTGGACTGCCAAGTGAAAATGTGATATTAAAGCGGGGGGGGGGGGGAGGGGGATTCTGGAGAGCAGGACTACTAATCTATTTTGTTTTTTTCAGGGGGCGGGGGGAAGTGAAGCGCCGTTTTAGCATGACTTTCTTTTTAACTCTTACTTTCACCTATCTCAGATAACCCTTAGTTTTTGGTTGCTGCTTTATATGTAGTTGATAATGCATGATTAAAATAAAGAGAGAGAGAGAGAGAACCACCATCATTTTGCAATGGTTCAGGGTTCGTGTAATGTACATTTGAAACCATTTCTTAGCGTCTCAATCCTAAAAAAATAGCAAAACTATTTTTGAGGAAAAGCATTATACTGAATTAAATAAAGAATAATAGCTTTATATTGGATCATACTAATACTAATACGGGCTAAAGACAATGTGGTATTTGTATAGAGGTATTCCAAAATGACATTCTGATAATCAACATTTGTTCTGGTATCATATCTATATACGCATTATACAACTGATCTTTACGATTTCTTTACGTGACATAGCTTTTTCTCCCTCTGCAAACAAAACAGAAAACAAGGTTATTTAATAAAAGGACCATGCGACTAATAATCATTGTGATTCAAATTGATGCAAGGATTTTTTTGAATATGCAATGCTTTTCACCAGAATCTTCTTTGTAAAAACGACCTTTACAAATCTCAGCCATGCAATTCTGCCACTGTGCTGTAAGATCACTTTGAGATTAGGAGAAGTGTATTATGTAATGGGTATTTTAAATTGAATGGAACGTCTCAACTCAGTAAGCATGGCTGATATTTGTAAAAGTTGTTTTTACAAAAATGATTCGGGTGAATAATAGTGCTTATTCAAACAAATATTCGCATCAATTTGAATCACAATCATTATTTGTCGCTTAATCCCTTTTAATGACCATGTTTTCTTTTTCGTTTGCAAGGGGAGAAGAAGATATGTCACGTTAAAGACATCATAAAGATCAGTGTTGTATGCGTATATATTATATACACAGGCCAGTAACAGCTATGTAGCTTGTAAATTTGTAAGAGGGAAAATGCTGATTAAAATGATAATGATGAAATAGCAAATAATTGAGGAGTATCATAGGTACCAATTCAATAGATATTTGTATAAAAAAGAGCCCCCGTCAGTAATAAAAGAGCCCCCGTGAGAAGGCTCACGGGGGCTCTTTTTCCGGGGGAAGAGCCCCTGTGGACAAAAAATTAATTTGAGCCCTGAATCATAACATTCACGATATCCGGGGTTAACGAATTACAATGAGAACAGCGTGACTTTTCTTATTCCGGAATAGGCGCTAGTACGGGACTAAAAACAGCGTGTGTGAAAAGCCAAACAAAATAGTCTGGGGTTAAGAATAGTACGGGGCTAAGCAAAGTACGGGGTTAAGCAAAACCAGTGTGAAAAGAGTATAAGTGGGGCTAGCCCACTTTGATAAATACAAGTCTGAACAGAAAGTGGAATAGGCTTAACCCCAGACGATAGGTGGGGCTAAGACCCCCCTTTAACCCCACCTATAGTACGGGGTTAAGCAACATTTTGCCAGAGTGAAAAGAAAGTGGAATAAGCTTAACCCCGGACTATAGGTGGGGCTAAGATACCCTTTAACCCCACCTATAGTACAGGGTTAAGCAAAATATTGCCAGTGTGAAAAGAGTATAACAGTGAGTAACAGTAAATTCCAACCAATTATTGAATTTTCCCAACCAAAAAAAGACATAAAACAGGCCATAAAAAAAGACATAAAACAGGCCATAAAAAATCTGTCAACACTTAAATGTTTGGAATGGAATGTAGAGCCATTTTATTGCTTTGTGACGATTTCCATTCACCTACATGTAAAATGTAATTAAATTGTAATAATATAGTTGGGAGAATTCAGGAATCGATCGGATCAGTTTTCCCAATTTGTACCATGAATAATGGTCTGTTTTCACTCAAATTTTCAGATTATCTTTTATTGTACATGTACATCTAGCATTGAAGTCACTACCTTAGCACCACTATCTCTCATCTGATCAATGTTACCAAGTCCCTTTAAGTGAAAACGCTCCGTCACTCTGATAGGACGTTAAACTTAATTGAAAAAATCATAACAAATAGAGGGTTTGACTGATATATCATAATTTTGATATCGAAAAAATGGATTATTGGCCGGCGCGATTTGTCTCGGAATACTATACTATGCACTTCGGAAAAATATAATGTCCCTAGCCCTCGACCAAAATATAACTTCCTCGAGGATATCAAATGTTATTTTGCCCCTCTAGGCAGTCAATATCTGTATATAATATTATTGACTGCCTAATTTCAGGGCAATACGACTTGTCATATCAGTCACCTTCACCTTGGCCCCCCCCCCCCCACCTTCCAGTAGAGTACAGACCGCCGTTGGGGTATTCGTACCGTGTGCTTGTCAAGTGCCGAGTGTACAGTGCAAGTAAAAAGCCTCTAAAAGAATTCTATGTGCAGCTAAAAACAGTCTGAAGCTCAACGGAGCTTAATGTGTTGCACCTTCTGCTTGAAAAGTTCCAAAGAGGTGCAATCGACGACAGCAGATGGTAAGGAGTTCCACAGTCGGATAGTATCTGGGTAGAATGTGGTTTGGAATAGCAGAGTTCGGGCAAAGGGAACATGGAACTTCTGTGGATTTCCACGGGTGCCGGGACCAACAACTGGTATGAAGTAGGTGACTGGAAGATCAACCAGGCCATGGAGTATGCTTGTAAACCATGCCTACTTCCTACTTTCGGGCGATATAATGTTGTATTGCCCTGAAGGCAGTCAATATCACTTAATTATCACCTACATGTAGCCCTTAGCTTTTTCTTAACGTTAGAAATATTACATGTACATGTAGGATCTACTGAACCTTCTGAACCTTCTAAAATTGGAGTCAGCAGGGCGGTATTCCGCATGTCGCTAACTTGTATGGCAGGTGATGCATGCTAGAGTGTGTTTCTGAAATTATCAACTGATGTAGCTATTACAGACTGCTGGTCGAGGGTATTCCATGCTCGTCCAGTTCTGACAACAGTGAGTGACTAAGCTAGTTAGTTTCCTGGGGCTCGTTCCTAGAAACCGTCATACATTTGTAAGTCTAACTTCTTGACTAAATCAGCGTTAGTGAGCAACTTGTCCGCTACATGTTTCATGAAGCCCTCTTTGCCAAGATCAACAACAACATCCTGATTAAGTAGTTATGACGCCTCTGACACCATCATATCTCCGTCGTAACTTTTTAGTCGATGGGTAGCGCCATCACATGTCATTTATTGGGTAGACTATGGCTGGCAAAAAAGGACAAGAAATCCTCTGGCTATGATCTTAATACTACATATTCACTTAAACAGGGAGTTATTGTTTTTTTATATTTGAAATTTTTTTTAAATATGCCATGGTTATTTCACCTTTTTCACCTGTCTTTCGGGCTCCTTAGTAAGACAATGTCTTGCAATGCCCTCCCATAGTTCATCAGTACACCACTGCAAATAGTTTGTTCCGTAATACAATAGGTCCATTGCTGGATCTGTGGGAAGACTCAACAGGATTATCACCTGCTGGGCCTATAATGTAACTAAACGTGTCGAGCTGCGTTGAAAGATAGGCATCCACCTCTGATTTAAATCTGTTTATGGTTGGTGCATTCACTGCTGACATCGGTAGTTTGTTCCAGGTGTTGACTACATGGTGTGTGAAACTATACTTGCCGATGTTGAGATGTGCACGCTCCTTGTGGATCCTCATGTTGTGGCCTCGTAGATTGGTTTCCAGCTCCTTCATTGTAAACAGATTGTTTATCTTGATATCGTTGAGGCCATGCATGATCTTGTAGACTTGAATCATGTCACATTGGGTGTTTACCCAATAACAGGTGTTGTCAATCACCAGGGTTAGCCTTGAGTTTTATGACCATTAGACCTTATGTAATGCTTTGTTTTTCCTTCGCACTAGAATCTCCGAGCATGCTCCGAGAGACTAGGGGGTAATTCTTGACGGGCCAACCGGAATGCTGTGTGCAGATTTGTACTCCCATTAATGGTATTTCCACCAAGTCTGGTGTCAGCGAATTACGGCTTTCTGCACATGGAAACTGACTACATGTACCCACTCCCTTTAACTGAACTGATTATATGTGTTTATTTCCACATTGTAAAATCCTCGATAGGATGGGTAATCTGCCACGACAGGCAATTTGCCCATAGTTAGAAGTGTATTCTCTAGTTTTCAGACCCATATTGCTTTCCAGATAAATTCTATCTTCAAATGTGTAAAATAAAAACTTTAAAACATGAGTTTTAACGTTTGGAATGTCAAAGTTTTGTCATTTGAATATTGTACTGACGCCTAAAACAACAGACAAAACTTTCAAAACATTGTATTTTTATTAAGAAGAATATAAGGGTGCATTTTTATAAACTATCAAATGAAAATATCCGGGGGGTACCCATCTCAAGAACAAAACTGATTCACCGGTCATGTAATGAAATACTCACATTTATATTTTACAAGTACATTGTACTTCTGTTGTATAATCTACACAAATTTGGAAGTATATTGCATCTCTTATTTCTTGGTATCACTTTCAATCTTTTTTTTATTACTAATTCATTTAAAGGCAGGCTTTACTACTTCAGCTAGAACTTGGGATTAGACCACCCAGCGAGGTCACTGTGACAGGTGGCTATCTCATTAACTCAGCTCTCATTTTTAAGAAAAAGAGGATCATGGGGGACCAACAGGCGCTGATTGTGGAAGTTTTCTATATAGAGGGAGCAAGTAGCTACAAGTAGGACAGTGACCAGTGTGCCTTTAGATAATTGCATTTTCCCTAATAATAATATTACTTTTGTAATATTAATAATCCGGTGGTATTGCGACTAAGGCTAATATAGTGACGGGGCGGTTATTAATATTACTGGGCCTAGACCTACTGTTTAACTACGAAATACTTCTTAGGATTAACTACTAATACTATAAAAAGGTCTAGATCCTACCAGGCTACTAGGCTGTAGAACTAACTGGTACTCGAAGTCTCGATGTAGCATCGACGTGTGGAGCTCCACTTGAAGCTGCGTTGATTTGAGATTCAATGAGAAGGGCAGACGGCTCGTGTTGCTCGCTTGCTGTCTCAGGTCAAATCTGACATTCCCAGTATTGGGTATGCCCACGGAGACAACCGCGGGTGTCGCCAAATGCGGGACTTGCTCGCATATGCATTTATAAACGCCAGAGCCGTATTGGCTCGGGCTGAATCACTACACTAGTAAGTAAGTCATGCTAGGCAAATTCATGCAAAAAAATATATTCAAAAAATTGACTTGAAAACACATCAGACAATTAGTCTGAACCGAGTCAGGAGCAGATTTGAAGAAATTATATTTTTAAATGTTGTAAAACCAAAGATATAAGAAGAAAACTGACAAAGTATCTGTACTAAAAATCGTACATGTAAAATTGGTCGTACACATTCGACAGCTCTAAATGACGTGCACGGTAGCGTTACGTGCGTTCTCGAATCCAAAATCATACCTCACACACACACACTCTCACCATACCGCGATTGGTCCGTCGTGGGGAGCTAGCCGGCTGAGAGTTTGCAGCGATACCAACGCAGCTTCGGAGCTCCGCAGCGCGCCATTTTAGCGGGACTCGGAAAGGTTTGCGGTGGGAAGGCAGCGGCCTAGCTTTTTGCCCAAACAACGCTAGATCGGCTGCTGGCAAAATGAAAATAACTACGATCAAGAACATCGTCGGTTTCTTAACTTTTCATTGAGATAATTCTGCATTCTAATTGAGACTATATAATAAATTAAATCGACAAAGAAACCTCGGTAGAACTCTTATAACTATACAAAAGCTTGTTTATTTCTTCATTTGACATTTTGTTTTTGACCATTTTTTCGTGCGCGAGTCAATGCAAACTATGTATTACCAAACTTTCAACACGCAAGGAACGGGGAACACTCGCGGACCTCGTATCAAATTCGTTGCAAAAAAAAAAATCAAGGGTGATTTTGAAGCAGTGAAGAATATTGGCGCTGCAATGCGCAGAAATATACTTGAAAGAAACTTAAAAAATCATACCTGAATTTTCAGAAAATCGTATTTGTATTAGTGTACCTAGATGTGAATTGTTTATAACTCAGATTTTATGAAGATTTGTTGGGAAAAAATGTCAATTTTTTCCGTTTGGTGGTCATTTCTAGGCTAATATTTAAAAAGTTACTTCAGTAATGGTCCCGATGTTTCTCTTATCATACTCGCATGTTATTCCTACATAGATTAAACATAGGATGGTTAAGGGTAAGACCGGATAACATTATAAAAAAGATATATATCCTTCCAACCTCCCATATCCAAGTTTTGGTCTGATTATTGCCGACCCACCGCAGCAAGGCCATTCAGATTTTCGTACGCGACCGAAGCGCCCTCTAGTGCCCCATGAATGTGCCTAGTCATGCATGGCACCTCTTCTCGCCGATATACTATAGTATCGATCTCACGAGATATCTATCTAGTAAGCTCTTCGCAAAACGGTTTAGAAAGATCAGGGACATCTCCGTAGTTGGCGGATAAAGTTATGACTGTCTTGTCCTTTGGTTTCTAGGAACGAGCCCCAGACTAGGCCTACTACTACCATCCCATATCTGATCACCTCGTACTGCACTGCGCACAATCACACGACCGTGCCGCACCAAACACGTACCGCCGCAACTCAGGCGTTGTGGAGGAGCGACGCGCGGTGGACCAAGCCCTAAACAATATCGAGTGGAAGTAGACGAAATGCAATGACAAATAATAAACATAACGCACGTTAAGATTTGTTTAGTATTTACCATAGATTCTATAGAAGTTGATGAACATCCTCCTGCTTCTTGTAGGGTTTCCATTCCAATAGTTTCCAATAGTTTCTCCATGACCCGAGACTCCGATGGCGATGCCCCGACAGTAGTCGGAGAAGTATACAGTCGACAATATAATATCCGAAGTAAACAATTTGTATATAGACCCTATACGGTACCTGATCAAGTCCTGATATATCGGATCTAATATCTCCCCTGAAAATCTCTTCTTTTTTTCTCTTCAGTGGTGCTGATGACAACGTCATTTCGTGCACATTAGCGGATGAAGGGGGAGGCTTAGGGATTGCAGGGGTACCCCCTCCCCCCTCCACATCAAACATATAATAGGCCTAAATTCTTTTTGGCATACGAATGGGAGAATGTGTGAAGCCGTGTGACGCGGATAAGTTTTTACTTTGTAAACGTAGTAATTAAGCCTCTCCATTTGTACTAAAAGTAGTTCTAGGATACATATTTCCCTTCCTACTTGTTTAAGTTGTATGCAAAGAAATCATTACAAACAATGAGGTCTTGACTACGGGGAAAATGGGCCACCCGCCAATGAAACAATGCTATATAGGCGGGACATAAGGGAGAAGTAGGACAAACAGTGCTATACATTTATTATTACTGCTCTTGCTATAGCAAGAGCATATATATATATATATATATATATGTATATATAATTATATATATATATATATATATCTATATATATGTTCAGGTCTTCCCTGATCATCACGATGTCGATGCATGTGCTTATACGTCAGCTACCCCGTTTTTTCAACACGGTCCAGTGACACCATTACTGCCTTCCCCGACCCCCCCCCCCCCCCCCACAGACGCCATTATTATGACCCAATTTTTTTTCTCCATTCTGTTGAATCTCCCAAAACTGATTCCCACAAAATCACTGACAGTAGTAGCAATATAATGAAACGCCCCAACACCACCACACCCACTTCCTGCACACTCCCCTCAACTTCATGTTCTCAAGTAGGAGCTTAATTTGCTTGAGACTATATACATAGAAAGAAAAAGAGAGAAAGAGGTGGTGGAGAGAGACAGAGAGAGAGAGAGAGAGAGAGAGGAGAGAGAGACAGAGAGAGAGGGGAGAGAGAGAGACAAATATATATAAGAGAGAGGGGGAGAGAGAGAGAGAAACAAAAGTGGTCTAACAGCAGCCAATCATTTTGTATAAAATGTGTTATTATTTTAATTAACAAATTGAACTCGGACGAAGAAACTCCACCCACATTGTCTAACGTTTTGCTCGACATTATATTTTCGTTCTTCATTTACCATTTATAATATGCGACGTAGCAAGTTGATATAGATCAAACAGCGCCCCCTATATAATAATTATAACAACCACCAAGATAAATAAATAAATGAATGAGTGAATAAGGAACTATACAGAGAGAAAAAAGTATTTGATGCGACCGCCGAATTTCTTGGTTCATCATTCCTGTGCTATTTCTGTTTTATGATTTCGAGCTCCCAGCATGATTGTATCACCAACCAGAACGTGAGCAATATTAAAGTGATAATGCGGTCATGGACGTTTCGTCAATTTGTAATTGCATACAAATATAGGCCTATCTCGCAAAATATTTCGAATTAGAGGTAATATTTTTGTAATCCTCTAGCAAATAAAAAAATCGTTTGAGTTCTAAGTTCACCATGCAACCAAATCCGCGACGTGACTGAGCAATATTTGACAAGTGATAATGGCGCGTTCATGGATGTTTAGTCAATTAGTAATTGCATTATAGGCCTATCTCGCAAAATATTTCGAGTTAGGGGTATATTTTCGAAGCGCCGAGTAAATAAGACAATCGTTTGAGTTCTAAGTTCACCATGCAAATGCAACCATGCAACCAGGACCGCGATGTGAACAATTTAGAGCTTTTAATACAGCTGTCTTGAGCGATAGAAACACACACTATGCAGGCGCGGATCCAGGGGGGGGGGGGCCAAGCGGGCCTTGGCGCCCCCCCCCCCCCCCCCCCGCAAAAAAAAAAAAAAAAAAGGAGAGAGAGAGAAGGAAAGAAGGGACAGGGAAAGAGGAGAGAAAGGGAAAAAAAGAAGAGGAAGAAGAAAAGAAATGAGGGAAGAAGTAGATCGGGAGGAGGGCAAAAGGACTTGCCTCCCAGACTGTTGCCCCCCCCCCCCCCAATCAAAAAATAAAAGAGAAGGAAGGAGGGCGGGGGGTGGGCAAAAGGAAGGAAGAGAACGTAGGAAAACAACTGAATTTAGACAAAGATTAAGAGTCGATAACGACACAACAAATCGTCTTCTTTCTCTAATGAGTTAATGAAACGTAAGCTTCCGCTTAGCGCGGGAGGGGGAAAACTAAATTCAGACGAGGATTATTTTTGGGGAACGACACAACAAATCGTCTTCTTTCTCTAATGATTTAATGAAACGTAAGCTTCCGCTTAGCGCGGGAAGGGGAAAACTAAATTCAGACGAGGAATATTTTTTTGGAACGGTACAACAAATCGTCTTCTTTCTCTAATAATTTATTGAAATGTCAAAGCTTCCGCGTTTCGCGGAGGAGGGAGGGGAAACTCGCCCCTCCCTGCACCCAACCACCCACAATATTACGTCACTGCTGGTCACCATTACGAATCAATATTTGGCTCGCATAATTTCAAATTTTGCCCCCCCCCCCCCTAAGAAATCCTGGATCCGCGCCTGATGTATATACAACGGCAACAGTTTCAATATAAAATGTAAGTTCTTCTTACTTAAATCATTGGTCTGGAAACAATTATTTGTCCATTGTTCTGTATTGTATTACATTGACAATGAATTCACATTGTAATGCAATTTTCAAGTTTCCCAGGCTTATTTAGGAGAACAGAAGATTAATATTGTTAAGTTGTACGATAACATCACTCAGTTTGATTTGATTGGAGATATATTAAAAATAGAGTAAAGGCTATACAGTATCAAACAAGCATACACCATTAAACTTCAAGCTCACTCACACATGATTTATTGCGACACTTTCAAGGCTACTTATTATTTCAAGTTCATGTACATACAAAGGGCAACAGCTTCAATATTAACATAATTTAATCATTGGTCTGGAAAATGTTAATGCCCATTGTATTATTATACAACATTTTCCATAACGATGAATATACATTGTATAATGCAATTTTCTGGGAAAACCATACTTGTCATTACTGTTATATTTGTTATGATACTAAAGCAAATCGTTTCGCTTATCGATAAGATAAATCAATGTGAAGTATGTGTCAATAATGAAATCATTACGTGCTATTTTTAACCGGACTAGACATTTGAAATGTATAAAAAAAATGTATACACTATTGACAGCAAACAAGTTTTTTAAAAAAAGAATTCAGAAATTGAACAACATTGCACATTTTAGTCTACACGGCATGCTCTACACCCTTAGTTGGACTGTAAACAGATGTCTTCTTAAGTCTTCCATATAAATATAAATTTAAAGGAGGTCAATAATCATTATGAAAACACCACTCTCGTTAGGTTGACACATCAATATATATTGTGCACACATGTAACAATGTGATAATATTTTTTCTTGGGGGGGGGCGGGAGGAGGGCAATTAAAAAAGGGACTGATATGTGAACATTAATATTGATAGGTCGCTTCACAAAAGGGGCATGCATGGTCCTTTTTTGTGGATAGTTTTTTGAGCAAAACACAAAATAGGTGGAGCCAACGTCCACACAGGTCACATCGCACCCATGGAGGTTTTGGCCCGAATTTACAAAGGAGGTTTGTCGACAAATCTAGGTTTATGTGCTTCATAATTTTTATGACGCGTTTCGATGCGTTTGTCTGAAACGCTTCATATAATTATGACGCACATAAACATAGGTTTGTCTACAAACCTCCTTTGTGAATTCGGGCCTTTGTGAATTCGGGCCTTTGTGTCTGTGTCCTTCCCTGGCTTTTCACACGACACATTTTTCCCCCATGTCTTTTGCGAGATGCCCCACATTCCGAGAATTTATTCTCTTGGACACAACTAGAGCGTTCTGCAATTGAAAGCGAAATGTGCGAGTCAGGGGCGGCGATCCCGGGGGAAGGACGGGGTACACGTCTTCCCTCAATTTTCTGAGGGGGATCGTCCCCCATGGATAATTTGAAAAAAAGTGCACACCAACAAAATGTATTGCAAATACTGACTAAAGACTGTAACACGCTTTAAAGGTACTATGTCCCTTTTGCAGCCAACCTCAAATGCTGTAGAACTTTGCAGGAATTATGAATATGTCATGTACTATGTCCTATTTGTGAAATTTAAACGTTAGCAGTGTCCTCATATTCAAATTATGCAAGGAAAACCGTTTATTTGCTATATAGACTTCACTGTCAGACACTATTAAGTGACTGACTGGCTTTTTTTCTTCTTTGGTAATAACATAAAATGAGCTGTAGAGGGCACCTGAGCATTTGTCTAAATCAATAACCTACTTCTTGTAATGGCCAAAATTAAACTGATTGAATCTTTACGCAACAAAAAACGTTCGACCATTCGGTACAATGGTCTGAAAATCAGACTATTATTTATACTGGCTCTATAGCTCTTAAGTCGATTCGATAACTAATTGTCGTTATTTTCCCACTTAAAGACATTTTCAAGCCCCCCCCCCCCTTTTTTTAGGGAAGTTCTAAATTAGTGTTATATTTCAAATGCCGTTGGAATTTAACCTTTTCATTTTTTTGGCTTTCAAAGAGGTATAGTACTAAGATTTTCCGAAATTCCGTATTTTCCTTAGAGGTAATACAAAGTTTTGGTATGGGGTCATGAATTTTGATGATACGCGATCCTACAATGTTCAATGATCGTTGTCACGGTTGAAATCGAGTCTACGGTGATGAAATTGTTGAATAATAAACTCTTTATGTTGTAAATTAGCTACCTCTCAAGATTGATATTACTTTAGCTTTAAAATAGTGTCTCTTGACTACAATCGACGATTTTCTATTCCCATTTGGAAATTATATATCAGAACTGCATATTCCGAGATTTTCATCGTCGCAGCTACCATTGTATGGCTGTATAGGCGCTATTTGAAAATTACCGGGAGCACTATAAAATTGACATTTTAATTTCTCGAAATCCTTAGCGTTTGAGAGCCCAATTTTGTCAAAGTTGCTTATTCTAACACTAGGTTTCACAATGGTAATGCAACTAAATATCATAATCCAATCCTTTTGAGATATCACCAGAACTTTATATTACATTGGCTTAATGGCTTTACAATAATGAAACTGGGAGAATTCTATCTCTCGGGCCATCCGGATTGGCATGCCCTGCGGTCTGGACTGGCTTATAGAAAGATATACAAATAAATATTGATGAACATTACATTTCCAGGAATAACGGATTCGATGCGTTTCGTTTCAAGTATGCTAGTCTACATTTGTTTGTGTGTGTGGATATTTAAACAGGTGACTCATTGATACCACTTATGGTAGTCTTCCATGAGGCCCTGTTAAACATAATAAGAAACAATAGTTTAAAAAAAAAAAATTCATGAACATAAATGAGTAAGAACATTAGGACGTTAGGGATACCAACATTGTTATAAACATATTCACAACAAAAAATATTACAGGATAGTAAATTACTGAAATTTCCCTCCCTTAACATCATCGAGTTACTATGCTTTACAATACATGTATAGTCTAGACTCCTTACATAAAGGAGTATTCGTGCAATGTGAGCCACGCCCCCTGTCACTCGTCTTGTTGACTTGTATCATTACGCAACATATAGACTATAGACTATTGAACTGATTCACACGCGGCTGTTTGTTTGGTAATTTCGGCGAATTCGATGACTCGGGATTAATTGCACGGAGTCTCGTCTCGTCGGAGAAAGTTTTCAAAGCAACGGCAACTTTAGTACCAACTGTTTTCTTGTGAATCACGAACCGCAGATCAAATAAGAGATTTGTTCGACAAACTTGTTTAGTCTAATTTGTTTATCAATTTAGAAGTCGGTTGCAAAAGTCCATGCATGGCTGGCATGAGCACAATCATCGCCTAGCTAGGCTAGCCGCTGAGCCGAGGAGTTGAGCGCATCGTGCATGTCGGGTGAGGAGGAGGAGGAGCTAGGAGCAGCTAGCACAGTGCACAGCTCAGTAGCAGTCCTGAGAGTGAGTTCAGTATACATGTAGGGGGCCGGCCGGGGCCATGGTCGTTCGTATTTGTAACTGCACTTTTACAGTTTTAATAATGTCTCAAACTGGATGCAAAGTTATTCTTATAGTCTTACATAGTGTTAGTAATCAGTAATTCAGCCTGTACCAAGGTGTCTTGACTCTTGTGTTACCGAGGATTGGATTCTAAATTCTTCTAAGTTCTAGATCGATCTAGTTCCATTCGTGATTCAGCAAGCTGGTATGACAAATGCAAAATTAATCATGATGTAATAAAATTAAGTAATAATTAAGACGGAAGAAGAATGATGTGAGACCGAGAAAAATCAGTCTACATGTGTATGTCGTTCAGGGATATGTTTCGCTCATACTACGTCTGGCTTCACAGATCTCTCTGCATGAGCTGCAGCTGAGAGCGTCGTAAGACAAAAATATGTTTAATAACTTTTCCAGTTACTTGAATTAGTGAACAGATATTTCTGTCAAGTACTATGAGTAAGAATGGTGTGAGTGTGCTAGAAAAAAGGAATTGTTTAACAAAGGTAAGGTCATTAGGTCAATCCACTTAAGCCAAGGTTGCTTTGGTGTATCCCAGACTATACCAAAACCCTTTGATACCGGCCTGTAACTTTAAAGGCAGACATTCTAGACTTGAATACCAAAGCTTCTGGAAGAAAGCCGACCTTCCAGATCTAACTTCAAGGGGGGGGGGGGGGGAAAGCACCAGCTTCCGGGTATTTTACATAGGTCTGTATCTTGCTTGCTGGGTCATATCAGGATTGTCATACAGACTGTAGTTGGTTTCATTTTGTTTTCCGTCTGTGGGATTTTCATCTCAGTGATCTCACTCGTATCATAAACGACTCTTGGATAACCCTGTAAGGCACTTACCCGGTACATGTACTACACAAAGGTACACATGGGTGACTTCTTGTAAAAGGCTTTCTTTTCTTCTTCTTTTTTGGTCGACTTTTGCGAAGTCATCTGGCGATTGTAAATAAGTGTTTATCATCCCGTTTTTCTATTTCCTGACTAGAGTGTATAGGATTATTAAATGAACAATTCACTCATTTATTTTCATTCTGTCCAATTTTGTTTGTGTTGCTGAACTTGCTGCTGTAAGTGGGGGAGGGGGGGGGTAGGGGTAGGGGGGGTCTGTGTCTGTAAAGGGTATTTAGTGTTTATAATTGTTTTGTATCTCCATTGTTATACCTTGAATACCAAAGCTTCTGGAAGAAAGCCATTTCCAGCTGCCAAGCTTCCAGGTCTAAGTTCAAGGGGGGGGGGGGGGTTGTCCCAGCTTCCGGGTCTTGCCATATAGTCCTTTTACATCTGTATCTTGCTTGCTGGGTTGTATCAGGAATGTCATAATTGGAGTATCTACCGGGAGAAGGGTGAATTATATTGCTCCTTCTTCCAGTGTTTGTCAAGTCTGGCTTTAAAGCTTTTTACCGAGGTTGCAGATACCACCAACTCAGGCAGGGAGTTCCAGTCGTTGAGGACCCTGTGGCTATAAAAATGAGTGTTGCCTGAGTTTGGTGTTGAACCTATGATATGTTCAGGTGCCTCCTGTTTTACAAGCCTTGTGCTTTTTTTTTCAAGGTATCCTTTTATCTACTTATGACCTTTTGGTGTATTTATGACTGTTATGTTTTTACATTGTTGGATGATAACTAAATTGACTTGAATTGAAAATTGAATTCAGTCTGGTAGGCCTGCCCTTAAAAATACAGACCAGTTCTGGTCATGCGATTGCATTGTGAAAGAAACGTTGTGGAATCGATTAGAAAAAGTTCTGATCATGTAGCATGTAAGTATTGGTGTGTACTGCAAGGTTCTGGAGTTATCTAAATCATAAGAAATCTGGCCCAGTCTTGGTAAAGTAACAACTAACAAGTGCTGTACACAGAGAGATGCACATAGGACTACACAAATGGTGTCGGGCTACTAACCTTGATTTCCTTATCGTTCTATGCTCATTACTCAGCCAGTGTACATTTCCTACCAAAATTGTTTGGCAAATTACACTTTTTTGTAATCTTGATTATTCAGTGTAAGTTTCGTTTGATTCTGTGAGAAATCACTTTTTCTTTAAAACCAGAAATCAAGTTTATCTTTAATCTGAATCTGCAAAGCGATATTGCTTCCTGGGTTCGTATCCTACATCCTGTTTGTGGTTTGTGCAAAGTTACGAACATTGTTATTAGCTGAACATGTGATGTGAACTGCATGCACTTCCTGGGCGACTCCGTACCAGGGCACTGAGGGAAATTCCCTAGTGGGCAGTTCCATCATTTAACTTTTAGTTTTTAGGTTCACGTCCATTAACACTTTGATTTAACTTGACTAGAAGTCACCCTGCTTTTCAAAGTATTCTAACTAGTACATTGCATATAATTGTAAATTGGTCAGTGGAAATTGTGAGAGATATAAACATGAAGGTAATGACAACAAAAAAGATGTTAAGATGACAAAATGTTTGTAAATTGTAACCTATACAAAAAGACCCAAATGCAGAGAAAGTATTTTGAGTGACATATTGGTATCTTTTTCTTTAAAAAAAAATGTAACTGGTGTGGAAAAGAACCATTCATATAAACATAATTACTTCTTGACAAAATAAAGAAAATCACTGATAGCCAGATTGTCAAACATTAGACATTTCACTCTGATACTCGCTGATACTTTACACTGGGATGCACCGCTCTAATGGGCAAAAGAAAATATTAACAAAATATACAAGGAATATGATTTTTTTTATGAATATTAAAGGTAATACAAAGTTTTGAGAAATTTTGAAAATTGGGTGGATAGTGAATCTTACCATTTTGATATATTTAGATATCCCTGTGGATGTATTATAAGCACTAAAAAAATTAGCCCCTAAAACACTTCTGTTTTAGAGAAAAATTGAATATAAAAATTTACCGGTGCTCCCGGTAAATTTGGATAAATTTCAAATAGCGCCTATGGCCGTACAATGGTAGCTGCGACCATGAAAATCTCAGAATATGTAGTTGTGATATATAATTTACAAACGGGAATAGCTAATCGGTCGATTTTAGTCAAGAAACATTGTTTCAAAGCTAAATTAATAGCTTGACCTTGAGAGGGAGCTATACAACATAAAGAGTTTATTATTTATAATTTCGTAACTTCAGACTCGATTTCAACCGCGACAACGATCAATGAATATTGTAGGAACGTATATGCTCCCAATATTTTAATTTGAACCGAATTCATAACCCCATACCAAAACTTGTAATACCTTTAAAATGGATTAGAAAAAGACGATATTAATGAAAGAATGCTGGAAAGAGAAGCAGGGAAAGGGCAATGTCACATTTTATTTGCAAAGCCTGAACAAACGAGCAACCACAAATGAATCCGCAATACTGACTTTATAAGAGTAGCGGATAATAGACAGAAATGGATTGGAGGGCTATGACTGTGGATGTCTGTATAAACAGACGTGACACTACATGTAGATTATGATAAAGGTATGTTTGGATTCAACAATTAAAGTCAAAGTCTAAAAGACATGATTCCCTGCATTTTTCCCTGCTGAGTGATTTCAAAGAAATGAACAGATAGTCCCGACCAACCCCTTTTTCTCTGGGGCTAACTGTGTATAATGAATGGATTGCGGATTTACACCGATTATGGTTACTTTTTGTTTTCTTAACGTTGTTCCTATTTACATGCGGCCTCTGCAGGAGAAGTGAGTGACTGTGACATTTTTATCAGGCTGTTCCTTTGTGTTTATTGCTGCAGTTTGATCACCTTTTCCCAGACAATTGTTGAGTGTTGACTGAACAAGATAATGCATTGTCTCATGTAGCATAGCATTTAACTGTATGGCTGTGGAAAAAATGTACAGTAGTAGAGATTAGAGGGCAAAAAATAATCATTTGAATGTATGATAAATACATTAAAAAATCACTCCTGTGAAACAAACATTTTAATTTCATGTTCATAGCACTTGATGTACATGTATGTAGATCATGTAAGGCTGACATGTATGTAAATTCTTCCCTGTGAAAACATGATCAGATTAAGGAAATTACCGCTGTATCCAAAAGAAATGATAATTCCTCAGATGAAAAAAAATAGCTACATGTAGTTTGGGGATTCAAACTTATTCTAACGTACCGGTATTGTATAATTTGTTCTCCTACTTCTTTCGTAACGCTTCACACGTAACTTCACTGAAAAGCTTGACATGTTTGTTGTTTTGCACTGGTCAATACCCATACCATAGCCCTTAGATGCACTGGGATTGAAAAGGATCATTTAATAGGCCGATATAAAATGATCTCGTCCAAATTTAAAAAAACATCCTTTAATTTTGAGCATAACGGTGATGGTTTTGCATATCATGGATTGTGAATGATCACAACTTTAAAAATTCATTACCTCATTATTTTTTTATTGGATTTTGGTCAAATTTTACTTGTCTGTTTCTCTTGTTTTATCTGCTTCTAATTAAATCAGGGTGGATTTCCCCTTTTATAAATAAATACAGTGTGTACAGTAAAAATGATAAAGTATCTAATAAGTCATATGCAAAATTTATTTCAGAAATCATGTTATTTAGCAGGAGAATATTCAACTGAAGCGAAGGCAAAGGGTATTTGGGGAGAAAATGGCTCAACCAGGCGATCCCCCCCCCCCAAAAAAAAAAAAAAAAATTTGGCAAAGAAACATTAACAAGAGATCTGGAGTTTCTAGTAAAGAGTACAAATCACCTCCAAAATAAATCGTTTGTATTGTTTTAAATTTTTTTTAAAAAACACCCTCAAAATAATCCTCTCAAAATACTTTAATATTTATATTGAATGGTTAAAGAGAAGGTTGAGTTCTGGGAAGAGGTGAAAAATAATTTGTGAGCATTATTCATTCTTATTATGCAAGTGTGGAAGAACATCAGTTAAGACATGTTCCCTGAAAAGCATGGCTCTTCAAATGCCTTCATATTCTAAATATGCATGTAACATCGTAAAAATCGAGGGGGGGGGGGGCGGCTTTTTACGCCACGTGTTGGTGTAGTCCCATATACATCTTTCTGTGCAAGTGTTTGTAACTTTACCAAGACTTGGCCAAATTTCTTATCATTTTGATGATTCCAGAACCTTGCAATACACACACATTCTTATATGCTAGATGATCAACCTTTTCTGGTCGGTTCCACACCGTTTTTTTCACAATGCAATCGCATGTCCAGAACTCAACTTCATCTTTAAAGAGCTTACAGGGAATATAATTTTGTTATAAAAACCTTCACCATTCACATGTGGTTTTAAATTAGATATCAGGTTTAACTGAATTAGTAGAATACAAACCATGAATTTTGGATCAATAGTTTTGTGGTCTTGTGCAACAAGCGAACAAATCCTTTCATAACTTTCATCAGCTGTTATCCTAAGGTTGGGGAATCCCCTTGTGAAAGGCCACATGACTCTTGTTTCACCATTGTTTCACTTTTCTAATGACTAACGACTTGGCAAGATTTTCGATGGAACTTTCCCATTTCCTGTCCAATAATCGAACAACACATCAAACTACTGTACCACGTCACTTCAGTGCATGAAAAACACTTGTATTGTATAGAACTTGATCAAATCTTGGAAGCGTCATTACCTTTCTTTTTGTCTATTGTTCTGGCGAGTCTGATCACTATTCTGCATGAAGACAAACCATGAATTGTACATGTTTGTACATGTTTATGTCCAGTTCTCTCTTATTATGATAACATGTAGGGGCTGAATTAGTCCATGATTTGTCACTCTTCTTCCAGTGTAAGTGCTGCTTCAAGGTGATGAAGATAAACGCACTCTTTAAGGGTTTAATTCTAGAATTGGGAGATTATAGATTAAAGAAGGTATCGAGATGCATTCATGCGCTAAGAAGTGTATCTAAGTATATTCTTTGTTTCTCTCTTTTCTTTTCAGATTCCTCATGCTCTGCCGTGCAGTGACTATATACAAAATGAACTGAATTAGGTTCCTTTGCACTTAAATCTATTACCCAGATTCATCACGGAGGTTGGATACTCTGAAGGTGGCCATCTTGATTCTTGACTAGCAGAGAGTGGCTGTTCTGCAGTGACTACAGTATATATTTACACAACGTGAACTGAAGGATTTTTGGCACTTTGATCTGTGATCCCGATTCATCAAGGAGGGTTGGATACTCCAAAGGCAGCCATCTTGATTCTCGACCAGCGGTCAGAAGGTATCCAAGATGGAGGACGAGGCCGTCCTACGACCCCGGGCGAAACCCAATCGCCTTGCAAAAGCCAACCCTATCTCAAAACTCTTCTTCCAGTAAGTATGCACTTTCATTCTACAGGACTTTCAGGAAATAATAAAATAGTGTACCATAAAATGGTGACTCGATCCATGCAATTTGTCCTTTCAACATGTAATATCTTTGTGTTTCATTCCTAAATGAAAAATCTCTTGACATGACTACCCAAAAGCACCATTATTCAATGGTCACATCAAAAGACTCTTCATGTTTGGATAAAGTATGAGGAAAGGATATATGTCTTATAGGGCACGTATTGGCATTGCCCCAAACCAAAAAGTAAATGCATATCCAAGAAGCATTGATCTAGATCCTCATGATCAAGATTCATGCTGATATACAATGACACTAAAACCTTTACAATTTGAGAAGACATTGTTAACCCTTTGTGAAAGTTTTTGCGTTTTTTTAGGAAAGCCTTTATTTTTAAAACCATCGGGGCATTCGATCAAGTCAAACAAATTGAACCCGTTTCCCGCTGATCTATAGCACTAGCGGGCGGAGGAGGTGTCCCATGCCGGAGCTATCAGATTTTCCAATTCAAAAGAAGTGAATTGTTTCTTCAATAACATTCTTGCTACTGTGATGATCTCAGGACTCCTTGTAGCCGTTCTTTGAACCACTGAATGGCTTGCAAGTGGGCGGGTCCTTTTGTAATGCTCTGGTAGTGGGAAACATAAAGACTTAGCTTGTGTAAGTTTTGAAGTACCAACCCCTCCCCATTATTTGCCCTAGTTTCCCTTTGCTTTATGTGTGAGCTTCCTCTATGATAAAGTCCCATCTGGTTAGAGGTCCATTGAAAGGACTACATGTACATGTATTTATCAGTATCAATTGAATGAGATTAAAGGGATCCGGTAACTTTGTCTCACATTCTAAAACTCAATCCTGGATTTAGCTCATGCTGCAATGATAAGTAAAAACCTTAGGTCAGTCAGGAACCCCATGAATTTTACAAGCCGAGCGCCTGTCTGATTATCAAGATATTTATGATTGGAAATCGAAACCAAATTTTTTGTTTGCCTAACGGTTTTCATAACATTACAGTCTATTGGGGGAAACGAGTATGGTAAAACCGGTCACTCAAAGATTTTTACTTTTTTGAGGCACTTCTTGATCATTTTGAAGCTCAATTTTTTTAGGGCTTCAATATTACACCATATCACAGACAATGACAACACATAGGCCGTGTATCTCAGATAACATTTTTAAACGATCCCTTTAAAGGCTTTTGACTTGTTGTGAGGGTAAAAATATACGTCATCTTGGCGACTTGGCCTACTTCGAAGTTCGAGCCAGTGGACCGTTTCTCAGAGTCTAACTTTTCAGACCTCCCATTATTATTATAATAATATTACATTCATAAAGTGCCTTTTTTTAGATTTGATTTGATTTGATTTGATTTATTTTCAACTCAAATATGCACAAATTAAATGACATATATAAACCATGTAAAGTGCATAAACAAGAAATACTTGTAAACATTATCATACAAAGCTTACGTTAATTACAGAGAGGAATATTACAACAAATAAGAAAAGATGTGTTTTCTGATATCTCTTGAAAAATGTGTCCTAGAAATAATATACTCTTTGTATTTTGCAAGATTATGACGTTGTCAAGTTGTCTTTTTTTGTTGTTGTTGGGGGTGGGGGGGGGAGGGGGGGTTGGTGAGGGAGATGCAATATTTTCTCTGGGCTTTACATGTATTTACACAAACAATCATACTATACCAGCAAAATGTAATGCTCATATAAAATTGTAATAGAAGTAACAGTGATTTTTACCATAAGCACACTTTGAAAAGATGCTGGTAATTAGATTGTATCACTATACATGTACATGTATATTGTACATAGGAGGTTTCCATACACACGCGTGACAGCATGTGTGTGTTTTCTTTTGATTCACATGTTGTCCAGATTGATTTTAAAGGGGAAGTCCAAACAAATAAGTAAAAGTTTGAGCAATATCTGATTAAAAGTAGGAAATGTTTAAAGTTTGTCATCAGTGTAACACAAATTGGCAACACTGTGACGTATCTTGCAAGGTCCTCTCCAATTTGCTGTACAGAGAATTTTGTAAAGTTGCATTTTCTTAGGTTTTGATGACGGAATACAATGTAGATTGTTTCCATATAGGGGTTGTATAAAAATATTTGCAATTATTGTATTAGGGGTGCATGAGCGGTAGATAATTAAATTTAATAGGGAAAATTAGAAATTTCAGATTTTTTTTTTTAGTATCTAGAGCAAACGGATGGGAACCTCACAAATACATTTATACCTTTGAAATACCTTGGAAGTAGGCATTTAAAGTTAAAAACTTATTCGCCTCTCGTTGACATTCGGATGAAGAATCCATATTTTGACACATGTTTAGTGGCGCTATACAGCAATTGACGAACATGGACAAGCGAAGGACTCCTCTTGGTCAAATTGATCTTTTCTTGACGACCAAAATTTCAACAAATTGGATTTAAAGCTGTTTAGTGACTTGCTCTCCCCAACTACAGAGGAGAGGTTGTTCCATTCATTGATACATCTCTGTGAAAATGGATCCATGTCTAAGCTTCGAGTAGACTTTCTTCCTAACGATCTTGTATCGATGGCCACGGGTTCTATTATCAGTTGGATGGTCAAAGAAGTGTGCTACATGTAGATCCAGTTCATCTAGGCCATGCATTATTTTGTATATCTGTATCATTTGTACATCAATGAGTTGCCAATTTGTGTTTTATTGATAGGAACTTCAACCATTCATAACTTTCTTATGTTTAATCAGAGTTTGCTCAAACTTTCATCACTGACCAGTTCCTCTCATTTTTCTGCTTCTATTAAAAACAACTTAATATCTTTTATTAGGTTGGACTTCCCCTTCCATAGAATCATACAGATTGAGTGTTTTCCTAAATGTGGAGAATATTTGCAGATTGAGCAAAAATATTCCACTTCCTTTACATGTAGATATTCTAAGAGGCCATCTTTATATAGTGTAACATACAGTGTTGTATACCAGATAAAATGGTGGAAATTAAACCTTTACTATTTTATAATGTCATGCCATAAAGCTGGGTTTATACAAGTATATGGCAGTATAACATGAATTAAAAATACCTACTCTTTCACGAGATCTCGTGCATTGACAGTTTTTGTTCCATTTTTACCTACAATGTACAAACATGCAAATGGAAAGTGGAACCATATATCTGTATCCTGTCCGTGAAAGGAAGGATATTGTATTATTATGAAAGTTTTTCAAAGTTCAAGTATTTTTGTTTAGGTTACCGACTGTATTATAACCCTTTGAGGACGTGATTTAACTTAATGGGCTAATAAAAATTGATCACATGCTCTTCTTTAAATTAGCAACAATAACATTTTTCTTTTATTGCTACACTGTACATAGGTCAAATAAAATGTATTGTCCCAAGGCGTAAAATCTAGGTGTAGAAACTTAGTTAAAAAGTTTTTTAATAAGTTGCCAATTCTGATTGTTGCCGATTTAAGGAATTTAAAGCTTATTTTCCTTTTTAAAATTCCTGGCATCAAACATAACATGGTCATGCTAGAAAAAGGGATGCGGTGTGTTCAGATTTTTTAATCTTTCTACTGATGCATTAGGGGGGTGTTTCACAAAGAGCCTAAGTTGAACTTATGGACTTAACAATTATGGAAAGCAGTTAAGGCCCTTTTACACTTTCACGGATCGCATCACGGATCATCTCGGATCGTCGCTCCGGGATCATCCGTGTTATCTCCGGCATTACCGTGTATACACCGGGGAGGCATCCGGCGTGATCCTTGGCGTACCGGCATATCCGGGGAAAAAATTAAGCTTGCTTAATTTTTCATCCCGGAGTTCACGGATGAAACAATCCGTCCTCTTCCCTTTAGGCACCGTGTACCTCCGTGTAGCCGCCGAATACATCCGGGACAGTCCGTGTAGACACCGGGAGGTCCGTATTAACACCGGTTTTATCTGGGTTTGAAATTCTGTATAAATATCAAATGAGCGCCTACAAGCTCAAGTCACCCGTCAACATTCCGGAGATATCTCAATAGACAACGTACTCCTCCGTGTAAGGACCGTAAAAGTACCCAGTAGCCTCTGTGCTCTTCCTTGAAATCCGTGTTAGCTCCGTATGCGTTTCCGGCGTGGTCCGCGTTGCTACCTTGTCTGTCCGTGGAGACACAGTACTTGCCCGTGTATACACCCTGTTCGGAACGTATCCACACTGGCATCGAGAAGAAATCGTGGTGCCGCACGCCGGAACACCCCGGATTAAGATCCAGGATGATCCGTGATGCGATCCGTGAAAGTGTAAAAGGGTCTTTAGCATCTTTGAAAATATTCTGTAAAAGTTATTTTAAAAGGCATAAAATATTGATTCTAATCAAGTAATCATTCATATTTTCTTCTTATTCATACAGCTGGGTCAGTCCTGTGTTCTACTCTGCCTTCAAGGACAAGACGGTACAGACCAACGACCTGTATGAGATCATGGAAGAGGATTCCTCCGACTTCCTTGGCAAGAACTTAGAAAAGTATGTGTATCTTCAAATCAGGGCACATCCAAGCTCTTTATGACTCGGTCACACCTTTGCGTATTTGGCTTGCGTATTGCTGCGTATTTATGGCAAGCGGTTTCAACATTTATTCCTATTTCTTGATATCAAGAAATGATTTTCTGTTGTAAGCAATGGTAATTCTTGATATCAAGAAATAGGAATAAATGTTAAAACGGCTTGCCAATTTGCCATAAATACGCATCAATACGCAAGCCAAATACGCAAAGGTGTGACTGAGGCATTAGTCCCAGACGATACCAATGACATCCAGGATATTTATATAATATGGACTGGCCTTGAGGGAGATACCACATAATATTTCCCAAACTAGACTCATATTGCCCCGAGTCAAAGACGAGGGCAATATGGTTCTTGTGGGGGAAATATATGTGGTATCTCCCGAAAGTTAAGCCATTCAATATTGTTATTATTATCTAAATCAGACATCTAGAGCAAATACATACATGACAATCTCATAGAACTGGAAAAACTTTGTCAAACCAGCACTGTGCATCCCAGCTGCTTGACAAAATTGTTGATACACTGCAAACAGTGTACCCAATTTGGTGTGATTATTATGTCACAATAGAGTACGCGCAAAGTGCGCAGGTTCTCGTATGCATAATAGATGCGCAATGAAAATGACAAAATACGGCGCGGTGAATATGGTCTTATATTTCATGCTTTTTTAACACGTAAAGTCCTTAGGCTTTTTCATGAAAGGTAAATATGGTCTCATATTCCCCGATCAGCTCTTTTAGGATTACAAACAAGTGTAATAATATGATTTTGTAAAACCACTGCTCAGATGTCTGATACGGGTAATAATATCATATATCTCATCATTCAGTAGTCTGCGGTCACAGACTCTGATTTGACAAGGTTACCACAGCTCCCAAAGCCTTGATCAGATCGAGCCTAGAGCTCTGTCAGTCTGTAGCTAGCTGTGTCCAGAGCACCTATAGTAGGCTACAGAGCCTGTTATACTGCCAGTCTAGTACAGGGCCTGTTGCACAAAACTTACCATTGATGGTAACTTTGCCATCAATGGTGATTACCATGGAAACCTTGATTCTGATTGACTGTTGAGCCCTGTTACCATGGTAGTTGCCATGGATGGCAAAGTTACCATCGATGGTAAGTTTTATGCAACGGGCCCTGGTCCTGATTTAGATTTTAGGCAACCATGTGTCCCAGGCACCTGTTAGTGCCAAGCCCTGCATATTTCTTAAAGCCCCACTGTACTACTTGTAGCTAATTGCTCCCTCTATATAGAAAACTTCCCTAATCAATGCCTGTTGGTCCCCCATGATCCTCTTTTTGTTATGTTGATTGAGAGCTGATTTGATGAGATAATCACTTGTCAGTGACCTTGCAGGGAGGTCTAATCCCCCCTGGTGAAACTAGTGCAGATTGGCTTTAAAGGGTTATTGTGTACCAGTGGATTCTAGTTTATTTCTTAGTTCTTCTTCCTCTAGACTGTCACACCTCTGGGTCTATATTTTTTTTTCTTTCTCCCCTTTTTGTTTCGCCTTTCCCCTTTCTGTTTCGCCTCTCTCTTTCTCAGTCTGTTTCGGTCCTTCATATTATTGAATGACTATGAAATATGTATAGATTTGGAAGATATTTTTTTTGTTGGTGATTTTACTTTGTAAACTCCATACATCTGATCTTTGATTAGAATGAGAAGAGTCGTAACTCCCCGACTCATTCTCAACTGATGTATTTGTCCTAAATTGTGAACTACAGGGGGGTGTTTCACAAAGATCCTAAGTTGAACTTAAATATTATGGAAAGCCATTAGCATCTTTGAAAATATTTTGTAAAAGTTATTTTTGAAAGGCATAAAATGTTGATTCAAATCATTCATATTTTCTATCATCAAGGAGACTTCATGTTCTGGATGTGGAATTCATAAAAAGTCTAAAATACTTGAATTTCTGCTTTTGAATATATTTTATTTTAAGGCTCCAATGGCTGTCCATAATTTTTAAGTCCAACTTAGTGTTAAGTTCTACTTAGGATCTTTGTGAAACACCCCCATGGAGTGATTTTGAATAATCCCAAGCACTGGCTCCATCTAAATTATCCTGCTGCCAGTAACCATGCATTCAAAATCATTTTTAAACATGTATTTTGAAAAGGCTAGACACACCATGAATTCTTGTTTTGATATCCTTGACAGGAACTGGGACAAAGAGGTCACAAATTTGAAAGAAAAGGGGAAAAGGCCAAGTCTTGTCCGGGCAGTTATAAAGACCTATGGATGGATCTATGCCCTTTACGGTATTCTCTTTATTTGTGAGGTAAGACAGGTTTTGCTATGGTTTGAAGTTTATTAACAACAACAAAAAGTATGTACATCATAAAACAAAGTATGCAAGTCAAAACAATAAAAGACAAGCTGTGCATAATGTACAAAACAATGAATTAATGCAAAAGTTTAATTAATGCTTACTGTACATAAAACACATATATACAAAAGGTTAAGTTGTTGCTAAAAGAAAAACAAAGGTTAGCACAAGTGCTAGTCGAGATCAGTTTTCTCTGTTCACTATAATTATATCGACAGTGTATCTTTTCATTACTATTTTATAGCATTATACTAGTTCTTACAATTATATTGTATACATTCAAAATACAAAACATTACTAACTGCTAACATAACAGATAATTTATTTGTTCATCAAATAAATTGTGAGGGTATTACAAAATGAATATCTTGTTTGTAGATGATACTTTTGCAGCTAATACAACGCAAAGATGTCCAAACCATTGCTTTGTCTAGCCAGATGTGTTGTAAAATTCTGTTAATACATGTACATGTATGTTACTACAGTCAAACCTGTCTATAGCGACCGCCCAAGGGAAACACAAAAAGTGGCCTTTGTAGACAGGTGGTCTTTGTAGACAGGTTCCTTTAGTACACGATTCAATGAGAAACCATTTTCAAGGGAAACAACAAATGTGGCCTTTGTAGACAGGTGGTCTTTGTAGACAGGTGGTCACTAAAGCAGGTTTGACTGTACTTGTAAAATACAGTCAAACCTGTAATAGTGGCCACCTCTCTGTAAAGGTCACCTGTCTGTAGTGGTCACTGGTCATCCATATTCTCTCCGTCTAGAAGGAAATGTGTGTTGAAAACCTGTCTACAAAGGACACCTTTTTACACCGGCCACTTTTTATGTTTCCCGTTGGTTGCCCCACTAGCCTGGGCCCCGTCTGACATAGAGTTCAGATTGATCCAAATCAATCGCAAGTCCTCGAATCAATCGCAAGTTTGCAGTCTCCTATCTCTTATGTATATAGTTGCGATCGCTATCACAAATATGTTGCGATTGATATCAACTCTAATAATAATGACGATGAAGTTAATAATAATGATAATATGAAATAATAATATAAAATAATAACAATAATATATTTCTGAATTCTACGCAATCATACATTTTCAATTGTTGTAAATCCATTTACTTTCTTATATTATTCCACGATGTAAAAACGATATATATCCGTGTTTCCCTCTGACTATGCCATTGTAAATTTACTAATGTGTATTATCTATTTGTGTATTATATTTTCTATTGTATTTTGTTCATGTGCTCTATGTAATGCCGACAAACTGAATTTCCAAATGGACCAATAAAATTAATCTGAAACTAAATCTGAATGAATTGTAAAACAGGCCCAGGTTTGACTAGATACAACGTGTACTCTCACTCCTCCTTTGCCTATCTATCCATCCATCTCTCCATGCTTATTGTAGGAAGCCCTGCGTCTTGTCCAACCCATCTTCCTTATGAATCTCACCTCCTACTTCTCGCCAAAGAATGACAATGGCGGTCTCATGTCAAAAGAGGAGGCATACTTGTGGGCCATGGCTCTGGCACTGTCCCAGTTTCTTCTGGCCCTGGTCCACGGACCAAACTTCTTTGGGATCCAGCGGCTCGGGATGCAGGTCCGAGTTGCACTCTGTACCATGGTCTACAAGAAGGTAGGAAACATGATTTATCGTAAGAATCTACATTTACTTGAAGTAGTATTTTCCCTTTACATAATCTATATGTATACATGTATATGAGTGTATGTTTGTACGTACATGTACATAGAGTGAAGTGTTGACGTCATCAAAAATCTATTTTTAGAATTTCTCAATTTTTTCTTCATATTCCGAAAGAACATCAAAAATAATGTCCAAATGTCGAAAAACCAATTGAATATGTTAAGTATTGGCTGAGATATGACCATCTGAATGAATATATGTCCTATGGGAACTCAGTGTTATATGCTCTAACTCCTAACCACTAGGAGCCAGAGCATATAACACTGAGTTCCTATGGGGAGTATATATATTCAGATGGTCATATCTCAGCCAATACTTAACATATTCAATTGGTTTTCGACATTTGGACATTATTTTTGATGTTCTTTCGGAATATGAAGGAAAAATTGAGAAATTCTAAAAATAGATTTTTATGACGTCACAGCTTCGGTACTCTATACAGAGTAGTTGTAGTAGATGTGGTAGTTGTAGTGGTAGACTGGTAGTGGTATGGTAGTGGTAATACTAGTAGTAGCAATAGTTGTACTGGTAGGGAAAGAGGTAGTGGTAGTATTACTTAGTACTCCCTAAATTTGAATTGACAACTAATGGTCATTAATTTCCCACAAAAAGGCATTTTCAAGCCCTATAGCTGTTGTTTTTGAGGGAAAATCCAAATTAGTATTATCTTTCAAATGCCGTAGGAATTTAACGTGTTCATTTTTTCTGGCTGCAAATGGGACATTGAACCTTTGAGTAATTCAATGTCTCAGTGTGGGTCAATTTTACTGATAATCTGATCCTGAAACTAGTCTGTACTTCCTAGCCTTTTCCTGTTCATACATGTACCACCTCCTGCTAATCACCTGCTAATCACCAGCTATTTTTATCTTTCCATGGCAGACGTTGAAGCTGAATAACAATTCCCTTCGAGTGACCACTGCTGGACAGGTCAATAATCTGATGACCAACGATGTGAACAGATTTGATCAGGTAAAATCTTCAACCCTTGGATCTATTCTGTCCTTGATATCTCTCTCAGTTTTTACTTTGCCTTTCTATATATATCTCTCTAAAGTTTCATCTCTCTTCTATTCTTATCCCTTTTTTGCTTTTCATGTTCACTTTTTGGAGCCAGAATGGCATTAAGTCAATGCAAAAAATGATTTTAGTTAAAGATAAACTCCAGTACTGGTAAAAAAAAAAAAATAATTCTCACAGAATCAAACGAAACTTACACTGAATGTTCAACATTACAAATAAATGACGTGTGCCAAACAATTTTGGAAGAAAATGTATACTGGCTGAGTAATGAGCATAGAAAGACAAGGAAATCAAGGTAGTACTAGCCCCGACACCATGTGTGTTGTCCCATATGTAGCTTTCTATGTGAGTGCTTGTTACTTTACCAAGACTCGGTCAAATTTATTATGATTTTGACGACTCCAGAACCTTGCAGTGCACACCAATACTTACATGCTACATGATCAACTGTTTCTGATCCTTTCCACACCTTTTCTTTCACAATGCAATCGCATTAGTTACCAGTACTAAAGTTTATCTTTAATTCCCTTATGGCCTCGTTTCATAAAACTTGCTATCAATATAAACATTTCTATGACCTAATTTGCGCTCAAGCAATCAATTGATACGATTTCAGTAGCTTATAACAGTTACTGTAACTTGTTACTGATAACAAGTTTTATGAAACAGGGCCAAACAGTCGATAACCTCTAAATGTACCTCTTTTCATGCACTGCATACATGCCACCTGTTCAGATTAAAGAGGAACATTCCTCTTTTTGGGAGAAGATAATTATCATTTTAATGCAGGTGTTCCTCTTCCTGTACAAATTTGTCTGTAGTATTGAATAGGAGAGTTAGGATTGTTCCTCTTTTTTTTTTAAATAGCATAATTTGTACAGATTTCTGATTTTCAAATGTTGACATGTATGGCACTGTATACACGTGCATTACAGCTTACAAATCATGTGATAAATGAAAATGAAGCAAAACTCTCACATTTAAGTATACATACATTTGCCAAATAGGATGAATAGGTTGTCTGAAATGGACAACCATTTCTCATTCTTTATGAATAATTGGTTGCCTGACGATGTAGTTTAGTGACCCTGGGCCACTCATAGTATTAAGTCCTGGTTTCAGGTTGCTAGGCTCTGAACCAGGATGGTGATCCATTATTTCAAAAACAAAAGGAAAAAAATGATGGTATAAATAACACCTTTTTTTCAATACAAAGGACTTCTCATGAATGTCAAAATCAAGGTTTCAAGTTGGTTGATGTTCAGTGATTTTGAGGCATGAAACTTTCACAAATCCAAATCAATTGTAAAGATCGTGAACATTTTGAGTTGTTGTTCCATTCATGAAATTCATCAATGCTTGATGCATGCAATAGTTTCCTGGTTTGAACAGCATTTAAAGGTATAGACCAGTTTTGGAAATGCCCCCCTCTCAAAAAATGAAATGGAAGCTCTTATTACCAAACATGTGAAAGAATATGTTTTGACTAATATGTGATGATACAAATTTTGCCAGGAAACCGCCTACTAATTGATATATTTGGTAAATTATCATATCTATACAATAGCTATCGTGTAGTCCCATGTACATCTTTCTGTGTACAGTGAAATCAAGGTAGTACTAGCCCCCGACACCATTTGTGTTGTCCCATATACATCTTTCTTTGATTGTTAGTTTGACAGTGATTGTTACTTTACCAAGACCGGGCCAAATTTCTTATTATTTTGATAATACCAGAACCTTGCAGTACACACCAATACTTATATGCTAGATGATCAACCTTTTCTGAACAATTCCACAACGTTTCTTTCACAATGCAAATGCATGACCAGAACTGGTCTATACCTTTAACCTTTCCTTGTTTCTGTCCATACAATGCACAGCTGTTTGTCTTCCTGCATTACATCTGGCTCGGTCCTCTTCAAGGAATCGCCGTCTTCCTGCTCTTGGTCTTCTACCTTGACCTTGGCTATGCGGCCGCTCCTGGATTCGGCATCATGATCTTTCTCATCCCAATCAATATGTGTTTGGGAAGACTGTTCTCCGTTCTGAGGTATGTCGGTGGCCATTCCTTCTTTCCTAAACCCTTAAAGATAAACTTGAGTACTGGTAATGCGATTGCATTGTGAAAGAAAAGGTGTGGAATGGATCAGAAAAGTTGATCATATAGCATGAAAGTAATGGTGTGTAATGCAAGGTTCTGGAGTCATCAAAATCATCATAAATTTGGCAGAGTCTTGGTAAAGTAACAATCACTTACACAGAAAGATGTATATGGGACAACACGCATGGTGTCGGGGCTAGTACTACCCTGATTTCCTTATCTTTCTATGCTCATTACTCAGCCAGTATGCATTTTCTTCCAAAATTGTTTGGCACATGACATTTATATGTAATCTTGAACATTCAGTGTAAGTTTCGTTAGATTCTGTGAGAATTAATTTTCTTTTTTTACCAGAACTCAAGTTTATCTTTAACCCATAGTCTACTAAACTCTTGAATTCTCACCCTGATATAAAGTTCAGTGAAACCTTCTACAAGTAAATAAATTGCAATGGGAGGAGGTGAAAAGAAGTAGCTGCGTGCATCGATGGCCCCAAAGCGTACTTATATAATATTGGATGGCTTTGAGTGTGATACAAGAATATATTGCTCGAGCTATGACAATATATTCTTATTTTTGTATGACACGAAAACAGAGCAATACAATATAATTATTATAATCTACATCAGGCTGACTAGCGAAATAACAAAATTCGATAATCAAGCAATATTGTATCGACAGTTGAAGTTCATGAATGACAGAGCAATACAAAGATAGAAATGATCTGTCATCCGGTTACTGCGCTAAAGATAATAAATACATTGATTTATTGTCCCATTTGGAAGCCGTATTTAGATAATAATCACTTATATTCATGTTTTAATATGCAGAAATGGGAAGTGCAGGAGACGTAAATCATTTTAATTTGCCTCAGTGGTTATTTGAGATGGTTCCCCACGTCCATGAACAAAGTTTTAGTTCTAAGGGATTGTGTATGCATAGTTTTTTGACACTCCTCTCTTTCCTCGGCAGGAGAAAGACGGCACAGTTCACCGACCAGCGGGTCGCCGTCATGACGGAGGTCATCACTGCTATGAGGGTCATTAAGATGTACGCCTGGGAGAACCCGTTCGCTATGGTGGTCAAGAAACTCAGATCGTAAGTTAATGTCAGAAATCACAAAAACACAATCTGGGCTATGTCTCACGAAGCCGTCATAAGTAAAAGTTTGGCGACATCCCATTGAAACCTGTGTTAAACTTAATACACGCATTTCAATGGGATGTCGGTGAACTTGTACTATTGACGGTTTCGTGAGACGCAGCCCAGATAAACAAAGAAATCATTATATGAAGTATTCTTTACAGGGTAGCATAGGTTTAGAAGTATCCTGATATTAAAAGATTTCATATGTTTTAAAGGATATCCCAGTATCCTTGTTTCTCTACATTTCTTTGTAATGAACATTGATTTAAATATACTCATGAACCCATAGCAAATTCTTTGCCAACTTGTTTTCAACATATTATTTCAAATGTTTGTTTTAACATTAAGTTATTGCAAAAATTTGGTTTACCAATCTCATTTAGCAACATGGGCAGCCTCTCACAAGACCGTCATAAGTACAATGGGATATCGGTGAACTTGTACTTATGACGGTTTCATGAAAGGCTGCCCAGGGGTTTATACTGTTTGTTGATCTCCGTCATTTTCATTCTCTCTGTGCCCCAAAATCAGACTCGAAATCAGGAAGATTGTGACCGCTTCATATCCTCTGGCCGTCAACGTGACCCTTGCGCTGTTTGGTAATCGTCTTCTGGATGTCGGGATGATCATCGTCTACACCCTGACGACGGACACTATAGAGACAGCCACCATCTTTGCCATAATCGCCTTTTGTAACGCACTACGCACTTCGTTTCTCCGTATGTTCCCACGTGCTATACAGTTTCGCTCCGAGTGCACTGTTTCTCTCAATCGTATCGAGGTATGGATGCATATTAGAAGCTTTAATCTACCGGTATAAGTTTTTTCCCCCATGTTTTGTTTCTAAACAGAATTCAATGAGAAGGGTTCTTCAACATTTTTATTAGTCTTTTGGACAATCACTGTAACTAGTTCAATGATTCAATTGATCAATTTTCTTTATCATCAAATAACACAATGACAATGATATATATATATATATATATATATATATATAAAGTGTAAGATATACAGAGTCTGTACAAATATGTGATTAAGAAAAATGGAAACTAAAAAGTTTGCTAAAATCTTGTAAGGCATAGTTCCCAAAGTATACTCAATACAAATTATTAATTAATTTTTATTGCAATTTGTATGTTTTGTTCAAACAGGTTTCTATTGCATAATATTTGTTTTATAGGACTTAGATATTTGTTCAAAATTTCTCATGTCTGCACCATGGATCAGAAATGGCCTTCCCGGCCCCATTTCACAAAACCTGTCATCAGTGACAAATGACATTTTTTGTTATAAGCTAGTGAAATCCTTGCTTCTGATTGGTTATCAGCCGATCTGTTACTGATTTTTTTTCTTCATTTGTCATTGAAAACAGGCTTTGTGAAACGGGCCCCTATTCTAATCATTGCCCAGATAGCAGTAGATGTTTCACGAACATACTTCTCCTCGTTGGAATAATTTTTCCTGACTATTCTGTTATGCAGATCTTGCAGTGAACACTTGGAGTTCCAGAATAGTTCTTTTCTTTAAAAAAAGAAGCAATTCATGCTAATTTTCTGATGCAGACTTATAGGGATATTTGGAAGATTATGGTTTGCTATGGGTCAACATCAATTCGAGGGGTCAGTGACACAAAGACGTAACTCCATTTTGGCCATTTTGAGAAAAAGTTGTTTATGTGTCATTGACTTCAATGGGATGTTGGGTGGAGTTAAGTCTTTGTGTTTCTTGGAAAGCCCACATTTTTCTGAACATTTTGATATTAAATACTCATTTTGGCAAAATATGGAGTTACGTCTTTGTGTCACTGAACCCTCGATTTGGAAAGTTATGGTTTGCTATGGGATAACATTATGGTTCTTATTTGTATCAACAGAAATACCTACTGCTTGAGGAGAAGGAGAGAGTCGAGGGAGGAAACGATACTCAAGGGATGGAGAGAGATGATGGGATAGTCGCAGATAATCTTACTTGTTCGTGGGAAGAGGTAAGTGTAATTTAGCAAGTTAAATAATAATAATAATAATAGTCTAATAGTCCACTCCAAATTTTATTAAACCGAAACGGAAATTCTTTTGCCCAATTGATCGTGAGCCCGGCAGCCACTGAGCAGCGCCAGATCGAAGTTGCTCTATCCCTTATTGTTGAACGCCAAACAAGGTAGCAACAACTCCCATCTTTTAACGTCTTTTGGTATGACGAGGCCGGGGTTCGAACCCACGACCTCCCGGTTGTGAGGCAGATGCTCTACTGACTGAGCCAACACTCCGGTATATGTCCTAATGGCTCTAATGGCTCTAATGGATACAGTTTAAGTGATGAACTATTCTATCAAAGAGTCAATACAACATCACTTGTTCTTTTAAAGCCCCACTGCACTACTTGCTCCCTCGATATAACAAACAATGCGTAATCGGTGACCATTGGTCCCCCATGATCCTCTTTTTCTCATGTTAATTGATTTGATGAGATAACCACCTTTCCAGTGACCTTGCATGCAGGGTGGTCTAATCTCTCCTGTACACTAGTACAGATGGGCTTTAATTGAAGATGTCATCCTTTTGCTTGTGGAGAGCCAGAGGGACATTATCTCTGTGTTAAAGTATGTGAGTTACGGGATGGAGAGAGATGATGGGATAGTCGCAGAGATTCTCACTTGTTCCTGGGAAGAGGTCATCCGAAGCATGTTAATGCCTTTATGGCTTTCCGAGGGCAATTTCATAATGGATCCAGTTTGAGTGATGAACTAAACTATCAAAGAGTCAATACAACATCTCACTTGTTCTTTAGAAGAAGTAGAGCTACTTTCTTGACCAGAAATGTGTTTCAAAGTTTGTCAACACACTTCTGGTCATGAAAGGTGAAATAATCCATCTGGATAAAAAGGATTAATCTCTTGCTGAATAGACACTCTGGCTATTCATTGTCACCTATCTTTGCTCCAGTGATCTTGAGGCGGCAGACAGCAATAAACTGTGAATAATCACTTTGCTGGAGAAAGACCAATGCGCCCTAAAAACGATTTTCAACGTTAATTTAAACGCTGTTATTTTTGTGTGTTTAATTTTTCGCGCTGAGCGACCCCAAAACATATTGGCTGGTTCTTAAATACGCGTCGCACCAAATTCAGCTCATTCAGAACACGCATAAGAAGTCATGTTTATATTTTTGCAGGTTCTAAAATTTGCGGACACTGACTTTAGTGCGAAATCCGTGAAAATTAATGTACCACAAATATTTCTGCGTTTACAGTAACTGATGACTTAAGGAAGTATGCTGAGCATATCTCACTCTTCTTATTATTCTTCTACTTTTTCTTTCCTTCTCTCCATCACAGTGCATAGGGACGTGTTTGTAATGTGCTATTATAACTATGGTAAATTATTGTTATTATTACTATATTTACATTTTCTTGTGCTTGTGTTTTTGTTTTTGTGTAGGAAGAGGACACAAGTCAGCTGAAAGACATCACTTTCAGAGTCAAGAAAGGGAAGTTATTGGCCGTCATTGGTCCAGTTGGCGCTGGAAAGGTATGAAACACTAAATAATTGAAATAAAATACTATTTTCAGTCAAGAAAAGAGTATTTCAGGGTCATGAAAGGGAAGTTATTGGCTGTTATCGGTCCAGTTGGAGCTGGAAAGGTAGGAAAAAATAGATACTTGAAATAAGATGCTTTTTTTTGTGGTTTAATCGTGAAGTCAGTAGACTTGACTTCTGAATGTATTATCAATGACAGGTACATGTAACCTGGGCATCGTCTTCTAAAGAGTTGTGATCGATCCGAATCAATCGCAAGTCCTTTAATCCTCTAGTCCTCTCTTCAATCACAAGTCTGCAGTCTCCTATCTCTTATGTACATAGTTGTGATTGATATCAATTGCAAATAAGTTGTTGCTAATAATAACTCTTTATAAGATTGGGCCCTGTTTGTAAGTATACTTTGGCAATATTGCAAGGATTGTAATAATTGAAATTATCAAACTGCTTTAGACTGTTTTTTATTATTATTAGTGTTTGATTCATCACAGCACAAGGCACACACTCTCCACTTTACTGGGGGCATTCTTGCCAGTCACCGTTTTACTGTCAAACACATGCTTATCAAACCACAATGATGTTTGCAGCCTCCCGGGTTGCAACCTAGGTATTGAGATGCAATGTAGATAAAATGCCTTGCTCATGGACATGATGTCAATGCCATGCCTGGGCTCAAATCCAGGACATCCTTTATGTGTCACCATCATCATCATCATCATCATCATCTTCGTCATCGTTATTATCCTCATCAATCTCATCATCATTATCATCATCCTCCTCATCTTCATCGTCATCACCATTATCCTAATCGTCATTCTCATCATTACCATTATCATCGTCATCATTCTCATCAGCACCATGCATCATCATTCTCCTCATCATCATTCTCATCATCATTGTCATCATCTTCTTCTTTATCCTCATTATTCTCATTCTCATTATTGTTAGTATTCATTATTATACCAATGACCTCAGTACATTTCACCATCCCCCTCCCTCTCTATCTCTCTCTTTTTGATCCTGTAGTCCTCTTTGCTGATGGCTGTCTTGAAGGAGCTTCCGTCTCTCAGAGGATCGATACAGACCAAGGGGCGCATTGCCTATGCTTCTCAGCAGCCCTGGGTGTTCGGTGGGACGATACGAGAGAACATCACGTTTGGAAAACGCTTCTCCGATACCAAGTACCGTAGCATCGTTAGAGTCTGCGCACTCACCAAGGTATGCGTATATAATTTTGAATGCATGTGTGTGTGTGTGTGTTCGGTTTTTACAGATGTGTATTAATTAGATATGATTATTTACGCCTGGGGACCGACGTTTAAACGTCACCATCCGAAAGGCGTGACTGAGTTTCGAACCTGCGTCCTCGGCTGAATCAGTTTGTAACTTCCATTGTTAGCTGGATTACAGGCGCGTGCCACAACGCTTAGTTATTTAAATGTTAGCATTTAAATGTTAGCTATTTATACTATTCATGACTCGACAGTTCAAAACCACCTATATATTGCAAACCTGACAACCAGAGTAAATGGGGATAAAAATGTGATTCCTTAATTTGAATAAATGTTGTTGATTATTCTTAGTACAATATGTTAAGTTGTTTTGAATGGTCTTGACAAGTATTATACTTGAACATCATCAAAATATGTGACATCTCTAATCTTGGAAAATATACAAAATAAGATATTGATTCTACCATTTTCTTGTGGATTTAGAGCTGGTGTGATTGTAAAAGTGGGAAGCTCTGCACACTGAAAAAGTGAAATCAAGTAGGCTTGTGATTTCTTTTTTCAAGATTGTTAAATCCTCTGCTGTTATAGTAATCTAAGATGAATATAGAGCCTGAGCTGATATGATGTATTCACTCAACCCCCTCTCCCTCACCTAAAAAAAAAAAAGCGATAATAAAAGGATGATTTGAAATATGCAAATAGAGCAAATTGATAATCAAAACTCTTTAATGTTTCATGAAGAAAGAAATAAGATAGCTAGGAAGGTACCTCTTTTGAATTCTCCATCAATATTCGCATAATGTGTATGTATGCATACGTATGGGTGTGTTATTTTTTTTAGTTAATGGTAATGGATAGTATTCTCGAAAGCAGACTAACTTAAGTCCAAGGTTTTATCCACCGACTAAGTATGGAATGCCAAGTGTCCATATGAATATATTTTTGAATAATTTAATTTGTCACTAAATTAAAATAAAATGTAATAAAATAATTATTAAACAACAATATAAATATGATATAATTATGTTATCTTTTTAATTTGGGGACATATCAAATTATTCAAAAATATATTCTTATGGACACTTGGCATTTCACACTTAGTGGATTAAAACATGGACTAAAGTTAGTCTGCTTTCGAGAATACCACCCAATGATAATTTTCTAAGGATGTTTGTGGATGATAAAACATATCAATATTATATATGCCTCCCTCTTCAGGACATAGAGCAGCTTCCTGACGGAGACATGACGATGGTAGGAGAGAGGGGCGTGACCCTGAGCGGAGGGCAGAAGGCAAGGATCAACCTGGCGAGGGCGCTATATGATGACGCAGACATTTATCTTCTGGATGACCCTCTCAGTGCCGTGGACAGCGAGGTCAGCAGACACATCTTCAACAAGTGAGTGGTCAAGTGGAAATTTCTATTAAAAGATTTTTTTTTTAAAAGATGTTTATACATGTCATTTTATATATGGGTTATCTTGTCTGTCTGTCTCCCTCTGTAGCTGTTGTTATATTGAAAAAACATTATTACTTTTATAATATACTTAATGTAATTTATGTAAATTATAGCATTGATTTTTCCCCCTTTTTCATTAGTCCACCTCTCCCTCTCCTTTCTCTTCTCTGCTCTCTGTATGTCTGTCTCTCTCTGTGTATCTCTTTCCCTTCTCTCCCTTCTCTCTCTCTTCCTTTTCTCTCTCTCTCTCTCTCTCTCTCTCTCCCTGCTTTCTCTCTTTAGCCCCCCTTCTTCCTCCCTCCCCCTCTCTCTCTCCCGCTCTTCAATTTCTCTTTGCTTTGTCCTCATCTTGTTAATTGCTCCTTTTTTCACCCTTCCTTTCTGCATTATTTTCTGTATTTTTCTATCCATGCTCTCTCTGCATGTACTTCAATTTATGGATATGTCCTGAAAATTCTGGAATTCGTCAGAGCATTGGCAATATTTTAAGTCTTTGTAGTCTGCTATTTCTATGATACCACTTATTCTTTGATGCTAATATAGAGTACCGAAGCTGTGACATCATCAAAATCTATTTTTTAGAATTTCTCAATTTTTTCTTCATTTTCCAAAACATAACATTAGGAACCAGAGCACTATAACACTCAATCCCATAGGACATATATTTATTCAGATGGTCATATCTCAGCCAATACTTAATATATTCAATTGGTTTTCGACATTCTGACATTATTTTTGATGCTCTTTCGGAAAATGAAGAAATTTTTTGAGAAATTCTAAAAATAGATTTTTGATAACGTCACACGTCACACCACTTTATAAATGTTCATGATAAAGATTAAATCGTTGATCAACGTTTTGATACAGTGTATGAATTTTTTTTCCCTTCTCAATCAGGTGTGTTATGGAATACTTGGCTGATAAACCACGCATCCTGGTAACCCACCAACTTCAGTTCCTGGGCCAAGCTGATCAGATCTTGGTCCTTAAGAAAGGGGTAGGTTTTAGCGAACCTCATTTTACATACCGTAATTAACGTTGTATTAACCGCACCCCTCTTTTTCGCTTTAAAAAAAAAAAAAAAAAAAACACTTTCATTTAACTGCGAAGTGCAGTTGAATGTGTAAGATCATTAATGTAAATTAAAAAACAGGACCTAGGATAGAACCTTGTGGTACGCCGTGTGTAGGAATTATTATTATAGACTACATATTGAGATCTATCAGAAAGATTACTTTCAAACCAAGATGACAGACAAATTTGAGTGTTGTTCTAGTTTCTGAATGGTGAGTCAACACACTGATTACTTTTTTTTTTTTTGTTTTTTTTTGTTGTACCTGTTTATAAATTGAATTTGAATTTTTTTGGCGGCAAAAAAGTGTGGTTAATACACCATTAATTATGGTAATAATAATAATAATACATTGAAACCTGTATATAAAGACCGCTCAAGGGAAACATGAAATGGGTATAGGCAGGTGGTCTTTATGAAGGAACTTCAGTACAGATTTCAATGAAAAACCATGTTCAAAGGAAATCACACAAAAAAGTTCTCTTAATAGACAGGTGGTCTTTCTATACAGGTGGTCGCCAAAACATATATTTGGAGTGTAAGAAGAACACAAGCTATATTTACGATCTTGTTTTAAAGCCTGTCCGCACTAGTTTGGCCAGGGGGATTTATAGACCTCCCTGCAAGGTCACTGACAAGTAGTTATCTCATCAAATCAGCTCTCAATTAACATGAGAAAAAGAGGATCATGAGGGATCAACAGGCACCGATTAGGCATTATTTGCTATTTAGAGGGCGCAAGTAGCTAAAGTAGTGCAGTTGGGCTTTAAAAGTAGATATGACCATTACTCTTTTGTTCTTTGGATCAGGGTCAAATGGAGGCTGTGGGAACCTTGTCTGAGCTTCACGAGAAAGGCATCGAGTTCTCCAAGTTGATGGAGAAACCTGAGGAGGAGGAGGAGGAGGAGGAGAGCATCGATGATGTCGATACAGATGCAGTTTCTCTTGTCAGACTGGCGTCAGGGTCATTCAAGAGGAGTGGATCAGGACGAAAGAGTTCTACCAAAGTAACGGTTGGTACTGCACTTTTTTTTCCCCTCACGAGGATGAGTTTAAAGTAGATATGGCACTGGTTTTTTTAACTATGACCAAATACCTAAATGGCCCTTTGAGAGCCTGTAACTTTCCAAAGATAAAGAACTAGAAATCAGTAACAACTTATTCTAGTAGCATGGACCTAGGTTAACCTCCCATAGCTTAACGAAAAATTTTCATCGTTGCTTTATGCGCATGAGGTATCCCTGAACAGCAAATTGTTTACGGAATTTTGTAACAAAATTGACATGCCATTTTGGTCAGAGCTGAAAAAAATATATAGCCACAAACAATATGTTTTTTTTTCTATTGATGATTAATGAGCATGAGTGGATCTTAAAGAAACTTAACAGTAATCTGAATCAACTCCCCTATTTTAATGGAAAAGTGCAATTGAAAATGGCGTTTCGGACGTTACATTTTCCGTAAACAATGTAGACCCTCATTTAACCCACTAGAACAACAAATTAATGAGATTGTATATGGTTTGAGTGAGTTTATTAGTTGCTCCAAATGATTATATTAAAAGAAAATGTAATTTAATTATAGTAGCGCTTACATTAGAAATATACTCAAAATTTGAAAAAGTCGTCTCATTTTCCGTAAACAGTTTTGTAACATCCGAAACAATTTTCAAGTTGAAGTAGCAGAAAATATATGAACAGCAGGATATATCTATCATAACATTTTGTTAACATCTCATGGCAGCTACCCACCAAAACAAAGAAATTTGCAATACATTACTACAATACTATTTTATAGTTAAAACCACTTTTCCGTTAACAGTTGTAACGTCCGAAACAAATGTAACGTCCGAAACAAAAAATACCAATAAAATGATAATAATCCATATTTTAAGGTATCTAGAGTGAATAAATCATTATGAAATAAATTATTATGAGTCTTAACACAAGTCAAAACACAAATCAGGTCTTTCAAATCCATTATTTTTTTGTAATCACAAGAATGGTGTTTCGGACGTTACACAATTTTATTGTTAACACAAAGTCGACAAATTTCACCTAATTTTCGATCATATCTGCAAGTTACCATTTCACAATGGACACTCCTGTTAAAAGCACTATTTTGATGATTTTATTCAGATTTAAATATAAAAATGTGTAGAAATATGATGCCAAAAATCAAATAATCCGTAAAATATCTAAATTTTCTGCAAAATTGACTTATAAAACATAAAATATTGAAGCCACACTTTGTGATGCAAGGCATGGCTGACTGCTTCAGTATATCCTTAATTGTAATTTATCAGAAAAAATCTCAACAAAAGTGACTCATAACAAATATTCAGACACTTTAACAGCACTTTCTGGTATGCTGTTAGCACGTTTCGGACGTTACATTAAACTGTTAACAGACATTTTCATACTTTAACTAGTTCAAATGAGGGGCAATGATAGATGTGAGAATAGCAAATTTCATTTGTTCAACCTCTCCTTTTGCTATAAACATTGGTGTGTGTTTGCAAATCATGAGGTTTTCATTTTTATAGAGGTTGTTCCAAATGATGTTATATAACCCAAGATTGTATGGTCAATTTACACCATCTGGTAGGTTACAAAAATAAAAATCACCCACTTAAGCAATACCCAGTGTGCATGGTCATGACATGGATATGATACAGGTATATGAAGTTGATAAAAATCAAGCAAATTAAAATGTTTTTCTAACAAATTTATGAAAAATATGTATTTTCATCTGAAAATACATTTTAAAAAGGGCACTCAGTACATGTAACTAATCTATGTAGAAAGGATTAATACTGCCATTATCCAAAACTGGAATTGGCATTTACACTTAATAATGATAACAATTTATCAAGCAATTTTATGAAATTGGCTTGCAAACTACATTACACATTTATTGGTTGCATACATGTACAATTGATGAGCACAAAGGCTTCCATTATAAAACAATAATCAGTAATCGGTATCCGATACCTATTATAGAAACTTGTACAACATAATGTTGACATAGCTGTAGATCTGCCAAATTTCCAAATGACAAGACAATGGATTACCAATTTGTGGGGGTAATTAAAGCGTGAACATGAAAATAAGGTGTAGCCTCTTCAAAATTAATTAATTTATAATTTTATCCTTTCATTGGATGAACTACCCTCAAATGTACTAGCCTTACGTACAAATACTTTTCAAATGCTTGACCCTCATAACAAAATGTACATGTTAATGATCATTTCATGATCCTAAAGATATAGTAACTTCCTCAAATTTATGCAAGAATATCGGGATGTACAATGAATTAGGATTCCCATATTTCTTATTACTTAAATGGCTGGGGATACTTTTATATACTTTTATTTGTTAAAAGTATTTTTGTAATGTTTTGCTTACACTGTACACACTGTACATGTATGTGATAGTGATATTATTAAATGACACACTACATGAATCTAGTTTTAGGCAAAGTACAAAGCAAGCCGATTAAACATCTATGTTGTAAAGTTTGAAGAAATTGATGATCTGATTGAAATGTTCACATCTTGTAACATCCGAAACAAACTATAGCATATATTGTACACTGTTGTTCATAACCTGCAAAAGAGAGTATGTTTGTAACTGAATTTTCTAGGAGTTGTGATGACTACAATTGCTATTAGCTCCATATTTCACTTTGTTAGATCACATAAGCATTTTTAACTACACGTTCCTGAAATGAACAGTATACCTTACATAAATTGAGTAGTCGATGAAGACAAACTAGGTGTATGTGCAAAACTAATTAAAACTACACAAGTTTTTCAATAAATGTTAAAGAAATATTTTTCTGCAAACAATTAATGTAACTTAGGTCAATAATACCTAAAGAAAAGCAATTAACTTGAATAAAGTTATGATGTTAACAGTGTGTAACGTCCGAAACACCAGTGGTGTGACATATGAAAATTATTAGGCAATGCACTGGTTCCCCAATTTTTTTGGATGTATTTAACTTAGATCATCAGTTGTTATAATAAAATAAGTTTGACCTA
This sequence comes from Strongylocentrotus purpuratus, assembly GCF_000002235.5. NCBI lineage: Eukaryota > Metazoa > Echinodermata > Echinoidea > Camarodonta > Strongylocentrotidae > Strongylocentrotus > Strongylocentrotus purpuratus. The sequence goes on from NW_022145610.1 coordinate 20,153,642, forward strand.
AGAAAAAAGCATTTTACCTAATGAAATAAAAACTTTTTATTGTCAAAACCCTAATTTGGAGCTATTTTTCACTTTCAAAGGACACAAAATCTGTATTTTTCAAGATAGAAACTCAAAAATTTGCATGAATAATCTCTGAAACATATTCTTAAAGACCCAACATATTTAAAGGTGTAGTTAATAGCAAATGAGTTTAATATCACAGTTATAAGTTATGCTATAGTTCACAATAAAATTGTAAAAACTCAAAGTATACATATCTGGTAAATAAATAAGGAGATAGATTAAGGTCCAGAATTTGCATTTCTCAAAAATATGATTAGTCCTGATCCTAAAAATAGAAGTTTGAAGTGAGTAAACATAATTTCATTTTGGACCCATTTGTGGACACATTTGGTATAAGTTAAAAAAACCAGTACCATATATCATTAATATAGTTTTAAAAAATATGAGATTTGAATATTACAGGCCTGATAATTACCTGATATAAATCGTTTTCCTGATTTATTTATTTTCCAGATTCCTGATTTTTTTTTTCTTCCCAATTTTACCCCTTTTTTCCATATTTTTCCCTATTTTTCCCTATTTTTTCCGAATTTGTCCCAATTTTCTACTCGAAAGGGGGGGGGGGGGGGAGGGAATGTTGTACAGTGCCATTTTTCTTCCCTGAATCCTTTTTTTTTTTTTTTTTTTTTACTCAAGGGGGGGGGGGGAGGGAGTGGGGTGGTTAAGGTGCTCACTATCACTCCTGATATAAGTAGAAGATTAGAACACCCAGAAAATAATATGAATGTTATTAAACTGAAAATATGACAAGAGAAAGAGAAGGAGAAAAACATGTAAGCTAGAATATTTCTTGTCCTAGACTATGTCAAGCTACATGTACATGAATTTGTGATTGATTGATGTTTTTTTTAAAGATGTGTAGAAATCGATTTGTGGAGGCAAGATAGCTCAGTTGGTTGAGCAGTGGTCTCATAATCCGGTGACCCGGGTTCAAAACCAAGTCGATGCGCTAGTGCCCTTTGGTATGGCATTAATCCTCATTACCAGGTCTCTCGGAGAGGACCTAAAGTCGTCAGGTTGCTTACTAACAAGCATTTATTCTTTCTTAACAGTCGGGTAAAATAACCACCACAACTAAAACTGGTAAGCTTTTCAAGAAGGAGACCACTCAAACAGGAAGCATCACCTATAATACATACATCAGGTATTTCCGAGCCGGTGGAAATCCTTTCGTTCTATTCTGGATGATCCTGTTTCTTCTAGGAGCACAGGTCTGTGGAAATATTAACAAATTACCAGTTTAACGTTGTATTAACTTATTGACTACTGAATTATCGTATTTTGATGGCAAAACTTCAACATAAATTCGCAAAAAAGCAGAAATATTTGCCAAAATGTTCAAAGTTGAAGTGCATTCCCGATATCTATCCAGGCCGGATCGATATGATAATTTACCAAATATATCAATTAGTAGGCGGTTACCCAGCAAATTTGTTATCATCACATATTAGTCAAAACATATTCTTTCACATAATTGGTAATCAGAGCTTCCATTTAATTTTTTGAGGGGCGTTTCCAAGTCTATACCAGAGCATGCTGAATTAATTGTTTTAATATGTAAGTCAATTTTATTCAATATATCTTCTCCACAAATCAATACAAATGATGATAAGAACATAACAACCTATAACGTAGCAATGCAGTAAATTTAAAAAAAATGGAACATCAATAAAAGGTGTAGTACAAAACTACAATAGTTATTGTTAACCACGATACCCTTTTGTTTATTTTCCTTTGAAGGTTATGTATCTGTTGGCAGACTTCTGGGTCGGTTATTGGGCAGACTTCGAAGAAGCTAATCATGAGCCGGTGAGTTGAGATCTTTCATTCATTCCAACACTTCTGTTTCAAGCGATAAAATGGTATTTATTTAAAATCAAATCTTCAGTCCACGGCACCTGTATGACTGTTTCAAAGCTTATTACTATTTTACTCATTTCACTTTAATTTATTACCCTTTTTTTTCTTTTTCTTTTTCTTTTGCTTTGTATTAATCACATAGCTTTGGTTTGTCTTTTCGTTTCATTGTAAAGTTTTCATTATCTTTACCTTGTATTTTTTTCTGTTTTCTAATTAATTTTGTAATATTTTTTTCATAGCAGGGAGCCCTTTTGAATCAGGCCCTCTGTGGCATTGAATGGTTCTACTCTGCTTTTTAAAGAAAACATAAATAAATATATCTTAACAACATAGGATGTATATGAAAAAGCAATAGAATCGTAGAATATAAATTAAAGTTATTTCTGCAATCTGTCATTTCTGTATTTCTTTTTATAGCTAAAACAACAGTCCTAATAGTACATAATATATAATTACTATGTATGAGATATATGTACTTCTCCAAAAAGTACTCTCATTGCAGAAATATTTGAAGTTAATTCTATGCCTTGTTTTTCCTTTTTTGTTTTGAAGCTGGACAACTTCTACTACGCCATCTTCTCCAATTTGAACCTGACTGTAGAGCAATCTGCCGGTGTCTACGGTGGTTTGGTGGGCGGCACCATGCTGTTTGGAATCATTCGAGCTTTCGTCACATTCCAGGTCATGATCAACGCGGCAAGGACCCTCCACAATCGCATGTTCGGTTGTGTGACAAGAGCCCCCATTCTCTTCTTCGACACCACCCCTACAGGTATGTTAATCAGACTATTACTTAGGTGATTACAATTACTTAAGGTCGATTCAAAAACTAATGGTCGTTATTTTCCCACTTGAAGCCATTTTCAAGCCCTTTCGTTCTGAGGGAAGTTCTTAATTAGTATTGTCTTTCAAATGCTGTTGGAATTTAACCTTAAAAAAAATGTTGGCCTGCAAATGGGATGTAGTACCTTTAAGTTTATCTTTACGTATCCCTCATTTTCTTTGTGTTCTATAGGAAGAATCCAGAATCGCTTCACCAAAGACATAGGTATCATGGATGACCAGCTGCCGCTTACATTCTTTGACTTCATACAGGTAAAATAGTCGTTAATGGAATGAAACTAATTTCCTCTTCATGGCTTCAGGCTTTTGATATATCCTCGTGTCAGCAGAATTTTCTTCCATAAGCAGGTATCATTGGCGAAAGAATATATCAACAGCCTTTTCAGTAAGGCTACTACATGCTTTTACCAAAAGCCTTCAATCATGAATAGTCGCTCACCGTGGGAAAATACCCAGAGAATATCTTCTTTCCAGTTGTTCTTTTATTTCTTCCATTATTCTTTCAGATTCTTTCCTAGAATTCTGTCAAAGTTATAGGTTTATTCAATTCAATTAAATTCAAGGTTTATCAAAAACATGTGTCGTAGCCCAATGGCTGAATCGGTCATGTGTACAATTAAAAGGCTCATTGCATATTCCAAACATAAAACACAGTTACAATTGATTTATCAATATTGGAATACCGGTATATATAGTTAATATGGTATGGTTTAGGGTTAGAGTTAGGGTTGTACGTTGACTTCATTTTAGATTCAGGGTTAGGTATAGTGTCTATTCCAGGGTTGAAGTTAGGACTTTGGTTTGATAGTGCAGGATATTGAACTCGGAGAAATTGTCCCTTGAGCACATGTACATGCAGTACAACTGTACATGGAGTACCTGCATGGATGTGGAATATTTGTGAATGTTTATGAAATATAGCCAGTAGGTATGTATTCACAATGTGTTGAAAAAAATCAATATGTAGGCCTATGCCATGTAGGAGTGTCTTGACCAAGTGGTATAAAGTGCTTGACTGGAGACACAAAGGTTGAGGGTTTGAATCCTGACACGGCACTAATATCCTTTGGTAAGATATTAACCTGCGTTTGCTACTCTCCACTCAGGTGTTAAATGGGTACCCGGAAGGATGCGACCGTCATTGTTGGTCAAACAGTTTTTGAGCATCAAGTAATGCCTGGCTGTAGGATTGTGCACACAGTGTGTGTGGGCAAGTATTGAATCCAATGACCAGGGTAATAATCTATTTGTAAAGCATTCGGAGACATCATAGAAGTATTAAGCGCTATATAAAAGCAGAAAATTATTATTATGCACGATGAAAATCATATTATTATCTGTGGCATCCTCTTTTTTCCCCTTGCAGATATCTCTCCAGATTCTGGGTACTGTGCTGATCACCTTGGTGATGGCCTGGTTCACCGTCTTTGCAGCGCTCCCTCTCTTCATCATCCTCATGCTACTCACCAAATATTCCCTACGAGCTACGACTGCTGTCAAGAGACTCGATGGAACAAGTGAGAATTCTTTCTCTCTGTCTTTTGATCTATCTATCAATCTGCCTGTGCCAATAGCCATTATAGTCGCAAGGGGGGGGGGGGGCTTGGTGGTCACCCCACCCTCTATTATTCTTGATTATAAGTGAATTTAAGCAAGGCACATTTAAAAAAAAAAAAGTTTTTCTTCTTGAGCTGAGCCTGATATGTTGATTGATCCATTTATCTTTTTGTTCCTTTATCAAAATTTGTGGATATGTTTGTGTTTTAAATCATATATTACTACAAGTAATATCTTTATTACTTGATCAATCTATTGATTTATTTATTGATATATCTATCTATATATCTATCTCTCCATTCGCAGATCTATTTGACTATCTATCAACTTTCTGTATATTTAGCTGTCAATTAATCTATTTATTGATCTATCTATCAATCTTTTTTTGTGAGTGATCTATCTATTTATCCATTATCTACTTGGTTTCGTCACCTCTTCTTTATATACCTCTATCTGTATATCTAGCTTTCAATTGATCTATTTATTGCTCCATCTATTGATCTATCTTATCTATCTATTTATTTACTTGGTTTGGTCTCCTCTTCTTTTCAGCTCGGAGTCCAGTCTTCTCCCACACGACTGGCTCCCTCCAGGGTCTCTGGACCATCAGGGCCTACAAGAAAGAGGGGGAGTTTGTGCATCAGTTCCACACATATCAGGACCATCATTCCGAGGCCTGGTTCATGTACATCGCCACCAATAGATGGTTCGGTCTTCGTTTGGATCTCCTCGTTGCGGTCTTTATTTCATCCGTCGCTTTCATCTGCGTTGGTTTGCAGGAATGTAAGTTACTGCCCAGAAATCATTTGCAGACATAAAATTACCAGCCCCCCTTGGCTCAGTCGATAAAGCGTCTGCCTGTCGAACCAAAGATCTTGGGTTCGAATCCCAACCAGGCAGATGACTGAAGCCTGCGTTGTGTGTAAACGTGCCCCTCCCCTTGTTTCATAGTTGCAGGCTATATTAAGTGGAAAACGCTCTGTCCCTCAGATAGGACGTTAAATGGAGGCCCCTTGTAGAGAAGAGTCACTACCTTTGCAAGTTAAGAACCCACTGCACTATTCGTATATGAGTAGGGGAAACCCCAGTGTAGTGGTCCACCTGCACACCCCAGTTATAGTACGACAATACTATGTAAAGAGGGATGTACTCAAATGGACGAAGAAGACTCAAAAGGAAGATGAACGGGTTTAACAACGTTCACACACACACTTTTGATATGCTCTTTTCAGATCTGAATTTGGACGGTGGTCAAGTGGGTCTCATCCTGACCAACTGTGTTGCCCTAGGAGGTGTCTTCCAGTTCTGTGTTAGACAGAGTGCTCTTGTAGAGAATCAGGTAATTCAACAAGAATAATCCAGAGAGAGAGTCGATGCAAGACTACTTGTTTGTTGTTCTAAGAGGCTATATTTGAGACTTTTGTTAAAAAATAAGTGAAATTTCTTTAGTACAGTTCTTATGTCTTTTCATATCTTTATCCATGCTCCTTATAGTCAGGTGGCTTAGCGTCAAAATTATCGATTATCGTTACACGGCGGACAAAAGCGCCATTTTTGGTACAGGGCTTCCTTAGGACCTACTGAACGATAATAGCCTAGGAGCCCTCGGTAAAAATTTGATATAAAGGTGTGGGGGCGGGGGCGTCATCCCCGAGCCCCTAAATAATATATAAGGTAAAATAACATTGAATTGTTGTTGTACGAATGTAATTTTTGGTACAGGGCTTTTTAGGACCTTCTGAACGATGTTAAGGTTGAAGCCCCCCCCCAAAAAAATGTTTATAGGGGTGATTTGGGGGCGGGGGCGTCTTACCGGAGCCCCCATATTATATATCATGTAAGATCACATTGGTTTGTGGTTATACGACAGCCTGCTTTTGTACAGGGCTTCCTTAGGACCTACTGAAAGGTAGTAGGGTAGGACCCCCTGGCAATAATTTCATATAAGGGTGTAGGGGCGGGGGCATCATCCCGGAGCCCCCCAAAAACTATAAAGGAAAAAAAAAAAAAAAAAAAAAAAAAAAACTTTTTTCTTGCACGAATGCAATTTCTGGTAAACGCTGTTAGGGTTGGAGCCCCCAACAAAACATTTATATAGGTGTGTTTTGGGGGCGGGGGCGTCGTACCAGAGCCCCCGTGTTAGATATCATGAAATATCACATTGGTTTGTGGTTATATGACAGCCTGTATTAGTACAGAGCTCTCCTAGGACCTACTGAATGATATTAAGGAAGGAGCCCCCGGCAAAACAATCACATACGTGTGAAGAGGGTCGGGGCGTTGTTTCGGAGCCCCCGCATTGATTTTTTTTTAAACCTTAATACTTTGCATACTCTGGGGTAAAATGTTGCCAGTTGCCAGTAATTAGTCTTAACAACAGAACACGCTCATTTCAGGTGGCTAAGCGTTACTATCAACTAATCATAGCCTAGGACCCTTTCGAAAGTTTTGAAAAAATCATGTAAAACACAGAATTTTCAAGTTAGCCGACATTTGTGAATGATAAAAAGGTTAAAATGGTTACGAAATATTTGTGTAGAGGCCACTGATCAAATTGAATCCAACTTTGGATAAATTGCAATACTACAAATGGACCTACAAGCAGTTTTACCAAAGTAATTATTGAACCATAAACCTATATATAATGGGTACTTAATGTGATGAGCCGTTAGTTCCTTGAGAAGTGTTGTTTTATAAAATGTTCACAAATTTTATTTTTTCCCTTCAATTTATCCACTACTCTGATAATTGCCTGTTTTTGTTGTTTGAGTTTAGATATTTCCAGTCTCTATAAAGAGTATTAACATGTAAGACGTATTCTGAAGCAGACACTAAGCACATATTGATGAGTGATGGCGTTCTTTGTTCTTGTCCATTCATTTGTGACCTACTTAATCTGAAGTTCACTAATCCAGCACATTATGTATCAGGTAAGAAAAAACCTTATTTTTATCAGATTTCTATCCATAAACATCTTTATTCAAATAGAGAGATAAGGTATCATTCTTTACTTGTTACATTCTTTGATAGTTACAGACTATATGACAACTTTGTGGTTTAGTGTCCTCCTATACAAAACTGATTTTAGAGTTGGAAAGGTCAAGAAAGTTTAAATGATGTGCTGTGTGTGCATAGTAAGTGTGTTGGATACACATTGCATAATAGTTGAGTAGTTGGCAGTGCATGCGCCCAAATTGGGACTGTGCAGTGTGTTGAATTGCATAGGGGTAGATTGGTATGAATATGAATGATTGTATGTGTGTGTATGTAAATTTAACAGGCGTGCTTATGAATGCTTGTGAGTTCATGTCTTTTTGTGTTATGTTGCCAGGGAACTCATTGATTGTTAATAGGGTGAAAAGTCTATAATTAAATAAACAGTTGTGAAAGAAAATCAAAGCATTGATGAGTATAGATGAAGCAGGGCAATGGGCTAGACAGATTGATTATAGTTCATCATCATTTTGATGGAGAACATTAGGCTTAACTTGTCGAGTGTTACTTTGATACACACATAATATGTAGCTCTGCTCAGAAAAAAGAAGGTAACATATGAGACATGAATTAATGAGCCAACAGCCTGAATTCATTGAACCTACATCCTACTAAATATTGTAGTGGCCTCGGACACCTTTCATAGTATTCCAATACATTTGTTTCTTTTTAGGGTGTGACTAAACATGGAGCTAAATTGGGATCGCTGTGTGATTTGCCAGCACGACACTGCTGAACCCTTGAAGTGTCCCTTAAAGAGTCCTAGGACAAGTGTTGACAAGGCATGTGCCTACACATCATTCCTGACCAACGTAGAACAGTTCAGGAATATTGGTGCTCTTCCTGTGAAACTCTATTTTGGGAGTGATGAAACTGTTGACAATTTTGTTTCTCATTCTGCCTCCTGGCACAAATCTTGCCATTTAAAGTTTAACAATTCCAAGTTGGCAAAGACAAATAAGAAGAGAGAGCCTAACCCTGATGGTGAAGAGAAAAGGCCCAGTAAGCGCAAATCACTAGATGTTCAAAGGTGTATATTCTGTGAGAAAGGTGAAGAAGAAAATGTTCTCCATGAAGTTTCAACCTTGGATACCGACAAAAATATCAGGGACATGATCACAGAGCTAAATGATACCCTGCTTATGGCTAGAATAGTTGGGGGAGATCTAATTGCAATGGAGGCAAAATACCATCTGACATGTCTGACCAAGCTAAGAAATCGCTACCGTAGTCATACCCGCAAGGCAGGCCAAGCAGCTGAAAACACAGATGAAAAAATGAACGAGTCTCGGGCATTTGTGGAACTGACCAGCTACATTGAGAAGTCTGTGGATTCTGGAACTCTCCTCTTCAAGTTGAATGAGGTTCACGATCTGTATGTGACTCGTCTTAAAGAACTGGGTATCAAGAAACAAGTCAACAAGACCAGACTGAAGGTTCGTTTGCTAGGACGCTTCTCAGAGGCACAAGAACAGTATGCTGGGAAAAACACTGTACTCATTTTCAAGGAAGGCATGCACAATATGTTGAAAGAAGCTCTGACGAGTCGAGACTTCTCAGCAGACGCTGTTATCTTGGCCAATGCTGCTACAATAATAAGAAAAGACATCTTTAACCATCAAGGCTTCAAATTCACTGGTTGCTTCCCGGAAGAATGTCAGGAAGACTCACTGCCCTCAAGCATCAAGTCTCTTGTCTCCATGATCTTGAATGGTCCCAACTTAAAACATCAAGACAAGCGTGACTCCCAGGCTTGCCTCACAATCAGCCAGTGCATCACTTACAATACAAAGAAACGGTCATCTGATACCACTGTGAAGACCAGACACACTCTGGAGCGTGAACCACCCCTCCCAATCTATATTGGCATCAGTATGCATGCACTGACTAGAAGCAAGAAGCTCATCACGCAGTTGTATCACTTTGGCATCAGCATTTCTTATGACAGGATTATGGAGATTGAGGAATGGATCGCAACTTCTACCTGTGAACGCTTTGTAGAAGATGGAGTGGTGTCTCCGGCTAGCCTCCGGAAAGGTGTGTTCACTGTTGGCGCCCTCGACAACCTAGACCACAACCCGAGCTCAACCACTTCCAAAACATCATTCCATGGGACTGGAATCAGCCTTTTACAGTTGCCTACCAAGGCCAAACCTGGCGAGAGCAGAGCACCTGTTGTGATACCACCTTCTGGAAATGAAAAGCATGCTCTTCCTGATAGCTACGCCTATGTACCAGCCACAGCTTTGAAGACAACTGCTGTTGCGGTGCCAGAAAGTGAAGTGTTTCCACTCGAGAGGTGCTTAGATGCGGCCAAAGCAGGGGAACACAGTTGGGTAGAGCATTCACTGCCACTTCTAGAGACAAAAGAACTCATCAGTGGAGATACTATTTCATGGGCTGCCTATCATGCCTCTAATCAACCTCCGGTAGAAGACCCTCCAGCACAATGTGCACTCCTTCCTCTCTTTTATGAGAAGTCTGCAACTCCTGCTATGATTAAGCATGGCATGGATGTCGAGAGCCAAGCTGTCGAATTTCTGAACCCAGGACAAATCCCAGTCACGACATTTGACCAGCCTCTGTTTGCCTTGGCAAAGTTTGTACAGTGGAAATGGCCAGACACTCATGGTGAGAAAGTGCATGTGGTTATGCTAGGAGGTCTGCACACAGAAATGGCACTATGGAACACACTTGGGGATGTCTTAGAAGGTTCTGGCTGGACCACAGCCCTCACAGAGGCAGAGGTAGCGTCATCTGGCACGGCCGATTCGTATCTGAAGGCAGCACACTTAACTAGAACTAGGCGCGCCCACCAAATCACTGTCTTGACTCTGCACAATCTTCAGAGTGAGGCTTTCATGCACAGCGACGGCCCCAAAGATGAAGAATCTTTCACGGCTTGGAAAAACAACATGCAGAAGAGAAGTCCTACTTTCATGTACTGGGACCTGATCATGAGATATGAAACCCTCATTCTTATCTTCATCAGGGCTCACAGAGAGAAGAATTTCCCTTTGTATGTTGAAGTCTTGGAGGAACTCACACCACTGTTCTTTGCCTTGGATCATGTGAACTACTCACGGTGGATGCCAGTTCACATCAGAGATATGAAGTCTCTGCCCGACACTATCAAGGATGAGTTTGAGAATTTTTCTCACTGGGTCCTTTCCAAGACAAGAAACAAATTCTCTGCAATCCCATTTGATCAAGCTCATGAGCAGGAAAACAAGATCGTGAAAGGTTCTGGTGGAGCTGTTGGACTCACAGAAAACCCTGTGGCTTTTCGACGATGGATGCTTTCGGGACCAGAGATGTCCAGGCTGCTAAAGCAATTCGAAGAAGAATACCTTCCTGATGATGACACAGAGATCCCGGAGAACTTCCAGCATCATGAGCAGGGTCTCTCAACACAGAAGACCTTCCAGCGACAGGTTGTCAGCCTCTCCGATACCATCAGACGAATGGGCAATCCCTTCTTGGATGATTTCTCCGAACTAGTAACTCTTGACAGTCGCAACTGTGCGGATGAATCAGTGGTAGCCGCATTGCACACATTGGAGGATACAGGCAGGAAACAGTACAAGAACTTTGTCAAGAATGTGCTTGATGTTCGCAGCCACTCCATCCATGACCCAATCAAGAGGAATTCTCTAGCACTATTCAGTAAACCTAAACGGAAGGTAACATCTAAGCAGGGGAAGAAGATCAAAGTGCTTCAAAACAACGTGGCACTCTTCGGCCAGTTGTACATATCTATGCAGAACCGGGAAGGTGACTTGGCAGAGTTCTTTGCACATGAGATACAGTCCTTCCCTCCTTCCCTCTCAGACTTTAACAAGCTTCATTTGCCCAGCACGAAGTCGGACCTGCTGAAATGTCTTGAGCAACCTGGTCAATCAGAGCCACCTTCAACCTATGACTGCAAAGTCCTGGATGGTGCCGTCATCGTACACTGTCTGCCCACTACCAGCGTCAGCACATTCCATGAGTATGCAGACAGGGTATTCATCCCATACCTGGAGAAGCAGCTTCAGGACGCCATGAGGTTGGATGTCGTGTGGGACACATACATTCCAGATAGCTTGAAAGAATCTACCCGGGAAAAGAGAGGCAAGGGTGTGCGCAGGAAAGTATCGGGTGAGACCAAACTACCAGGCAATTGGATGGACTTTCTCCGTGACCCACTCAACAAGAAAGAGCTGTTTGCCTTTTTGACTTCCAAGATTGAGGATTTCAACTTGCCGCCAGCCAAAGCTGTATATGTCACATCCGGGAAATCTGTGGCATCCATTGGTACTGGCATCCCCATGCAAAACTGTAATCACGAGGAGGCGGACACTAGAGTTGTGGTTCATGTGCTACATTCTCTGAAACACGGGGGAAAGACTATCCTTGTGCGAACTGTGGACACAGATGTTGTAGTAATCCTTGCTGGCACATTCCATAATCTGATTTCAACTCAACCTTTGGCTGACATCTGGGTGGCCTTTGGCATGGGCAAGAATTACAGGTTTTACCACATCAACGCCATCTACTCGAGCCTAGGGCAGCAAAAATCACGTGCATTACCCATGTTCCACGCATTTTCAGGTTGTGACACAACCTCTGCTTTCAATGGCAAGGGCAAGAAGTCAGTTTGGCAGGCCTGGCAGATCTATAAAGACGTCACACAGACATTTGTGTCTCTAGCCGACCATCCTTTCCAGATGCTGGAACTCAACGACGACTCGTTCCTAAAGCTCGAGAGACTGACTGTTATCCTGTATGACAAAACCAGTCCTTTGAACTCTGTCAACAAGACAAGACAGGAACTCTTCTGCCATAAGAATCGAGCAATGGACAAACTGCCACCCACCAAGGATGCACTACTCCAGCATGTCCGCCGTGCAGTGTATCAAGCGGGAATCTGGACGACCTGCACTCAAACACAGCCAGTGGTTCCTTCTCCAAAGGACTTTGCCTGGACCAAAATATCAGAGTCATGGGTACCAGTTTGGATGACAATTCCAGAGATTTCCAGATCATGTCGTGAACTTATCAGATGTTCATGCAAAGGTGACTGCTCCAACTGCAAATGCGGCAAAGCAAATTTGGACTGCTCACCACTTTGCAAGTGCAGTTGTACTACATAGAACATTGTAAACTGTAAGCGATTTTATTATTAAACATCACTTAACAATCCCACATACTTAGAAAATTGAGAAAACTATGAAAGTTTCTTTTACACTGCAATCCATTTCAACCACATGCAATGCTCTAATCTCCGTGATGTGAGATATAGTCATGAAAATTAAGAATTGTTTTTTTTTGCTGAAACGCAAGTTTTATCTAGTTATTGAGAACGAATGAATGTTTACTAAAATGGGTGATCAACTTTAACTTCAAATCAGAAAAGCAGACACTGATCCGGGGAGGTGGTGGTCAACGCACCCCCCCCCCCCCATGGATTATACATGGTATGTGGTAAACGCTTGGAATAAGTGCTAGAAAGCATACTGCGCATATGAGTTTATTTATTTCATTTCTTTTGTGAACAAAAATCTATTGGGCCTGAACCCTCTCCTCCCGCCTTCTTAAAACATTCCGGGATCCGCCCCTGAAGAGGGTGGATTGTTATTGAAAGTTGAATAAAAACGGTATATATAATAATTAAAAATGTTTTGTTATTTTTATAATGTCCAATTATCCAAGAGTCACACATTTCAATGATTACTTTGGTGAAACTGCTTGTAGCTAGGTCCACTTGTAGTATTGCAATTTATCCAAACTTGAATTGAATTTGATCAGTGGCCTCTATACATATATTTCGTAACCATTTAAAACTTTTTATGATTCTCAGGAATGAGTGGAATTATGTCACAAATGTCAGCTAACTTGGAATTCTGTGTTTTACATGATTTTTTTCAAAAATTCTGAAAGGCTCCTAGGCTATGATTAGTTGATAGTAACGCTTAGCCACCTGACATGAGCGTGTTCTGTTGTTAAGACTTATTACTGGCGACTGGCAACATTCTACCCCCAGAGTATGCAAATTATTAAGGTTTAACAAAATCAACACGGGGGCTCCGAAACAACGCCCCGACCTTCTTCACACTTATGCGATTGTTTTGCCGGGGGCTCCTTCCTTAATATCATTCAGTAGGTCATAAGAGAGCCCTGTACCATAAAAGGCTGTCATATAACCACAAACCAATGTGATCTTTCATGATATCTAACACGGGGGCTCTGGTACGGCGCCCCCGCCCCCAAAATACACCTATATAAATGTTTTGTTGGCGGCTCCAACCCTAACATCGTTTAGTAGGTCAAAAAAAAGCCCTGTACCAGAAATTGCATTTGTGCAAGATTTTTTTTTTTTTTTTAACCTTTATAGTATTTGGGGGGCTCCGGGATGGCGCCCCCGCCCCTACACCCTTATATGAAATTGTTGCCAGGGGGTCCTACCCTACTATCTTTCAGTAAGTCCTTGGGAAGCCCTGTACAAAAACAGGCTGTCGTATAATCACAAACCAATGTGATCTTACAGAATATATAATATGGGGGCTCCGGTACGACGCCCCGGCCCCCAAAAATACACCTATATATTTTTTTTTTTGAAGGGGCTGCAACCCTAACATCGTTCAGATGGTTCTAAAAAGCCCTGTACCAAAAATTACATTCGTACAACAACAGATCAATGTTATTTTAACTTATATTTTATTAAGGGGCTCCGGAATGCCGCCCCCGCCCCCCACACCTTTAAATTAATTTTTTGCCGAGGGCTCCTAGGCTAATATCGTTCAGTAGGTCGAAAGGAAGCCCTGTACCAAAAATGGCGCTTTTGTCCGCCGTGTAACGATAATTTCGCTAAGCCACCTGACTATTAGTATTTAGGAGGAATGAACAGAAGAGGCTGTGCAAAAAAGGGAATTTTCTTGTTGTTCACAGAAGCTTTTTTTAAAGGGTTGTGTAAACAAGAAGGGGGGGGGATTAATTCTTCACTTAATTTTTCTTTTAAAGGGAGATAGAGAGCTCCTTTGCAACTTTCCAAAGTCTTTGCTATGTTTATAGTTGAATAACCTGTCGTAGTATCTTCAGCAATATAATGGTTAAATAAGAAATAAATACACTTTTTAAGGTAGCTCACCGATTGAAATGGCACGAAAAGACATATTGGTAGACAAATACATGTAATGCATAATCATAGAATCAAATTCAAATTTCATGGCATAGAGATAAAAACATATCACTGTGATATAGACCGAATGAAATCCATCTGCAACCTTGATTATCGTAATACTATCAAAGCTGTCATTCTGATGTGTCATGTTAATACAACTTATTATAATTCACTGCTATCGCCAGCAATTACCGGTATGCCTTTTGCTGACCAGATGCATCTTTTGTGCCACTATATTTTGTAATTACCTGGGACCCGTTTCGCAATGCCTTTTTTCAATGACAAATAACAAAAATCAGTGACAAATCTGCTGATAACCAATCAGAAGCAAGCATTTCAGTAGCTTATAACCCAAATTGTCATTTGTCACTGATGACAAGTTTTGTGAAATACACCCCTGATGATTCAATGTGTATGATTATCATTCAGATGACGTCTGTGGAGCGCGTGGTCGAGTACACCCAGCTGGATCCTGAGGGACCGCTGGAGAAGCCTGACGCTAAGCCTCCTCTCGGCTGGCCATCCAAGGGAGCGATCTCGTTCGATGATATGTCTCTGGCCTACTCCAAAGAAACCCCCAAGGTGCTCAAGGGGTTCTCGTGTGAAGTCCATCCGAAAGAGAAGGTTAGTAGACATTTCGATTCATATGATGGTTACAATGATGATGATGATGATGATGATGATGATGATGATGATGATGATGATGATGATGATGATGATGATGATGATGATGATGATGATGATGATGATGATGATGATGATGATGATGATGATGATGATGATGATGATGATGATGATACAGTCAAACCTGTCTATAGCGACCGCCCAAGGGAAACACAAAAAGTGGTCTTTGTAGACAGTTGGTCTTTGTAAACAGGTTCCTTTAGTACATGTTTCAATGAGAAACCACTTTCAATGGAAACAAAAAATGTGGTTTTTGTAGACTGGTGGTCACTAAAGCAGGATTGACTGCACTACTACTACTAATAATAATAATTAATAATAATAATGATGATAATGATAATACAACAACAACAATATTAATAATAATAATGAAGAAGAAAGAAAAGAAGGAGAAGAAGGAGATGAAGAAGAATTTGGTTTACCCATGGAAGCCTCTTAGCATATATTCGAACTACAGTTGGAGCCTTGGTCATTAAAATAACTACAAATGATATTTGCTCGCCGCTACTGAAATTGATTAATTTCCAAAGCTTAAATCATTTTTTGATTGATTGTATTTTATTTTAAATTGTATTTTAAAAGGCCCTCTTTCTCGCATACAGCTTTCTATTTATCCATTAAGTGATCCAGAATTTTGTATTGTGCGAGTTACAGCTGTAATGTACCATTTTACATAAAATTCACACTAAATACCTTCGCTCTCTAAGTTTGGATATAAATTTGTTTCTTACGATACTGATGCTACACTGTATTTAAAGCTAGTTTGACCAGGGGGATTAGACCTCCCTGCATGGTCACTGACAGGTGGTTATCTCATCAAATCAGCTCAATTAAGATAATAAAAAGGGGATTATGGGAGACCAATTACACGCACCGATTAGGCACTGTTTGCTATAAAGAGGGTGCAAGTAGCTATAAGTAGTGCAGTGGGGCTTTAAACCATCAACATGTCTTAATGAATATACTTTCTTTTGTTTTCTCCTCTTTTATTTTAATCTTTAGATTGGAATAGTAGGCAGGACTGGTGCAGGTAAAAGTTCTCTGATCACAGCGCTGTTTAGGCTCGCAGAGCCCATGGGTAGTCTCCGAATCGACGACATAAGAGTCACTGATCTAGGCCTGCATGAGGTCAGGAAGAACATCTCAATTATTCCTCAGGTATCTATAAACTTTGACCTTCCTTTACTCTGCCAATGTTTAATTCTCTCTTTCTATGACTTTTCTTCTCCTTCTTAAAAGCCCTTTACTATAAAGAGTTGTGATTGATTATAAACCAACTGCAACTTTAAATCAATCACAACTGTGTACTTAAGGGATAGAAGTTGCAATTTATTTCAAGTCCTGATTGATTTGAATCAATCACAACTCTTTATAAGAAGGGGCCCAGTTTTTAAAACAAAATTTTTTTTTTCCCTTTTTTTTCAAGGAAATCTCACACTTACTACCGTGAATCCAAAAAGAGTTTGTCTATATCCTGTGAAGATTATTACAACGAGAAGTCTCTACATTATTTAATATTCAACCTCCGGCACCTCACAACACACAACCATCAAACAGCAAAAGTCTTTGATATTAAAAAACACACAAAGCTTTACCCATGACTGTGTTGGTTTATTGAACCTCCCATTCACCAACTGATGGATACGCATACATTTACATAATCATGAATATGTATGTAATTAACAATAGCTAAGGGTTGTAAAACAAGATATAAAGGAGTGTGTCCTTTCTTCATTTCTTGACACAATTACCTGGATCACATATTTATTTATTCATTCTTCACCAGGATCCTATCATCTTCACTGGATCTCTCAGAAGAAACCTGGATCCTTTTGGAGACCAGTCAGATGCCATGCTATGGAGTGTCCTGGAAGAGGTAAGCCTTAAAGGTACTATGTCCCTTTTGCAGCCAACCTCAAATTCTGTAGAACTTTGCAGGAATTATGAAAATGTCATGTATGTCCTATCTGTGAAATTTAAACGTTAGCAGTGTCCTCATATTCAAATTATGCAAGGAAACCCGTTTACTTATTAGACTTCACTGTCAGACACTATTGAGTGACTGACTGGCTTTTTTTCTTCTTTGGTAATAACATACATGAAAAGAGTTGTAAAGGGTACATGAGCATTTGTCTACATCAATAACCCACTTCTTGTGATGGCCAAGATCAAACCGACTGAATCTTTGTGCAGCATAAAACGTATGACCATTCGGTACAATTGTCTGAAAATCAAGTCTATTACTTTTGGGCTCTATAGCCCTAAAGTCGATTCGACAACTAATAGTCATTATTTTCCCACTTGAAGACATTTTCAAGCCCCACCTTTTTTAGGGAAGTTCTAAATTAGTATTATCTTTCAAATGCAGTTGGAATTTAACTTTTTCATTTTTTTGGCCTGCAAATGGGACATAGTACCTTTAACACTTTCGCGGCAATCATTCTACATTTTGTGATTTGGTTCAATAACTTTTGATTCAGACCCCTAGAAAATATATCACATGGGGGGTGTTTCACAAAGATCCTAAGTAGAACTTAACACTAAGTTTGACTTAAAAATTATGGACAGCCATTGGAGCCTTAAAATGAAATATACTCAAAAGCAGAAATTCAAGTATTTTAGACATTTTATAAATTCCACAACAAGAATATGAAATCTCCTTAATGATAGAAAATATGAATGATTTGAATAAACATTTTATGCCTTTCAAAAATATTTTTACCAAATATTTTCAAAGATGCTAATGGCTTTCCATAATTTTTAAGTCCAACTTAGAGTTAAGTTCTACTTAGGATCTTTGTGAAACACCCCCCTGGTAAAGGAGACAGGAAATAAAGGTTCTGCACACACAGCGTCTATCTTTGTTGAATGAACATATTGCATTTGATGCTCGGAATTTTGTTAATGAAAATAAGCATTAAAATCCTTATATTGGCACCATGTTAAGAGGTTCAAAATTCATTATCAAAAATTGCCATTTTCAACTTTTCAAATAATTTCCTTCTCATGCATTTGTTTTTAAGTGAAGAACAACATGTGATCAATTTAGCTCTTAAAGCAGGACTGCACTACTTGCGCCCTCTATATAGCAAACAATGCCTAAGTGTTACCCGTTGGTCCTCCTTGTTCCCCCTTTTCTTTAATATGTTAATTTAGAGCTGAATTGATGAAATAACCATCTGTCAATTACTACGCAGGGAGGTCTAATCCCTCCTGGCCAAACTAGTGCAGATAGGCTTTAAAATGAACCCTGTTTTGAAAGGGTTAAACATCGAACTCATAATGTCCATCATTATATAACATAGTTTCGCTGGTACCAAGATATTGATTCTTTATTCAACTCCTCTGCAATCAAGGTTCAGTTAGAGCGTGCGGTGAAGGAGAACCCCGCCAAGCTAGAGATGGAAGTAGGAGAGGGTGGGTCAAACTTCAGCGTGGGGCAACGTCAGCTGATCTGTCTGGCCAGAGCCATTCTCAAGAAGAACCGTATTCTCATACTGGATGAAGCCACTGCCAATGTAGACCCAAGGTCAGTTTTCAAGTTTACCACAGCAGTGTTTGTTTGTTGCTGTTTTTTTTTTGGGGGGGGGGGGGGGGGGGGGGGGGGGGGAGAGGGATTTATATCGTCACAGCTAGTATTCTGAATATAAAGGGATTGTGTAACTTTGTCTCAGATTCTGAAACAAAATCCTGGATTTAGCCCATGTTGCAATCATAATTATAAACCTTTAGATCAGTCAGGAACCCCATGACTTTTACAAGCCTGTCGCCTGTCTGATTATCAAGATATTTATGATTGGAAATCGAAATCAAATTTTGCGTTTTCCTGACCGTTTTCATAACACTACAGTCTTTTGGGGAAAACGGGTATGGTAAAACCGGTCACTCAAAGAATTTTACTTTTTTGAAGCACTTCTTGATCATTTTAAAACGCATTTTTTTAGGGCTTCAATATTACACCATATCACAGGCACTGATAACACGTAGGGCCGTGCATCTCAGATTTACCAAGTTGTCAAACGATGCCTTTAAGTTTACCACAGCATTTTATTTGTTGGTAGGGGGGGGGGGGGGGGGTTACCTCATCACAGCTAGTATTCTGAATATCACTTCAGCATTAAATGTTAATGTATTTCTTCCTTTATTTCATCTTTATCATTGTAAACTAGAACCGATGCTTTGATTCAAGAGACCATTAGGACAAAGTTCAAGAACTGCACCGTCCTAACCATCGCTCATCGTCTCCATACCATCATGGATTCAGATAAAATCATGGTAAGTCTTCACCCTAATACCTTTGCCTTGAGCACCAAAGAAATTAAATAATGGGCTGTTAATTCTTTGAGTGATTAATAGGCTTATATCTGGAATTGGGAAATACAATAGGCGGTGTCACACACAGGCCAAAAATCCGGATTTTTGTTATCCTCTTAATTGCTGTCTGTCATCAGTTATCTCTTCAAAAATCCTCTAACGAAGCTAGAAAATTCTGCCTTGAAAGGATTTTTCAAGGGATTTTTCAAGGGATTTTTTTGTGTGACACTGCCTGTTGTGAAATTTATTCATTCGAAATACATTGAATGCTGATTGTAGTGATGAAAGAATTGGCTGAGACTAAGAAGAATATGACATTCCAAATCATCATCAATGTTTGTAAATTGAGTTGGAGAGAAGGGAGAAAGATGGAGGGGTGGATCAAAATAAGTTTAACAGAGGGCTTGAGAGATAGAGAGAATACAAAAGAGGGAGACAGAAGTAAAGAGAGATGGGGGGAGAAACAAAGAGAGAGGGAGAGAGAGAGAAATAAAGATTAATAACGTAATGTACAAAATGTGTAATGGAGGGACCTGTCTGGAAGATGGCAGTGAAAAAAGTCTACATATTTAAAGCATTTTGTTTTCCAGGCCTATGTAATGTGCTTTTGTCAGTTTCAGCGAAATGAACTTTGATTTAACAGATTGATAACTCAAAAGCTCAAAATTCTTGTGAAGAAATACTGAACTTTTGAATACATGAGGAGAGAGTATGTTGGCAAACATTTGTGTTCAGTTTTGTTTAAAATTAAAGGTAAAGACCAGTTCTGGTCATGCGAATGCATTGTGAAAGAAATGTTGTGGAATCGATCAGAAAAGGTTGATCATCTAGCTTATAAGTATTGGTGTGTACTGCAAGGTTCCGGCATCATAAAAATGATAACAAATTTGGCACAGTCTTGGTAAAGTTACAAGCACTGTACATGGAAAGATGTATATGGGACTACACGATATCTATCCAGTCCGGATAGATATGATAATTTAATACCAAATATATCAATTAGTATGTGGTTTCCCGGCAAAATTTGTATCACCACATATTAGTCAAAACATATTCTATCACATGATTGGTAATAAGAGTTTCCATTTCATTTTTTGAGAGGGGGGCGTTTCCAAAACTGGTCTTTACCTTTAATGATGATTTTTCTTTTTTCTTCTTCGAGCACAGGTCCTTGATGCTGGTGAACTGGTAGAGTTTGATCAACCGTATGTGCTACTTCAGAATCCCAACAGTACTTTCAGTAAGCTTGTAGATCAGACAGGGAAGGCGGAAGCTGCAAAGCTAGCCAGGATCGCTCTGGAGCACTACAACGCAATGTAAGACCACAATAATGATAATAAACCTTTCTGATACAGCGCATATCACAGAAAAAAGGAAAAAAAGATAATAGCAGACATGAGGGAAGAGAAGAGAAAGAATAACTGCTTTTACCACACAGCTGTTACACTTGATACCCAATTCAGTTGAGCTTTTGAGGGCATGATTTCTTAGTGATGGGTGCGGGTTGGGTGGGGTGGGGTGAGGGGGGCAGTATGTTTCAGTAATTTTGTGGATTAGACAGGGAAGACCAAAGCTGCAAAGCTAGCCAGGATTGCTCTTGAGGACTACAACACAGTGTAAACCTATACACATGTTGCCTTTAAATTCTGATCAGAATGGTCCATTTGAGAGCACGCTTTCATCAGGTTTCCAGCTATCCTGGAAATCTGGGAAAACAGTGAATAAATCTCTTTTTCCAGTCATGGAAAAGTCAGGGAATTCAAGAAATATCACCTAAATGAGGAAAATATACAGGAATTTCATTGGCTCAAAGAAATAAATCGGTCTTAAAAAAGGTGATCGTGTCCAAACAGCGTATCCAATGGTAGCTACGGTGGCTTATTACAAGTCATTGAGCACATTCAAACTAGAAATAACAAGAGAAAAAAAAGGAGGAGAGGGGGGAAAAGGAAGCATGAAACCTGGTAATATGGTCCTCTTCCACACCCTTCCTGGCAGGAATTAATTCCTTGAAATGCTAGAGCACCGTAATGGCAGCACAGCTCAAGCCAAGTAATAATCTCCAAGTTTGGAAGTGCTTAGTGATTAATAAGGGCTATATAAAAACTTATTATTATTATTATTATTATTCCTTGAATTAGTCAGCTTAAATATTGGTATTTCATCCAGCAAGTAAGTCCACTGTCCCCTCATTTTCTGGACCCAATTTTGGTGTCATGTGAATCGTGTAATCCTTGATTGTTGCCTGGTATAATGTGTATGTTTTGAGATGTAATTCTAGTTTTTGTTTTACTATTTTCCTCTTCACAGTGTAGCTGAGAACACCTCAAAAGTTGAACCCAAGGTAAGATATATTGTCTGGTGATATGCTTCTTATCTTTTTCATAATTTGCACTTCAAGTGCAAACAGGACAATTTTGGTTGAAAGAAGCAGCTTCAGTACAAGAGTTGTAAATAGGCTAATAGGCTATTTAGGCTTGTACATGTATACTGAAAATGTGAAAAAAAGTACAGTGTGGCAAACCACAGCTTTGTTCAATGAGTTAACCAAAGCAAAGAAAGAGTTAAATTTAAAACCAGACAAATTATTGGGAGATGTTGTCAAAGCAAATGTCTGGAAGGACCAGGCAAATCTTCAGAGATGCCAACCAGTACGTTTAAATCGTATTTAGTACGATAATAATTTTTAAAACCCATAAAAACAGCGGAATCACATAGAAACATGTACAAGTAAACCACTGCAACCCCAACAACAACTTTGCTTTATAATTTTCTCATTAAATTTTATTAAAAGAGCAAACATTTTTCTATAATTTTACTGGCCCGGGGCCGACGGGCCAGTAGTAGGTGTCGAGTTTTCGTGAAAGTCTGATTTTTTAGGATACTCAGTCTGGTTTTTTTGTGTCGAGAGGTTGGAATATCTGAATCTTAAGTACTAGTGAGGCCCCGCAAAAAAGATCATTAACGTCATATACCAGTATATCATGTGGGAAATTTGTATTGGTTTCAGAAAGGATATTTTATTTTATAGGATCTGATAACTATCCAGACATATTATCAAAAGCTTCCAGAATGCTGAAAACATATATTGATAATAACTTTACTATCATTATCGTAATTAATTATTATTGTTTTGATGTTTTGGGTTTTTCTTTTTTTGGTTGTTGTTATTGTCATTTTCTTGATTGTTGTTATTGTCATTTTCTTGTTATTAATAGTAGAATTAGTAGTTGCTGTTGTAGAGGTAGATATATAATTGTTACATAATGACTTGCTGTTTAATATAGCAGACGCAAAGACAGCAAGCTGTAAATAGTTGAGCTTCCTAAATATTTTCTTGTTTTTGTTTGTTTTCAGGATGCTGTATGTGACTATCTGGTTATCGTGCTGAAGAAATCAGAGGAGGGTTTTGGTTTCTCACTGAAAGGAGAGTACGGCCCTGTCCAAACACCTATCACCGTGTCGGAGGTCATGGAAGGAGCACCTGCTGGGCAAGATGGAGGACTTAAGGTAAGAGAGAGGGTGTGGGGAGGGGGAGAGAGGGAGGTGGGAGGGTTCTCAATAAAAGTGGAATATGGTCAAGACACTTATCACTGTGTCAGAGTTCATGGAAGGGGCACCTGCTGGACAAGATGGAGGACTCAAGGTGAGAGAGAGGATGGGAGGGGGAAGGGCTCTCAATAAAAGTGGAGTATGGTCAAGACACTTTTCACTGTGTCAGAGTTCATGGAAGGGGCACCTGCTGGACAAGATGGAGGACTCAAGGTGAGAGAGAGGATGGGAGGGGGAAGGAGAAAGAGGGAGGGGGAAGGGCTCTCAATAAAAGTGGAGTATGGTCAAGACACTTATTACAGTGTCAGAGTTCATGGAATGGGCACATGCTGGGCAAGATGGAGGACTCGAGGTGAGAGAGAGAGGATGGGAGGGGGAAGGAGAAGGAGGGAGGGGGAAGGGCTCTCAATAAAAGTGGAGTATGGTCAAGACACTTATCACTGTGTCAGAGTTCATGGAAGGGGCACCTGCTGGGCAAGATGGAGGACTTAAGGTAAGAGAGAGGGTGGGAGGGAAGGGGGAGAGAGGGAGGTGGTAGGGCTCTCAATAAAAGTGGAATATGGTCAAGACACTTATCACCGTGTCAGAGTTCATGGAAGGGGCACCTGCTGGGCAAGATGGAGGACTCAAGGTGAGAGAGAGGATGGGAGGGGGAAGGAGAAGGAGGGAGGGGGAAGGGCTCTCAATAAAAGTGGAGTATGGTCATGACACTTATCACTGTGTCAGAGTTCATGGAAGGGGCACCTGTTAGGCAAGATGGAGGACTCAAGGTGAGAGAGAGAGAGAGTGGGAGGGGGGGGGGAGAGAGGGAGGGGGGGAGGGTTCTCAATAAAAGTGGAATATGGTCAAGACACTTATCACTGTGTCAGTGTTCATGGAAGGGGCACCTGCTGGGCAAGATGGAGGACTCAAGGTGAGAGAGAGGATGGGAGAGGGAGTTAGGGAGAGAGGGGGAGGGGGGAGGGAGGGGGAAGGGTTCTCAATGAAAGTGGAGTATTGTCCAAACACCTATCACCGTGTCAGAGGTCATGGAAGGGGCACCTGCTGGGCAAGATGGAGGACTCAAGGTAAGAGAGAGGGTGGGAAGGGGAGGGAGGGAGGGGGAAGGGTTCTCAATGAAAGTGTTCTCAATGAAAGTGGATTATGGTCCAGGCACCTTTCACTGTGTCAGGGGTCATGGAAGGGGCACCTGCTGGGCAAGATGGAGGACTCAAGGTGAGAGAGAGGATGGGAGGGGGGAGGAGAAGGAGGGAGGGGGAAGGGCTCTCAATAAAAATGGAGTATGGTCAAGACACTTATTACAGTGTCAGAGTTCATAAAATGGGCACCTGCTGGGCAAGATGGAGGACTCAAGGTGAGAGAGAGGATGGGAGGGGGAAGGAGAAGGAGGGAGGGGGAACGGCTCTCAATAAAAGTGGAGTATGGTCAAGACACTTATTACAGTGTCAGAGTTCATAGAATGGGCACCTGCTGGGCAAGATGGAGGACTCAAGGTGAGAGAGAGGGTGGGAAGGGAAAGGAGGGAGGATGGGTGGGGGGATGAGATGGAGGGAGGGAGTGAGGGAGGATGAGACGGAGAGAGAGAGGGAGGGTGAGACACAGAGAGGGAGAGAGGGAGGGAGGGTGAGACGGAGAAAGGGAGGGAGGGAGAAAAGAGAAGAAGGGAGATAGAGGGGGTTCTCATTGTAAGTGGAGTATGGTCCAGACACCTACCACTATCGGAGTTCATGGAAGGTGCACCTGCTTCACAAGATGGAGGACTAAAGGTGAGAGACAGAGAGAGGGAAGGGAGAGAAGAAGAAGAATATATTCACGTTGAATGCCGTGGGAAAGCAATACCCCCAAAATAAGCTGTCATCACGAGTCCAATGATGACTCTGGCCTCGGAAAATAATCTTCCACTCCTTCCTTCTTGATACGTTCCAGATTGGTGACGAGGTGCTGTCTCTGAACGGGACGAGCAGACGAGACTTGACACCAGAAAACATCACGGATGCCTTCGGAGCAGACACCGCCCAAATGGTGCTCATTGTTAGAAGGATGCCCTCGCAGCCTCCAGTCTCTCCCAATGCTATAACGTTGAGCGACGATGATGGTGACTCCAAAAGGCCCTCCAATGGTGCACCTGGGGTGAGTTTCTCTTTTTGCCTTCCTCTCTCTTTACTTGTTTATCCTCATTCACACTAAACAGCCCCTTTTCACAAAGATCCTAAGTTGAACTTATCTCTAAGTTGGACTTAAAAATTATGGAGAGCCATTTGTAGCCTTATAATGAAATACATTCAAATGCAAAAATTCAAGTATTTTAGACTTTTCATAAATTCCACATCAAGAACATGAAATCTCCTCTGATAATAGAAAATATGAATGATTTGAATCAACATTTTATGCCTTCCAAAATAACTTTTACAAAATATTTCCATAGATGCTAACAGCTTCAAGTCCAACTTAGAGATAAAATCTTTGTGAAACACCCCCCAGGGCTCCCCTCCTTCCGCCCATAAACTTCATGAATTTTTTATACATCACAATGGAGACCTTGACTTTCAAGGATCACCCCTGTTTCAGATCACTTGTGATGGCTGTTCGTATGCTAATTGCCACAGTGAGAATTATCCTTCAGGCCTGAAAATTACCTGATTTAAATCTGATTTAAATTATTTTGGATTTTTTTTTAATTTTTTTTTTTTTTCCTGATTTTTTTGGATTTTTTTTAATAAATATTTTTTCTTCCCGATTTTTCCATATTTTTCCCTAGGGGGAGGTGGTTGAGGAAACATTTTTTTTTTTTTTTTAGTACTCACTATCACCCTTGATCCTTGTCTTTGCAATGTATTTGATTCTACCTCATGAGCAGCCTTTCCTTCCCTTCAAAGGAAAAACTGTGGGCCAGATTACATGTTAATACCTTGCCATTTGATCCAAGGCTTTGACGAATAAAGATATAACTACTTACTGAATATTTGACCGTATTATGAACCCATGTTTCACCTCATTGTGCAAAGAACATGAAAACAAACCATAACTCTCCATATCTGTACCTCTCTTTGTATTTATGTCTAATTCATAATAATAATAATAATAATGATAAAGATAGATTTATTGAGCACATAATAAACCAAAGTTTCTGGGCCCCGTCTTACAAAGAGTTGGGATTGATCCAAATCAATCGCAAGTTTGCTGTCTCCTATCTCTTATGTACATAGTTGTGATTGATATCAACTTTTTGTAAGACGGGGCCCTGCTGTTTCAACTTGTAGATTGCCTTTCATGTCGGTTTGCTGGGTACAGACATGTTTTTTTAGGGCTTCAATATTACACCATATCACAGACACTGATAACACATAGGGCCATGCATCTCAGATTTGTAAAACTTGAAACATTGTTAAACGATGCCTTTAAGGTAGGTTTGACTATACCTGTTTTATCGTTATATATGTTGAGTGTTTTGTTTCTCGTGATCTTTCCATTTTCCTAGACTTCATATGACATGAGATCAGACTTCTTTCATGATGATGAAGATTATAATGATTATGATGATGATGATGATCCAGGTAAAAGATTCTTCAAAAAATCTGCTGACAAGTCCACCGCTACATTCTCCTTGAAAAAAAATGCATGCCACTTTCATGATGATGATGATGATTCACAGTATTTGTGTTGAGCCACAAGTCTGTTTAACACATTTAAAGGAATAAAGCATGGCACAGAATAGCATTCTGACACATTTATCAAGCGTGACAATAATGTCACCGTTCGTTAAAACTCGACAAAAATATGAGACTGTTGTCTGCTCTAAGGTGGAAGGGCATTAACAGATTATTAATATTATATAATAAGTTAATCCCTTCTGGCTCCCAAGCAAGATGATTAATTTGTCTGCTGTCCGCAAGAAGGCTGTTTAATTCTGCCATTGCAAATACACCCGGGGGGGGGGGGGGGGGGGAGGGTACTCACATATTAAGACATACAGGGGTGTGCCGCTCTAATGGGTCACTTTTTCACATAAAATCCCTAAACATGGGTCCCATTTTTAACAAATATATCCCCAAACATGGCTCTGGTTTTTTCAAAATTTCTATTAAAAAATGGAAATTTACCCGAAAACTGTGAAAAATGGGCTTTACTTCAAGAAAAGTCGTTAAAAATGGGTAGGGATTTTAAGGCTTGAGCAGCACATCCTCGTCCAAACCATATCCGAGTATCCCGGCCCCGGAGACAATACAATAGGCCTTCATGCAAACAGCTGACGATTTATCCTTCTACTCCTAACTTGGTTTTTGGTAGACCGTTTGGTATCTTACCAAGTGTTTTGAACATCACATTCAGTGTTTTCATTTACTAATTTTGCATATTAAATATGAACTTTAAAGTTTGAAAAACTAAAAAAAATATAATAATAGTATGGATGTGTCAGTGATATTATGCTTGTTGCTATCGCTAAAAGAATGCTGAAAAGAACAAAAAATTTATGGCATGGAGGTAGCAGATTGGACTTGTCGGTCGATTCTTGACAGGCACTTGCATGTTTGCTGGCAAAGCACTTCATTATGCAGACACTACGCGATATGTGTACTATGGATCCAAGGCTCTCACACTGAAACATGTATTAATCCATTGACTCCTGGATTCTCTCATTCCCATAGTCTTATTACAGGGACCGCCCAGTGTCAGTAGGCAAGGGGTTAAGAGCATGATGCCTAAAGAGTACCGAAGCTGTGACGTCATAAAAATCTATTTTTAGAATTTCTCAATTTTTTTCTTCATTTTCAACTTCCAAAAGAGCATCAAAAATAATGTCCGAATGTCGAAAACCAATTGAATAAGTTAAGTATTGGCTGCGATATGACCATCTGAATAAACAGATGTCCTATAGGAACTCAGTGTTATATTCCTCTGGCTCGTAATGTTATGAACCAGAGCAATATAACACTGAGTTCCTATAGGACATTTTTTTTATTCAATTGGTCATATCTCAGCCAATACTTCATATTCAATTGGTTTTCGACATTTGGACACTATTTTTGATGCTCTTTCGGAAAATGGAGAAAAAATTGAGAAATTCCTGAAATACATTTTTGATGATGTCGCACTTCACCACTCTATTATACTATATCCATGATATCATCTGCTGAGAGCCAGAAGGGCATTAGTAAACTCTGTGTTAAAGAATATGAACTAATGCCCTTCAGGCTCCAACCGGTCGATATCATATGTTGAAATGTTTCATTGTTCCATTTTGCTGTCACACGAGCTTGCTTTGACCATCCTTTCATTTCGCTTCCAGATTTAAAAGTTTTAAACATACAATATTATTCCAAATGATGTTGAGCTTGGATTCGTATTGGTAACTTTGTTATTTTACATGTAAGTCATTATTTCAGGGTTAGCTAATGCCCATCAAGCTCCAAATGGATGATGTCATACGTTGAAATGTTTCATTTTTTATTTTGCTGTCACACGAACTTGCTTTGATCATCCTTTTATTTTGCTTCCAGATTTAAACATACAATACAATACTTTTGTTTAATGCTGTTGATCTTGGCTTCGTATTTGTAACTTTGTTATTTTACATGTAAGTCTTTCTTTCAGGGTATCATATAGTTAAAAACAGACCTGTATTATTAAAAACATGTTGATTGATATCCTGCTGATGAATTTGTTGACTAGAATTTATTGAAAAATAAAAGTCAAGTCAGTTTCATAAATATTCAAGTTTCAACAAAACACCCATGTTTCAAGTTTTGCCTTCATTGAGGGTGCAACTAGATTGAGGTTTGCCAGATTGGCAGCTGCAGTTTGTATATAACTTGTCCTTTGAATGCCATTTTTATTTGCTTTTACTTGCCTTACGAAACACATGCAATTTTTATTATTTCATTCATTATTAAGATTTTAGGTTGCTCTTGATTGCTTACATTACACCCAGCCTATTTTGTTATTATACATGTACATGTGGTATTTTCTGATTACATTTGCATAAAATATTAAGTGTATAGATATGTTTTTTAAATTGTATTTTTTAATTGAGTGAAGCTATGGTCACAAATCAGAGCAGCGACCGACCGATCAGTAGCCTGCTCGGTCGCTGCTGGAATTAGGCATCGCCCAGCGATTAGGTCGGTGCCCGGGCGGCGACCGCCCAGGCACCGAGCGTATTTTGGGCGGCGAGTGAAAAGTGAGCAGGCGCCGCCCAAATTTTAACTCCGCGCTAAAACTTCAGCGCCGACTGAGCGATGCCCTAAAAACGAGCAGTGCCTAGGCAGCCGCCGCTCGGTGCCCGGGCAGCCCCCGAGCAGAATTGGTTAAAAACTCGCCGCTCGGCCGCCGAGCAGGCTACTTTTGGGTATGTGACCATAGCATAAATGTAATTTCTGCTTATCTGAAAAAATAATAGTTGTCACACTGCTGTTATGATTTAATGCAATTTCACAAGTTTTGTTTTTATTTATGTTTGATTTCATTAGTTTTGTTTACAAATCTGACTCTCGTATTATCAACAGGTTGAAAGTTAACGTTAAATTTCAGTCCATGACACCAGATCCGCTCTAGATTTAGCACGCAACAAAATAAAGAAAAGGAATACTTGAGTGATATTATAGCATTCAAGCACCTTGTAACAGATTTGGTCGCCATTTAGACTTTTTATTATTTTCACTTGAAAATGTTGAATACAGTTAACAGTGCCTCATTCTATGCATGTACACTATTAATGTCAACTTTGCTTTCATCATTTGAGTTTATGAGTTATTTTGTTTTGCTTTGATTTGATTTTTGTTTTGCTTTGATTTTTTTGTTCATATATGATGTGCAATCTTACCTGTTACGAACACCATCGCTTCAGCACTCGAGAGTCAACTAATTTTGGCAATTTATTCCGTCAGATCTTGCTGACTTGCTGTTGTATATTATTAATTTATCATTCATCTGCCTTTTTCATGTAATATGTATTTTACCTAAAGAAGCAGCAGCAGCAGTCCTCCCATGGATGAGATATGATTTTGGAATACTCTTATTTTAAATGTAGCATCATAATCATATTGATTAAGATTTTGCTATATTTTATTGAAAAGTAGAGCTGGTATGTATCATTCATTTTAGAACATGGTATTGTTAAAGGAATAAAAAAAATTAAAAAAACTGTTTACTGTTTGCTTTTTTACAACCTCTTTTTTTCTCAGATTTCCATTATTTGTTTTACCGGTATCTCACATCTATTTCATTTTTATCTTTATTTCTCTCTATTTTCTCTCTTCTGTTCTTTTTCTCTTTCTCTCTCGATTCTCACTTTTCTCTCCCCATCCATCTCTCTCTCTCTCTCTCTCTCCCTCTCCCTCCCTCTCTCCATCTCTCTCTCTCTCTCTCTCTCTTTCTTTTTATTTAAGACACTTTATGCTAGTATGCTTGGAAATGCTTATTTATTCTCAATACATGCATTATGCAATTTATTAAAAAGAATATTGTGTATGTTTCTGTAATATAATTTACGTTACTTCATGTGTTGTACGAGGACAGATCTTAAGCTCACACTGTACATATTACTTTGCAATTTTAAAAACTATATATCAGAATGCTAGCCAGCCCAGCTACAGAACACTGTTAAATGCCTTTGATTTGGAAACCCATTAGCTTGAGAAGAACGTGCTTGAATTATATAAATTACAAGGCTTCAAAAATTGCAAATAGCTAGATATATTTTTTCATTCATTTTCTTGATATTTGTCAAAACATTTGTATATATGTTATGAATATTGATTTGTAAAGGTTTCGTTCCATCAAATTTATACCAGACAATGCCTGTACCTCCTGTAAATGTACATGAAATACCTATAGCAATTATCAACTGTGCAATATATTTAATTGATGACAAGTGATATTGATAATGAGCTTCTTTTCATATAAATATCTGTATGCCTTATAAAAGACATTTATATTTTCAATGTACGATGAAAGAAACATAAGTTTCCTTTATAAAAAGAAAAATGTACTTTATGTAAAGTTTAGGAAGCTTTAAAATACATGATTAACAATCTTGCTTAAAGGTAATGCAAAGTTTTGGGAAAATTTCAAAAATTGGATGGATAGTAATTCTTTAAAATGTTGATATATTTGGATGCCCCTTTGGATGTATTACAAGCACTAGAAAATTTAGCCCCTAGAATACTTCTGCTTTTGTGAAATTGAATAATCAGAATTTACCGGTGCTCCTGGTAAATTTTAAATATTTCAAATAGCGCCTAAGGCCATTCCATGGGAGCTGCGACCATAAAAATCTCAGAATATGCAGTTCTGATATATAATTTCTAAACGGGAATACCAAATCGGTCGATTGTATTAAAAAAAAGATTGTTTCAAAGCTAAAGTAACATCAGTCTCAAGAGGGAGCTATACAACATGAAGAGTTTATTATTTACAATTTTATCACTTTAGACTCGATTCCAACCGCCACAACGATCATAGAATAATGTAAGATTGCATATGCTTCCAACATGTTCATTTGAACCAAATTCATGACCCTATACTGAAACTGTGTATTACCTTTCATTTGATTTTAATTTATTGATGACTTGTAAAACAAGATATGATGTTTAGTCTCCTTTTCCTTTCAACTGTTATTGTGATAACAGCACGGAGCCTACTGGGTACTGCTGTGTCCACAGCCATCCGTCTGTCGTCATCTCCAAACAACACTACCGCCAGTAGAGGGCCGAGAGATTTCTTGAAACGGGCGTTGCATCGTCCTTCTAAACGCCACCGTTCGGCTGGTGGCCTTTCGAAGGAGGAAACTGATTCGTTACTATCCGGGTGATGATTGCTGGACTCCTCCTTTTTAAGGAAAAACAGAGTTTTCAATATTAATGTTACAAAAGCAAGATTAAAATAAAGTTTACGGTATGATAGTATTTGTATGTTTGTATTTTTGTAGATGGGGATATATATCATTCAATAATTGTATTGTAAGTGTACATGTAATTGTTTGATGTTGTTTGTATCACAGCAATACTGGAATAGTATAATTTGTAGATTTATACACAATCCTGTAATAAGGTACATGTGGTCACAATAGTATCACAAGTCTCAAACAATACCAGCTGATATATCAAAAACTATCATGGTATTTGTTTGGTTTTTTTTTTTTTTTTTTTTTTTTTTTTTTTAAAGCTGCGGAGAGCAGATCTACTAAAAAGTGTCATATGTAAAAATACAATTATGTGCTACTTAGAAAGAAAGTCGGTGAGATGATGTTTCAAGGATATTTGATGCTATTGTAAGCATGTGCACCTATTTTACAGGAAGGTTTCTAAATTTCCTAATTCTCAGGTAACTTACCAATGAACTATGCCTATGACTGTTTATTCGTAAATGTATTGTGTGCCTGGCAGTAGGTGGCAGTAGGATCCACAAAGCTTGGTCGGTTTCCAATTCTAAATTCTTAATAAAAGAAGAGAGAGAAGCTCCAACAGATTGGGCCTATCGTGGTTAATGATAGAGATGGATACACCAAAGGAAGTTAGTTTTGAAGATTAGTAAAAAAAAAAAAAAAATTAAAAGAAAGGTCCAAACTTTTTATCTGTAAAGGCTTTGGTTTAACTAAACGTTGGACAGCCACGGTCGACTTTTGGTACACCTACAATTATGTATGCATCATGTTCTGTGGCCATCCAGGGTTCTGCCTCATGGCTAGTAAAAAGTTAAAGGGAATATTTCTGGGAAGGGTACATCTAGCCTAGGGCCATGCATCCATTCACAAACTTTTGTTAGGCACACAGTGATCTGGATACTACAGTTTAGAAGGTAATGTTGTAGTTCATTGATGTATAAGTCACACCACTTTCATAATGCTAATACCTAAGTCACACCAAAGGACTGATACCAATCCGACGATAGACTGAACACAATAACACACAACCTCGTCAGGCCAAGTTTGTGTAGGTTTGGTTTGGTGGTGTGACTGAGAATGAGCCACCACTATTGTTAAGCTGATAATCATTCCTTTCATATTTGATGCGGTTATTGGAAATTTTGGCTATGGCCTTTGTCTGGGCCTTTGCATAAAGTGTTCATGTGCTTCCAAGAGCTCTCTCCTAATGTTCAAGTTTGTCTCGTTTCTTATGACAGCAATTGACATCTCAGAGTCAGCCAGACTCCTCGAATAACAACCAAGAGATCTTCACGATATCAGATGAAGGAATAGGACTTACAGCAAGCCTGAAAGTAGGAGATACAGACACCGATGGCATTGAATTACGCCCCCTAGGACAGTAAGACGACAGATCTGCCTGCAGGACAGACTGCATGACTACCTTAAGGACAGATGACAGAGCTACCACTATGCGAAGCATGCAAAACCCTCCATTTGCAACTCTCCCCAAAAAGTGGAGAAGGTGCACATGTTGCTCAGTGACAAAGGTAACAAGCACTTGGAGGTATTTTTTTGTTTACACATAAATGAATGGCAACTGCATTCACTGAGGGCTGTTTAATAAGATACAGAAATGCGAATCGTAGTACATTTTACATCATCACAGATAAAACGCCACGGTTTTGCTACATCATATCTGAACGATCCTTTATATAAAGTGTTATATATATATCCAGAATATTTTTGTGATCATCAAGTGTGTTTTTATTTTTTATATTGTGGTTCATATTGTTGATGTGAATATTATTCATACGCACGTGCATGTAAATTTTATTTAAAATGTTTATATTGTACATAAAACATACTCTGTTAAATGTATTGCATAGGCTTTTTGTCTTGTTGCTTCAAAGCAATGTCCTTAAGCAATGCATTTTATCTACATTGCTCCCTTCCACTCGGTAAGATGCGAATCTCTTTGTGGTTGGATTAGCATGTGCGCGCCTTTAAGAAGGTGACCATCAGGGAATGCTCCCTGGGGAGTGGAGAGTGTGCACTGTAATGTGCAGAATAGCAATTTAATCCAGTGACCGGGGTAATAATAATCATGCAAGTGTGTTGGTCAATAAATGATAAAGTACTATATAAGAAACCGGTATTATTATTACAGTTATTAACTAAGCAATAATGAAGGCTACTGATATTACTCAATTTATTGAAAAGTATTTAAAAATTGTTTCGTACTTACTTTCAGAATTCAATGTTTTCCACCTTAAAGTGGTATTGTTATGTTAATTAATCACTTTAACCAAAGAATTACACTATTGGATTGTTTTTGTATTAAAATGTTTTGATCACATATTTGTCATTTTGAAGACACATATTTAAAATTTTTATTGCAGAAATGATAATGGTACTTTGTTGTTCATGTAAACGGCCCTTCAATTTTAAGGTACATCACATGTTCATATAAATGTTCAGAATCTTATGAGAAAGTTTCTTCTAAGGGCAATCCGTCTTGAAAACAAATTGTTTTGACCTAAAGCAGAAGGTCAGATTGGTGACAATTTGAAGAAGAAGAAAAAAAAAAAAAAATTTATGTGTTAATGTTGAGATCACTATTTTGTATGAAAATCTCAAATTTTTTAATCGGTCTTTTAATTCAGACAGCTCTCCCATTTGTTTATACTTGTACTCCTAATAACATGTTTGTATATTAACATAAATCTCCGGTTATCTCTTGACTGATATATCCCTTGAATGCTACTCACAATAGCATGTTCCTATACATACTCCGAGAAGAAGGAAACCCTGCTCAGTCCGTCACAAATAAAAATGCACTTTTTGTTTGCAGTGGCCCATTTTTTTCTTCAAACTTCCACCAATCTACTTCTCCTATCTCTCTGCTCTTGTTCATTTGAAGCAAGTTGTTAATAGAGATGGATTGCCCTTTTACATTGTAAATAAATGAATGTGAACTTTATATGAACAAAAAACCTCACGAGCAAATAGCAAATTTCCTTTTCAATGTAAAAAAAAATGTATAATTTACACTGCACGATATTTGTGTGCTTAAAGGTACTATCTCCCATTTGCAGACCCAAAAAATGAAAAAGTTAAATTACAACTGCATTTGAAAGATGATACTTATTGAGAACTTCCCTAAAAAAGGTGGGGCTTGAAAATGTCTTCAAGTGGGAAAATAATGACTATTAGTTGTCAAATCGACTTTAGGGCTATAGAGCCCAAAAGTAATAGTCTTGATTTTCAGACAATTGTACCGAAAGGTCATACGTTTTATGCTGCGCAAAGATTCAATCAGTTTAATCTTGGCCATCACAAGAAGTGGGTTATTGATGTAGACAAATGCTCATGTACCCTTTACAACTCTTTTCATGTATGTTATTACCAAAGAGGAAAAAAGCCAGTGAGTCACTCAATAGTGTCTGACATTGAAGTCTAGCAAGTAAACGGGTTTCCTTGCATAATTTGAATGTGAGGACACTGCTAACGTTTAAATTTCACAGATAGGACATACATGACATATTCATAATTCCTGCAAAGTTCTACAGAATTTGAGGTTGGCTGCAAAAGGGACATAGTACCTTTAAGAATGATAGAGGCGTTAAATAATGTCTGCTGATAATTATTTTGATTTTTTTTTTTAAAATAATGGTGCTAAAATTACTTGGATATATTTCTTAAGAGTCGCAATGAATATTTTTACATTCCTCGCCTTTGTGTACAATTCAAATGTAGTGCTCATTCTTCATTTTTGACAGGAACAATACAGACATTTTTCACATTATACATTTTTACTTTTTGCATCGTTCCAAAGACTTAAAAAATGGTGCTTGATAAAAGGTACATCATTGCTATGCTTAATGGAGAGAGAGAGAGAGAGAAACAGTTATTATACATATTACTTAATTTTGTAAATGGTAAATGTTATTGAGCTTCCCAGGTCACAGATTTGAATTTTAAAAGCTGATGGGCGATGCTTTTTTTCTTTCAAGATATGGAGTAGAGAAAGTGTAAATAGAAAAAAAGAAGACTTTGAATGTGACGCTTCCTGGGGGAAATTGATTTGTTGTAGAGAATTCTTTGGCTGGTACCTAGTAGATAAGGACTGCATGCTCGCTCTTGCAATTGAAAACAAGTCAGACAAAAATCAGTAGATGCCAGGTTTAAATCCAGCCGGTTCCAAGATTTTTTCCAATTTCTTCTGGTTGTTAATTACAAGGTTGAGCACGCGATCTTTATCTTCTTAGTGCATGCCAAAAATTTCTGTAAAAAAAGAAAAAAAGAATTGTAAATTATTATCAAATGAAAGATTTATCATAAGGAATGTAAAGTTATCAAGAAATGGTGAGTTGTAGTACTTAACTGTGTTAACCTAATGAAACGTACCTACCTAATCATATAAATAACAAGCTGTCTACCATTACATGGCATCAGGCATGTAGCCAGAATTTGATGTTTGCGGGGGGGGGGGGGGGGGGGGGGGGGGGGGGGGCACATACATGTAATCGATTGAAGTAAAAAAAAAAAAGGGGTCTAAAAAAGTTCAACCGATCTTGAAAATTTAGGGGGGGGCATGTGCCTGAATGGCATAGATGTAAAATTCCATCAAAACTAGATGAAATATATGAGATTGAAGGGTTAAAGAGCATAAAGGGAAAAGAGTTATATCAACAGCCACTCAACTGTTGTGCAAAGGCTAGTTATTCTGTTTTCTCTCACCATTTACTGGCATTGGTCTCTCAAGGGACGTACAAATCATGGTCACAAATCTACAGAATTTACATTTGTTTGATAGTTCATTATTGAAGGGGAAAATATTATCGAAAGATCATAATGGTGAGAGCAACCAGTGGCATGATTGGCCCGCCATAGTTAAGTCCAACTTAAAGTTGATCTTAGTCTTTGTGAAACACTCCCCAGGACTTGAATCAGCTTACGGACCCAATGTGCATGACCTTGCCTTAATGATGTGTGTGCTTTTGTATAACTTAGTAGAGGTCTTTCAGTTCAAAGGATTTCATTACTACAAAACTGTTTGGAATATATTGCTAACCACAAGAAGAACATTTTTGTCAACAATCAATTTTTTGCAAGTTCTTTGAATGCTTTTGCTGTTTTATTTCCTTGATGTTATTAGTCTTGAAGAAAATGTATGCAAGATATTTCTACCTAAGACGAGGTCACACACTACTATACAGATATTTATATATTTCATATATTCAATAACAGTGTATGGGAAAGTATGCCTTGGAATTTGATGTGTGTATTAATTATATATAGCTTCAATGGAAAACTGTTGACTACTTGATTCTTACATTCCCATAGGCTTAATACGGGAACCACCAGGTTCCAGAATGGAATGGGTTAAGTAGAAATGTAATCAAGAATATAATTGAAGAGGAAGGAAATGACTGGTGAACTAACTGGGTATGTTTTGTAAATTTCAAGCATAAATCCTATACTTTGCTGATTTATATACATGTATTACATATACTGCAATATAAGAAGACTTTACTAGGCAAAACGTCTTAAAACTTGTCAAGATATACCAAATAGACCCTATTTATAAGCGATAGAATTGAATTATTCTACGTCATGTGAAAACATCAAATATTTGGATTCTCTCCATGAAGATGGCATAGTTAGCAAAAGGCAGAAAGTACTTAATTAAACTATGAAAATTAAAGAGTTGATCTATGCAAATAATAGCCACATAGTGTTTTTAATCTTTAATTATTGCAATAATTCCATTATATTTTACCATGTAAATGTAAATGTAATGGTAATTTACCATGTGCCTATAATGTATTGTGATAATTGACCATGTAAATGGTATTTTTTATATTTTTTAAAAACATTGGACAATATACATGTAGTACATAAAAGCTATGTATTAAACAATAATTATCTATGAAGATGTAATATACATTACATGCAGTTCATTTTGTTTTGTCCTTTATTTGAGTTGATATACATGTTAAGCAGTATAATGGTCAGATTTTATTTAAATGGTTCATTGTTTCTTATTCCGAATGCCAAATTAGTCAATGAGAGAGAAAGACAGTAATATGTTATACCTACAGATGAATTTTACCTGCAAAAGAGAACAATTAAGGTACGGTTTTACATTGTGATAAGAAAAGCAAACAGTTGCTACTGTCGGTTTTACTTCTGTTTTTTTAACAAGCATGTTAAATGGCCTACTGGTGTGAATTTGGCATTTGAAAAAAATAGGCACGGTAATTGATAGAGATGACAAAGGGAGAGAAAGGGAAGAAAGTGAGAGAAAAGATAAGAAAGGGAGAGGGAAGGGAGACAGGTATGAGCAGAGAGAGAGAGAGAGAGAGAGAGAGAAATGCGGCAATGAGATTTGGCGCTTCAAGCTTTGGAATTCAGACACGAGATGGCGCTCTTTACTATGCCAACTCTAAAGCAGATGACATTATTTATCCAATCAGCGTCAACTAAACCTTCAATTACATGAGTCATCACGTGACCCGCTCTAAACTTGGGACCAATCACAAATGTTGGATATTTCGAAAAGGGGTGTGGCAATGGAATTATGCGTTTAGCTCATCTATGGTCTGAAGGAAGTGGGCTATTTTCGCCGAAAGTTGTATCACATAGAGAATATGACACTCCCAGGAAATGTGATTTGAACTTGGCACTCCTTGGCACTGATTCTTGAATAGCGTATGCGTACCCTAAATAATACTGAGTGGGGGGGGGGGGGGGGGGCAGGGGCGGATCCAGCCGGCGGCAAGAGGGGGGGGGGGGGGGCCCACATCTTGAGAAAATATTAATGGGCGAATCAGCCAGCCGGCGAACGGCGAATGAGCGAAGGGGGGGGGGGTGGATAAGAGCACATATTTTTTTTTTTTTTTGGGGGGGGGGTCCAGTTTTTGGGGAACATTTTTGCGCCTACTCAGCCGGCCGGTGAATATTAAAGCGGGAGGGGGGGGGGGGGGGATGCTGGAGAGGAGGACCACTCATTTTTTTTCGGGGGGGGGGGTGAAGCTCCGTTTTAGCACGACTTTCTTTTTAACTCTCACTTTCACCTACCCCAGATAACCCTAAGTTTTTTGTTGCTGCTTAATATGTAGTTGATAATGCATGATTAAAATAAATAGAGAGAGAGAGAGAGAGAGAGAACCACCATCATTATGCAATGGTTCAGGGTTTGTGTAATGTACATTTGAAACCATTTCTTAGCGTCTCAACCCTAAAAAAAGTAGCGAAACTATTTTTGAGGAAGAGCTGAATAAAGAATAATAACTTTATATTGGCTCATACAACTACTGAAACGGGCTAAAGATAATGTGGTATCGGCACAGTTAGATCGGGTATTTGTTTAGAGGTATTCCAAAATTACATTCTGATAATCAACATTTTGTTCTGTTATCATATGTAATATACGCATAATACAACTAATCTTTATGATTTCTTAACGTGACATAGCTTCTTCTCCCCCTGCAAACAAAAAAAGAAAACAAGGTTATTTAATAAAAGGATCATGCGACAAAATGATCATTGTGATTCAAATTGATGCAAGGATTTTTTTTGAATAAGCAATGCTTTTCACCAGAATCTTCTTTGTAAAAACGATTTTTACAAATCTCAGCCATGCAATTCTGCCACTGTGTTGTAAGATCACTTTCAGATTAGGTATTCTTTAAAGAGTATTTTAAATTGAATGGAACGTCTCGACTCAGTAAGCATGGCTGAGATTTGTAAAAGTTGTTTTTACAAAGAAGATTCTGGTGAATAGCAGTGCTTATTCAAACAAATATACGCATCAATTTGAATCACAATCATTATTTGTCGCTTAATCCCTTTTAGTGACCTTGTTTTCTTTCTCGTTTGCAAGGGGAGAAGAAGATATGTCACGTTAAAGACATCAAAGATCAGTGTTGTATGCGTATATATACACAGGCCCCGCGGAACGTTTATCAAAGTGGGGGGCTAAAGTATTTACGATCAGGCAGAGGGTAGCGAGCGTAATTATTGGTGTGGGGGGTTCAGGGGGCTGTAACCCCGGAAGCTCAGGAGTTTTAGGCATTTAATTACGGTCAGAGAAGCACAAATATTTTGATGCCGCATTTATGTCACTGGCAAGTCAGGGGGGAGGGGGCGTTTTTTGTGGGTTTTTTAAAGGTAAAATTTACGTTACTATCCTATTTTTTTACCGGTTTGGGAAGCTAGGGGAGGGGGGCCAGGCCGGTAGAATCGGCCCGTGGATCCGCGCCTGGGGGGGGGGGGGGGGGGGGGGGGGCGGGAGCGGCCTATATGGGCCACATGCGGTCCGCTAAAAGCGTCAAGTAAAAGACAGACAAAAGCACCTTCTCTGCATCTTACCTGACATTTATTCCATCAGCAAAATTCATAATTTTCTTTTATCAATTCAAAACTGTATAGCGTATTAAAGACATCAACACAATCGCAACTATTTTCGAAAACTCAACTCAAGGGCAAGTTTTAATACCCTTTTGTAAGTCGTAGCCGTGTTCTGGTTACGTAATACCTCATTGCCATGTTTACACGTTGCAATAAGTGGCTATTGAAATTGCTTTTGATTATTTTTTGCTATCGTGTTCATTGGGCATTGATTCCTTACTAAAGACTGAGCGATAAAAACAAACAACCAAACAAACACAACCGCCAACAACAGAATTAGAATGCAAATACTACTAATTTGTTTTAGTGTAAAACTAATGTCCATTTTATTCTGACACATAGAAACATTCCACAAGATTCCACAAAGAGTTCGGCATCACCAGGTCTCGAGTTAGTAAAAGTTTACAATACGTTAATCTTTATTGAATCCAATGGCCGGGGTAATAGTATAAAGCGCTTAGAGATAGTTGTATTAAGCACTATATAAAAGCGAAATATTATTATTTTCATCATTATTGTACTATTGGTGATTAAAATTAGTAATACTAACATGGTATATTTTTACATAGACAGACAATTATTGTATTCATACAAACAAAATGATACAATCGTAGTTATGAGTTGAAAAACATAGTCATGGCATACACAACATACGGAAATGTTGATAAGTAATATTATAAATATAAAATAAGCACACTATGTTATTATGTACAAATATTTTTTTCTGGACCACTGTGTTTTGAAGGTGGGTTCTATAAAGTTTACCCCCCCCTTCCCCCCCCCCCCCCCCCCCCAGCCCGGAAAGAAAAAAATGTTTGGATGGAGAAGTAGTATTGTGGTCAACAAGGCACCTGAAAAAACATGAGAATTTTCTTTTAAACTGTCTTTGTTTTTGTTTTTACATATCGGACATTTTTGGACATGAACCTCCCCACACCCCCTTCCCTTGAGTCCAGGAATCCCCCCCCCCCCCTGGATCTCTCACTGGGAATAAAATTCATATGAAAACTAGTTATGAGAAATAATAAATGTAAATGTATTAACATAGTGCAGTAGATATACTCTATTGTGTTTTATACAAGTACATGTATCATTTTATGGCGCCACAGCATTCAAGACATTTCTTTCTAGCGTGTACCTGGAGGGAGAGCTGAGTTGCACACGTAGTTTAATGTCTTGCCAAATGACATCAATGATGTGGCAGGGATTTGAACCCCGCAACTTGTTACCCACATTCCGGGGACTCATCCACCCGTCCACCTCTACACCTTCACTGTTTAAGTTAATTTAATTCAATTTAATTATTTTATTTTATTATTTAGGTTTTATTTCCACATTAACTGCATATGAAAAGAATTTACAAAGTAAGGCCTATACAAGGTAACAAAACATGTACATAATATTCGATTGATACAACAGTAATAAAAACGATGTAATGGCAAGTCATTAAATACATTATGATGCTAACAATTATCTGCAGTAATGAGGAGGAAACCTTGGAAGCATTATGCTTGTAATTAAGGTTCCCTTTACATAATACATTTGTTACATAATATATAAAACAAAAACAAAACAAAAGAACAAAAACGGGTGTGTGGTGCAGCCAGCCAAAAGTGTTGATAATACCGATGGTCTCTATCATGATGACCTTAAACATTTTCATACTGGAGTAGAAGTTTATGTTTCAAGTGATATTTAAAAGTAATTAAACTTGATTAATCAAGATTTATCCAACATGAGTGGCATTCACTAAATAAAAGTGTGCATCATTTTTAAAGTAAAATATAATATTTATATATGACCAAAATAAATTACAATAATATTTTTTTTTTTTTTTTGTTGAATACCTCAGAACCTTGTTCTTATCAAATCTGACCATTTTCTTTTTCGTCGTATGACATTCTCAAAGGAGTTCTTTCGTTTACCTCCTCGTCTTTGTCCTCATTTCGATTAGTCTCGTGTTTCGGTTTTGTACCTGGAACCAGCGAACACCCGATGGGTATGACTAGTATGAGGGCGCTGACTCCTACGAGTGTTGCACCTAGCACTGTGATCGCTGTTCGTAGGCTCGTTATGGATGATATCGGGGTAACGGCCAGATTAACAGTACCCGCTATGGAGTGAGTGAAGAAGTAGGCGATGGCAAAGACTCCTGTCTTGCAATCGAGCGGAGTTAGATCGGAGAGGATGGATATAAGGACAACCGAGAACCAATAATGGCCGAAGAGATTTATACTGAATAAAATCACTAAAGCTGTGAGAGGAGTTTGGTAAATCAACGTCACTAAAACGAACCCGAAAATCTGGAGATCACAAAAAGCAAACAGATGTACTGATTAATGCTTTGACAATCACTTGGTGTTTTTCTTTCTTTCAATCATGGCGGCGATAGGCCTACTTGAAGCCTAGTTGGTGAATAAATTAAAATGGAAAGCAGTTTGGAAAGACGCGCTTTCATTTAACATATAGCTAATTTTGTTTCCATGTTCTATGGCAACAGTTTACTGATGAAGACCCGATAGAACTAACTAGGTTCCGGTGAAATTGATCACAAAGATCCTAAGTTGAACTTATCTCTATATAAGGTGGACTTAAAAATTATGGAAAGCCGTTAGCATCTTTGAAAATATTTTGTAAAAGTTATTTTAAAAGGCATAAAATGTTAATTCAAATCATTCATATTTTCTATTATCAAGGAGATATCATGTTCTTGATGTGGAATTTATATGAAAAGTCTAAAATACTTGAATTTTTGCTTTTGAATATATTTCATTTTAAAGATAAACTTGAGTTCTGGTAAAAAGAAAAGAAAATGAATTCTCACAGAATCTAACGAAACTTACACTGAATGTTCAAGATTACAAATAAATGTCATGTGCCAAACAATTTTGGAAGAAAATGTATTCTGGCTGAGTAATGAGCAAAGAAAGATAAGGAAATCAAGGTAGTACTATAGCCCCGACACCATTTGTGTTGTCCCATATACATCTTTCTGTGTACAGTGAATGTTACTTTTCCAAGACCGGGCCAAAATTATGATGATTTTGATGACTTCAGAACTTTGCAGTACACACCAATACATGCTATATGATCAACTTTTTCTGATCCATTCCACACCTTTTCTTTCACAATGCAATCGCATTACCAGAACTCACCTTTATCTTTAAGGCTATCAAAATGACTCTCCATAATATTAAAGTCCAACTTAGAGTTAAGTTCGACTTAGGATCTTTGTGAAACACCCCCCAGGTGTCTTGAGAAGGTCAATCCCATGCGTTGCGGTATTCGATTTCGAGAGAATTTTCCATTTTTGAAGATTATAGACATTTTTTTTAGACAAATGTCCGGTAAAGGGGTACTTTTCGTGCGACAAAGTCCGGCCCGAGAATTGTAAAAAAAAGGGGTGTATTTGACTTTTCACCCGGAGATTTCTTTAAAAAGGGGGTGTTTTTTCTTTTTTTCTCTAATCTCTTTGGACTCCTGAAAAATTATTCCGAATTTAGGGGGGTACATTGAGCATTTTTCGTGATTTAGGGGGATCTCCAAGGCAGGAAAAGCCCGTGAAAGGGGGGGGGGTTTGGAAATGTTGGCAGTCCTCAGATAGGGCGTGCTTTCAAAAAGAGGGAACGAGCATATGCGTACCCTAAGAGGGGGGGGGGGGGGGCGGGAGGGGTGTACAGATAGTTTATGCCGTTATAATTACCTGCAGAACAATGCAGAGTCCAATTCTCGCACGTATTCCAGAAATCTTCCTCAGACGATCACCCATCCACCCGCCAAAGACGGAACCAATGAAGCCTGCGACTATTGTAATCAAACCTATCACACTGACATCAAACTCGGGAAAGTACTCCGCCAGATAGATAGTGGTGTTGTAGGATCCGACCAAGATCGCTGAAGCACATGCTGTGTTGCTCAGGATAACGCACATTACACATGCCCATGGTATCTGTCTCAAACTGGAGCGCTGCTGTTTCCATGACGATGCCACGCTGTTTATCTGAAGATGGAGAAGAAAAAAGTGCGATGTCCATGATTCGTGACATTGCCAATAGTATCAGTATTATCAGTTAAGCACGTTTAATTACAAAATGAGCAAAATCACTTGCTTTAGAGAAAAAGATAAGTAAGAAGAAGCCCTCAGATCAGAAGCTACTGAGTGAT
This sequence comes from Strongylocentrotus purpuratus, assembly GCF_000002235.5. Lineage (NCBI taxonomy): Eukaryota > Metazoa > Echinodermata > Echinoidea > Camarodonta > Strongylocentrotidae > Strongylocentrotus > Strongylocentrotus purpuratus. The sequence continues at coordinate 20,198,116 of NW_022145610.1, forward strand.
TTTTTCTTTTTTCCTCCGTCATATAACAAGAATATAAAGTAAAAAGAAAATAACAACAAATAACAAAATTTATCAACACATATATACAGTTTACATAAGCAAGAAAAATCATATGGCACTAAATTGAAATACAACAAGAGAATGTACAGCGAAAAAAACAACACCAGAGAAACGGACGGCTTGGTATCACATTTCGGTGCAGCCAGGCGCGTACGCAGGGGGGGGGGGGGGGGGGGGGGGGGTGGGTTAAACCCCCTCAATTTTTTTTATTTTTGCTTAAAGATACTATGTCCCTTTTGCAGCCAACCTCAAATTCTGTAGAACTTTGCAGGAATTATGAATATGTCATGTACATGTACATGTATATCCTATCTGTGAAATTTAAACGCTAGCAGTGTCCTAATATTCAAATTATGCAAGGAAACCCGTTTACTTGCTAGACTTCACTGTCAGACACTATTGTCAGTATTGAGTGAGTGACTGGCTTTATTCTTCTTTGGTAATAACATACATAAAATGAGCTGTAAAGGATTTGTCTCTTCCCCCTTTTCTCTCTCTTCATCTTTTCCTTCTTTTCTGTTTTTGTTTTTGTTATTCGAAGAGAGACGTGGTCCCTGTGCTTCCTGTTTTTTACACCACATAATGCATAATTATATTGATTTGTTATGGATTAGAAAAAACGGATTTGATCAACACTTATAATTTACTAATGTTAATTGCTAAGGAACTGAAAACTTACTCAGTCATAATTTGTTTATATATGATTTTAGAATAGGAGGGATCTCCCCCAAAGATGGATGATTTTAAGGCACTCATTAAAGACACTATGTCCCTTTTGCAGCCAACCTCAAATTCTGTAGAACTTTGCAGGAATTATGAATATGCCATGTATGTCCTATCTGTGAAATTTAAACGTTAGCAGTGTCCTAATATTCAAATTATGCAAGGAAACCCGTTTACTTGCTAGACTTCACTGTCAGACACTATTGTCAGTATTGAGTGAGTGACTGGCTTTATTCTTCTTTGGTAATAACATACATAAAATGAGCTGTAAAGGATTTGTCTACATCAATAACCTACTTCTTGTAATGGCCAAAATTAAACTGATTGAATCTTTGCGCAGCATAAAACGTACGACCATGCGGTACAATGGTCTGAAAATCAAGACTATTACTTATTGGCTCTATAGCTCCTAAGTCGATTTGGCAACTAATAGTCGTTATTTTCCCACTTAAAGACATTTTCAAGCCCCCTTTATTTAAGGGGATTTCTAAATTAGTAGTATCTTTCAAATGCCATTGGAATTTAACCTTTTCATTTGTTTGGCCTGCAAATGGGACATAGTACCTTTAAGGGGGGGGGGGGTAGTGTGTGTGATTGATTAAAACCCCCCCCCCCCCCCCCCCCCCCCCCCCCCCCCCCCCCAACTGAGCGGATTGTCGGTCGGCGCGATTTTCAAATTTCGTGGGGCAAAAAAGAAAAAAATTGTTCACTACTGATTTTGAAGGTAGCCAGATGTTTTACGATCGCCATGCACAAAAATGCCGTTTTGGGCGATCGACGCGTACTAAACAGGGTCAGATAACAATATAATGGAAATGATTTTAAGCCATCTTGACGAATTTATTCAGCACTTTAATCAACCAACCTTGTCATGGGGGCGCGGTCCTTTTGGATTTGCCATGAAACATGATGCTAAGGCGAGGAACAGACCCGCGGCTCCACAAATTATATAACACCATCTCCAACCGAGGGTATTCGTGACGTTGACAAAAAGAAAGGAGACGCCAAATCCCAACGGGTGTCCGTACTCTGAAATACCAAAGACGATGGTGTGTACTTCCTGTCGGTAAAGGGTGCCAGAAACAAGAATTCAACTTTCAAATCGTCATTATTTTTTAGCGGAGGTGGAACAAAAAACAAAACAAAACAATAATAACAACAACGGCAGCGACGAACACAACAGTAACAACATAAATAGGTCAATGTCCCGTGGTACTGGGACTGCATGATTTACGGTGTAGGCAAATTATGACATATTGCACAGTATGGGAACATTTATACTGTTGACACTTGACAGTATTAATATGGATCCCCTAAAATTCCCCTTACTGTATTTTGGAGTGAAATACACCCCAAGTAGTGGATTCCACTCCAAACGAAGTGATTCCTTATTAAACATGATGACTCCCATCAGTGGATTTCCGTGTACTGTGATGTATGGTGGTCCTGAAGGGACCAGGCACGTAGCCACGAGGGGGCACGGGGGGGGGGGGGCACGTGCCCCCCAAAACAATTCCAAGATCGGTTGAACTTTTTTAGACGCCTTTTTTTTTTACCTCGACCGATTACGTGTATGTGCCCCCCCCCCCCTCCCCCCAAACATCAAACTCTGGCTACGTGCCTGGAAGGGACATCGCGAATAGACGATATCGCGAATTATTCACGACGAAATTGGCGACAAGATTCACGATATCGTCAATTTCGTCGTGAATAATTGGCGATAAAATTCACGACGTCGCCAATTTCGTCGTGAATGATTCGCGATGCCCCTTCAAGGCCACCATAGTAATGATGTTTTTGATGAGTTTAGAATAAATCGGAAGCGAAGTTCAGAAATGGTGTATGTGATATAACAAATAATCTGCACGTACTGTTAAGAAACACTAACAAAGCCCATGAATGTTTTGCTTACGATATTATTTTTCGATACTATCTTAAAAGATAGATAAATATAAAACGAAATCAATATATTTTTATAAAATACAAAATTGAGAGATATAACACGTGCCGTAAAGTATTTTGGCGACAATAGTCAAATTACTGACTAATCGCCAATAAGCCAAAACACAACAACAACCACAGATGACAGACTCACTTACCGTTGGAAAGATATGGGCGAGGTAAGCAATTTTCAGCGATCGGAGAGGGCCGGCGCTGTAAAGAAAATGTACTCTCAAGTCAGAATTGAAAGAAGAAAAAAGTGATGGGACTTCCCCTTTATTTTCCCGTCGTCCCTCTGAGTCTTTATTCAAATTTGAATGATACATGTACATCTTTAGATCAAGGTGATTGTATTGTATTGTATTGTTTTTATTTTCCGTCAATTAAAAATAAATAAAATATATATACATTTACAATCATAAAGACAAACTAATAAAAGGAAGACGGAGGGATGGCCCTACTCAGCGATGTTACCATAAAAACAATGTTTTACAGAGGGGTCCCTATAGACATAAAAGACATGTAAATATATTAAAATATAGTACAGGAATAAGGAAAACTTACAACAACAAAAAAATTACAATAGTGGCAAGAGCAAATTGGAGTTAAACAAGAAAAATGAGAGAAATATCAACAATATATACAAGAGAAAAAGCTAAAAAAGTAAATTAAAAAAAAAGCGCTTATAATAATAGGATAACAGCTACAACAAGTCTGGAATATTACTGTATTGTTTAAATACTTTCTGAATGTGTTAACAGTTTGAAGTAATTTATAATTGATAATGATGCCTTTGGGCTAATTGGCTCATTTCACTTAAACGATCAATAGAAATTCTCTTCTCTTTCGTAACATTATTTGCGGCAAAACGGGATATTAATCGTACATTTGGGGGTTGATGATGATGATGATGATTGTGGAGGCGGTAAGGGTGGTGATGGTAGGGTGGTGGTGGTGGTCAGGTATGATGGTGGTGGTGGTGGTCAGGTATGATGGTGGTGGTGGTGATGATGATGATGATGATGATGAAGATTGTGGAGGCGGTAAGGGTGGTGATGGTAGGGTGGTGGTGGTGGTCAGGTATGATGGTGGTGGTGGTGGTGGTGGTGACGATGATGATGATGATGATGATGATGAATGGGGAGGCGGTAAGGGTGGTGATGGTAGGGTGGTGGTGGTGGTCAGGTATGATGGTGGTGGTGGTGGTGATGATGATGATGATGATGATGATGATGATTGTGGAGGCGGTAAGGGTGGTGATGATAGGGTGGTGGTGGTGGTGGTGATGATGATGATGATGATGATGATTGTGGAGGCGGTAAGGGTGGTGATGGTAGGGTGGTGGTGGTGGTCAGGTATGATGGTGCTGGTGGACGTGATGATGATGATGATGATGATGATGATTGTGGAGGCGGTAAGGGTGGTGATGGTAGGGTGGTGGTGGTGGTCAGGTATGATGGTGGTGGTGGTGGTGATGATGATGTTGATGATGATGATGATGACTGTGGAGGCGGTAAGGGTGGTGATGATAGGGTGGTGGTGGTGGTGGTGATGATGATGATGATGATGATTGTGGAGGCGGTAAGGGTGGTGATGGTAGGGTGGTGGTGGTGGTCAGGTATGATGATGGTGGTGGTGGTGATGATGATGATGATGATGATGATGATGATGATTGTGGAGGCGGTAAGGGTGGTGATGGTAGGGTGGTGGTGATGATGATGATGATGATGATGATTGTGGAGGCGGTAAGGGTGGTGATGGTAGGGTGGTGGTGGTGGTCAGGTATGATTGTGCTGGTGGACGTGATGATGATGATGATGATGATGATGATGATGATGATGATGATGATGATGATGATTGTGGAGGCGGTAAGGGTGGTGATGGTAGGGTGGTGGTGGTGGTCAGGTATGGTGGGGGTGGTGGGTGTGATGGCGGTGGTGATGGAGGCAGTGCTTATTATGGTCGTAGTGATGGTGTTGGTGGAAGTGGTACGGTGGTGGTAAGGATAGTAGTGGGTAATTAATGATGGTGGTGGTGGTGACAGGGATATAGTTGTGAACGTAGTCACGGTTATGGTGGTTGTGGTGGTGGTGGTTATGGTGATGGTGGGGGTAGTGGTGGCGGGAATGACTACATGATGGTGACAGTGGTGTATGCCTGTGTGTGTGTGTGGGAGTGGTAGAGTTGCTGTTGTTGCTGTCATGTTTTTGTTTTTAATTGTTATACATGACTACGGTGAGCGCTATTTTTTATATTGTGTGACCCCTTACAATATAATTACTTTTGTTTAGTTAAATAGGAAATGTAATAAATGACGTAAGGTTATTTTCTTACAATATGCCAAATAGGAACCGGAGCAAGGCGACGGCCCAGTAGTCATTAACAAAGGCTGTAAGCAGAGTACAGAGTGTCCACAACACAGTAAACATTGCAATGGATAACGGTGCCCTTATGGAAAGTCCTTGAACCAAGCCTATAAGTGGCACCGTTGCAATTCCTTCTATGATGAGGTAAATTGGTCCAGCTAATACGTCATATAGAGTGTACCTCGTCCCGTGTACCGTACCCCACATACATCTGGTAAGAAAAACGTGCTGTTTTCAGAACACCTTTTCAGATTAAAAAAATAAAAATAAGAGAACATAAGAAGATGAGAATGATTGAAAATGAGTGATTTGCTATTACTTCATAATGTTTGTTTCCATCGTATACGTTGGCCAAGCCTTAATTTTAAACATTTACCCCAAAACAATTAGGAAAATGTCAGGTATCTCAATTAAAGGGCAATCTAACTTTTGTAACATTTTGTGTTGTACGAAAAGAAAGAAATTCGACAAAACATAATAAGGAGTTATGAATGTTTGAAAGTTGCAATCTCTGAATCTATGTATAAATCACAAGTGAGGAATTTACTTAGACGTATTTGGTAGAACTTTCCAATTTACTGTGCATTAAAATCTCTTCTATTTTCATATGTATATGCTTTCATAAAATTTGTCAAGTCCTTCATATTCTTCCTTTGTAAAGCAAAATATTGATCTACAATGTCACCATGTTTCATATGAAATAAATAGTTACAACACACCTATTCATTGTTATGTTAACTCTGTCATGAGTTGTCTTTTCCCCCATTAAATCAATGGAAGAAGAATTCTTTATTACAATGACAGACGAATAAATAAGTTCCTTTAAATTCGATCCTACCTTCCTGCCTCAGCGCACAATTCCTCTCCGGTCATGTTGAGATCACCAATATAGTCACGTGCTGCTGTTCCGTTGATCACCTGACATTCTGTTTCTCCGAACTTTAATTCTTCAGCCATTCCAAATATTGTTACAACAAGAAGGTACCTGATTATATAAGGGTTCGTGAATTAACATTCCAAATTTAAAAAAATAAAAATAAAAACGGTGCTTATAAAGCGCTTACCACCGAAGTCTCTAAGCGCTATAACAAACAAAATACAATGATAAACACTTACATAAAGATTATCAAACAGAACAAAAAAGTGAAAATAAATCTACAAATTACAATACATATGAAATATACATTAATGTGAACAGAGTAAGTTAATCATCAAAAGCAAATTTGAATAAATGTGTCTTAATGCCCATCTGTATTAGTTCGGCTAGGAGTGATTAGACCAACCAGGAAGGTCACTGACAGGTGGCTATCTCATCAACTCAGCTCTCAATTAACATAAGAAAAGAGGATCTAGGGGGCCAATTGTCACCGATTAGGCATTGTTTTCTATATAGAGGGAGCAAGTAGCTACAAGTAGTACAGTGGGCCTTTAAGACAAGTTTTTACTTGGTTAACAGTTTGACAGTTTTTTAACATTTAAAGGTACTTTCTTCCAAAGTTCAAACACCGTACAGCATCGTTCAATGACAATGATATCGGTCAATAAAAACTGATTGGTATATCCGTGATAGTTTAATTTTAATATCGTTTTATTTAACACTGTGAACATATTTCACCTAGTAACTGTTCATCAAGATGTCGGTGTATAATATTTTGTTCTTCTTCCATTCAGCATGATACATAATATTCAGGATTATGTCAATGATAGGTCTTTATAAATTCTTTCCTTTCGAGTGTTGTTGATATCTGTATAGCAACATGCCAATAGCTATAATAGGTTGGGTATAATTTATACAAGCTCACAAATTGCTAATTGTGTGTCATAAGAAAAAGAGAGAGAGAAAGAGAGAAATTCCTCTTGCCAATGAATTGTGTGGTTCCGCAGTCACACCAAAAGACCGACTCCGAACCCACTTCGAAGCCACTCCGAACCCACTCCGAACCCACTCCGAACCCACTCCGAACCCACTCCGAACCAACCAATTCATAAGCATTCGTGGTAATGTGATTGTTTGTTCGGTCTGTTGTCGGTCTGGCGTCGGTCTCGTCGATATGAATGGGGTATAAGGAAATCAAACTTACTCCTGAGTAGATTGCATCACGGTAATAAGCGTGACGATAATCAACCCAAAAACCCTCCATCCTAGACCCACCAGCGTCTCATCGTCGCGATCGGCGGCCTTCGTTCTGCTGATCGTCAACACTTCGCAATTTTCACCGACATCGTCGCCCTCATCGATCATGATATCATCCATGGCGTGATTGTATGGAAATCGCCGACCAGCTGGTAATGAGAGGATAAAATGATGTTTGAAATAATATTGCCTCATAGAGATACATGTAACGCCTATCTGGCTCTCAACACGTTCACATTTGTGTTCAGCAATGCAAACTGAGGCTCCGAGCAATAAGTATACGACAAAAGCCTTACTAGAAACAATAATCTTTACGGTTCAACAGGAAAAGGCAGGGGCGGCTTTATTATATAAGGTATCAATAATCATCATCTAGTAAACAATGTCTGTCGCTCTATTTCACAACTAGTAGTAATTATATCCTCCATCAAATTTTTTTTGGCTTTTGATTGGTTGAGAGCTCGTCACATAACCAGAAATATTTGAACTATTTTTAGAAAGTATTATATGAGAGTACTATTTCGGAGTACTATTTGGGAGTTGAAAAAAAATGTTTTTTTTTTATTTTTTTTTTATTTTTTTTTTATTGAATTTGTTCCTCTTCTTCAAATCTAAATTTAATGAAAACAAAATATTTTAAATCTTTTTAGATAAAAAATTTACATTTTTTTTGTTCTAAATTTTTTTCTTCCCAAAAATGTTAGTTTTTTTTTTTAATAAAATAATTTTTTGATGCAGGATATAAAACAAATATACCATGCCTTCTATTCGAGGTACTGGTGAAAACTATGGGCCTCTGTTACTCCAAAAGTACCATTTGCTTCGGGGCTGCGCCCCTCAACAAACAGTACTATTGGAGTCACCTCTTGCGCATAATTTTAACCAGAACCTCTCAAGACATTGTATATTTGTATACTATACACATATAGCAGTAGTTATCCTAGATTCAGCCGATTGGTCATGTTGATTGTATACATGTCATCAATATTCTTACCACCCCCCTTCCCCCCCCCCCCTCCCTCTCTCTCTCTCTCTCTCTCTCTGCAGTTTCCAACCATCATAGTTTTTCACCAGCCGGCTCTTCCAAACTTACTGTACAACGAGAGAGTTGTCGCGAAACACAAACTAATCGAACAGCTTTTCAATGCATTGAACTCATACAAAATAATCGTTGTCAAACTACATGGAATGACCAAACTTTTACTGTGACCATACACATATCATTGTCAGTGAAATATACAGCATATTCTACATTTACAAGTTTGCAGACTTACATAATTTCTTACGACGATAAAAACCTCACTAACCTTAATTTCAGCATTTGTTATATCGATCTTGTTCTTTTAAATCAATCAGAACACCAGAGAGTATCACTGGAAGTACATTTATATTGAACATTTATTGGAAGGTACATGTATAAAACGTGGGAAAATGACCACTCAGGCTCTCGCTTCATCGATACAGGACAATGGTAATTTCTCTCCATCGCTCTGTGGCCTTTGCTTTTGTTCTGTCCTTTTAAAGTCTGAAGTGTTGTCTGCTTATTTTCTGTTTCGATCGCTCTGCTTTGTCCTCTCTCCCTCTTTATCACCCTCTCCGTTTAAGTAGGGAGCCATTCCCTTGGAGGAACATAATTATGATGAATTTCGCAAGTTAATCCATTTCCAAGTATATTATCTATTCACAGTGTAATGCACATTATTTAAATATAGATGGAGCCAAAGTCGGAAGTCTCCTCCTGATTACAAAACAACACCCCCTCCCCCTCTCCCACCCCTCTCCCCCCTCCCCCTCTCCCACCCCTTCCCCCCCCCTCTCCGCCCCAAAAAGTAATATTTTGTTAGTGCTTCTCGCTTAAGATTACATGTATTGCACACACTAGGATGTTTGTTTCCTCGATCCATCTATTTTTGTTGTTAAATTTTGAAACAAGAATGCATCTAAGGGTTATTGTAGACCGAAACATTAATCTACTATTTCGTTCGGGGATATATTCCGCGCTGTTTATATCATAATAATAATAATATTGGTTTCTTATATAGCGCACCTATCGACCTTGCAAGGTCCCAAAGGCGCTCCAACATTACCCGGCTATGCTAGGCTGCCGATTTCGACGCTCACAGCATTTTGGTGGTTTATATATAGTTTCATTCAAGGCACACTCTCTTTTCAGTCGTACAATAATGCGTAATAATGTAACTGTGATACATTGTAGACTGCACTGTATAGCTCGTCATGACACAGCCAGAGACGGTCAGAGTTAGGCTACCTCACAAACCTCAGACATTATTACTGTCCTCATTCGTATAATTTTGCGTTAACTGTAATACAATTTATGTAAAAAGTTAACATTAAACTCATTCCTACTTGTATTTGTCACAGTTACTATTTGTTTCTCTAGTCTTTTCTTCCATACATATTCATTTCACATCATTTGCATATTCATTTCATCCATTCATCTCCACTACATACCAACTCTTAAAGCAGGTGGTATGTTCTCTTCTCATTTACATATTTCCACTTCTTATTTATCATTGGTTCTCTTCTCCTTTTCCTTATGAATATTCAGTTTTATTCTTAAATCCTATTTTGCTATTGGTTGATAATATAGTTTTAATTTGAGTATTCTTTGCACAAGGCTGCACATGGACAGCATGCTACATGTACAACAAAACACATGCGGAGCTGGACTGGACTTAATTACACTGTGTGAGATATTAATTTGGAGCTCTGTTACCTTTATAAGTTAGAGACTAAGGAGAGAGGATTTGTGAGTTGGGCAGTGGGCAGTGGTTTGTATGATTGGTGTTTAATGCAGTGATTGATTGGCAAGAGATTAATTATTAGTTTACACTACGTTATGAGACTACATATTCTACTACACCCTTGGGCTCTGTTCATGACAGTCACAGCCAGAGACTGAAAGAGTTAGGCTCAGCTCAAAACTCAACTGTATTGTTATTAGAGTGTCAAATTAGAGTCTGCGCCTGCAAACTAACAGTGGCTAGACTATAATACCTTGGTCAGACCGCCAAATCGACCATATAACCGACTCCACACGTACGGATCCCTTTAAAGCTTATCTGCCATAGTTTACAGGAGGGATTAGACCGCCCTACAAGGTCACTGGACAGGTGGTTATCTCATCAACTCAGCTCTCAGTTAACATAAGAAAAAGAGGATCATGGGGGACCAATGGTCACCGATTAGGCATTGTTTGTTATATAGAGGGCGCAAGTAGCTACAAGTAGTGCAGTGGGCCTTTAATGCTCGGTCTGGTGTCGGTCTGGTCCGTTGGTATGACTGCGGTTTCGGAGAGCTTATGAGTATAAATTTCTATGATATAAGAAAAAGAGAAAGGGAATTGAGGAAATAGGAGACAAAAGGAGGATAGAAAGAAGGATAAAGGTAAAAATGAAAATCAATAAAGGTGAATGGAAGGTGAACACCGAAAGGGTAAAGGAGTCCTTTTGTTGACTATCATAGCTTGCAGGCGCGCGGTTCGATAGAAAAATACATTCGGGTGAGCTTGGTGGTGGTGGGGGGGGGGGGGGGGTAATTATTAAGGTTAATTTTAACAAGTATCATGCTAGAAGAGGGTGCATATATTTATAAAAAAAGATTTGAATTGACAAAGAGTTCATGACCCTATATCTGTTGTGAAAATTTATTGAAAATTTATTTATTTTTACCCTTGAAATTAATGAACGGTTATAACATATTTGTGATTCATCACATATTATTCTTTCATTTCCATCATAGATGTTTAAAGATGTTTTCGGTAAATTGTGGAATAGTTTTGGGTCCGAAATAAAGAATCAACCTTCCTTATCTAGTTTTTTTTTAAATATAGAAATCCAATCTTATTAAATCATACACCCTCTGAGTCTGTAAAGCGGTACGTTTGCCTTGTTTTTTCTCTTTCTTCCTGTTGTACCACTTATTAAGTGGCACTTAATGTATATTTAATTACTCATATAGTTTAGGGACAAGCCTTTGATAGGCCTTTGGCCTTTGTTTGTCCCCTCACATTTTGATATTTTTGTTCTTTTCTGTTATTTGATGGAATTGCCCTTATGGAACAATCACTGTGTACCACATAGCCAAACACAGTGTGGTACCACAGTGTGCTAACACATGTGGACCACATGTGATTTTAGGACGTGTGGTAACGCTGTGGTGTACTATGTGGAACGTACCACAATGTGGTAGACTATGTGGTTGATACCACATTGTGTTATGGCACAGCGTTACCACATAAAACTGTGGTATGCACGAAATAGAACCCACAGCGTTAACACACGTCCCAAAATCACATGTTGCCCGCATGTGGTAGCACGCTCTGGGACCAACCACATAATCACCACATAGTCTACCACATAGTCTAACACACTGTGGCACATACCACATTGTCTGGTACACTGTGGCACATACCGCATTGTCTGGTACACTGTGGCATCCACCTCATAGTATACCACACCCTCCAGATGAAACAATTAATTAGTAACTAACGCTTTAAGAAGCAATTATACTAATTAATCTTGCCTAGGGCAACAAGTAACACAGTCTGGTTTACCCGGTTCATCTGTAATTTCTAATGTAATGGCATTGGTTATATGTTTCGTGTCACATGATTTCCATATAATTTTATTTTATTGAATATATTTTAGTTCATAGTTAGATTTCCCTAACTCATGTTTAATTAAATGTAATTTTTAAAAAAGTAGTGAAACGTCCTAATAATTGACAGTTTTTAGTTTGTAGTATTTTCGAAATAAATATATAACTCAATCATCAGTAATTAAGAAATATGCTTTTAAATTCAGATTAATTGTATAAAAACATAGATCTGCACGCACCCCATATTAATTATGCAAATTAAGTGGTGTCAATTGATTAAACTAAACCCCCTACGGACCAGTTTTCAACTGGTTCAACTGGAAATAAGCCCACAGACCAGTTATCAACTGGTGCAACTGGAAATATGCCCACAGACCAATTATCAACTGGTGCAACTAGAAATAAGCCCACAGACCAGTTTTCGACTGGTGCAACTGGAAATATGCCCACAGACCAGTTTTCAACTGGTGCAACTGGAAATATGCAACTAGACCAGTTTTCAACTGGTGTAACTGGTCATGGAGGACTGGTTCCCGTTAAATGAAATGCAGTCGACCAAATATCCGCTTGATATGCATTATATGGACCAGTTAGAATCAACTGGAACCAGTTGCCGTCAACTGGGAACCATTTTAATTTATAACTGGAACCAGTTGGAAATTTGAACTGGTGGTAACTGGTTTTTCCTTCTGGGCTGCCGCCATACGGCGACATGTACAGGTATAGACTATATGAGACTCTGTGGTAAGTGTGTGATTAAGTAATTTAGGAAGATCGCTCTGTAGAAATTACCCTGTGAATAAACAATTTTCACATATTTTAAAATGCTGGGAGAAACCAAACTATGACAAAAATATGAACAGTATTTACTCTTATGACACACTTTTGTAAACATGTGGCACTGTGTGATAAGTATATACAAATATGTGAATATTACGTTATGGTTAAACCACATGATCTAAAAATCTCACACTGACAGTAAACTGTGAACACAGAGTTTACACATAGTGATACATACCATAATTGTGGTAAATATGTGTCACACTGTGTTAAATATGTACGACTATGTGGTAAACCACATGATCTAAACCCCACACTGTGACAATACTGGGATCGCAGAGTTTACACATAGTTCGATACATACCACACTGTGGACAATATGTGTCACTCTGTGTTAAATACCATGTGAGTCATAAACAAGTTTACACCTAGAAAATGGACTTGCGCCAAAGTGACGCCTACAGCACGGTATTATGTTGGGATTAGCGGAGTGAGAGAATGAATTGAATGTATCAAATGAAATGCATTGCATATGCTTTTTGCAGAAACAAAGTCACACACTCACACACACACACGCGCGCCCAAATGTTCGTCGATATTTGATATTCGATATTAATATGTGGGGCATGATTTTGGTAGAAATGTTATGTGGATCTGCAAAAACCGATTTAATACCCAAAACACAATATTTTTATTTAAACTTCACATAAGCCATTTTGGCGCAAGTCGATTTTTGCACTCTCGCAAACAATGCCTCCTGTTCATCCAGGCGTGAACACATACCACACAAAAATGATACCAAATGATTTGGGATAAAACACTCCTTTATAAGATATATAATAATTAACTGTTCATAGATGATTTTTTAAATAATTAGCAATTTTCTAGGTGTAAACCTTTTTTTTTGGACTCCTACTGTATGTAAGACTGTGTGATAAATCACACGATCTGAACCCCACACTGTGACAATACTGTGAACACAGAGTTTACACATACTTCAGTACATATCACACTGTGGTTAACATGTGTTACTCTGTGTTAAATATGTAGGACTATGTGGTAAATCACATGATCTGAACCCCACACTGTGACAATACTGGGATCACAGAGTTAAACATAGTTCAATACATATACCAATGAGGTAAATATGTGGTACTCTGTGTTAAGTATGTCAGTTTATGTGGATATTATGTTGTAAACCTCATGGTCTGAAACTCCACACTGTGATAACAATGTGAACACATAATGTCCACACAGTGTACACATATAGTTGACTTTGTAAACATAGTGTGGCAACACTGTATTAGAGTGACTTTGTATTGTGTATGTTTGTTATTGTTTCTTTTTCATCAAATGTGAAAATAAAATAAATTGAATTGAATAGAATTGAATACATATCACACACATTTGGGCACCTTTGACATTCTTATTCTTTGTTTATGTATGCAATTGATTGCTCGACATTTCATGCAAAACACTCAAGGTCCTCGATCAAAGTCTATATTGAAATAGATCTACGTATACCCTGTGCCAAACTCACAGTCAAATAGTGAAAACATGGGACTGATTTGAGGACAGAATTGCCCAAATTCCTGGGCATCCTGGAACCTGGTATTTCAATTTAGTGCAAAAATGAGGCAAAGAGTTTAATGTAATTATTACATAAATGATGTATATTTTATACGAAACATAGTATGCTAGAGATACAAGTTAATAGGTTCGATGTGGATCTTCGTGCAGCAAGTGTAGATTACATGACAGTACATTGTAGGCCTACGCTTCAATTCTTATATGTGCATAACATATTTTGAAGATGATGATAAATGTATACAAAATGGTCATATATAAAAGGTAGATTTGTAATAATTGGTTGGAAATCAGGATTTAAATGAATATAGAAGATTCAGGTTTTGTTTAATGAAGAGTGAAGTAGTATGGATGTCAACGTAAATGACAATAGGGACTTTTAGATTTGCGTCGACTGATACGTGTGACGTCCATTCAAGGCAGTGCATTAAAAGGACGTCGATCGTAGCGATCCCCATTGTCTTCGTGCGAATCTAAAAGTCCCTATTATTGTGCCACTATCAGCCTTTTCACACACAGCTAAAATTCTATAAACATGACTAGTATAAACGTGTTTCGAACGTGTTTAAACTAATCACGAGCCTTTCACACACAGAAATTTCGGTGCGATCGTTAATTGTTTCGTGATTAACTACTGCTCGTAAAATGCGCAGTAGTGCCATTGCGCATTGAAGGTCATGTCATGTCAATCAAAGCGCACGCTCCATCCAGTTTAAACACGTTTAAACAAGAATTTCCTTTCACACACAAAATGTCAAGCTCTCTAGATACGAACTTCGTATCTGCAGCCTGCTTTTAGGGGCGTATGGATCGCGACTTCGTATCTATCCCAACATCGTATAAACGATGTTCACACTGGGAAATTTTGTCTATAAACATGTTTAAAATTTTACGATGATTCTAATCATCACTAGATACGATGAATTTTAGCTGTGTGTGAAAAGGCTGTATGTAGGTCAGCACCAGGTCAAACTGCATGTATAGTTTAAGCACACTCAGTCACTTTTTAGACATAAAGTAGTGTTGATAGCGAAAGATATGTTGATTTATGTCAAGCAGTTAGATATTTCATTTATCTAGATGTTTATGACAAGAAATGTAATTTAGCTCTCTGAGTCTGCATATGGGTTTCTAGAAAAATGTCAGAACGTCTCAACATATCAAATATTACTGCATTGAAAGGATATTTATTGTTGCTTAATACTTATTTAATATACACTAAAAACAGAAGCAGTAGCAAATGTTTGGATAGATTATAACTGATGTTATTAACTACAGATATTCATGATGCTTAATTTCATTTGTGTCTTTCTTATTGATACGGTTTTCACTGAGTAAAATGAACGAAACAACTGATGCGAGAATAATTAATGTTCAACAACGCTCCCGTAGAAACATTTGTCTAATGTTTATTTTCCCCGGGCTCCAATTCAGTTACACTATCAGTTTTATCAAAGTACAATGTTTGGTAGCCGGACGTAATCATTTGGGATAGCGGAAGCAAGCAGTCATTACGTCGAGCAGTGATGAGGCCATCATACAAAAAAAATCATATTTCGGAGCGTTGTAATACACCCTATGCACGCTGATCATCGAACATAGTATTGAGTATGGCTCGGGCGAGTTCTGCATGATTTTATTTCACACCAATCTGTCTTCGATCTACTTGTGAGTTGCCATCTAAGCAGCGCTTCGATTCGTTTTTAGAAAAGGAGATTATTCAGTTCGTAATACACGATGGCAAGCCTCTTCGACGCACTGGGATTCAAGTGCGAGGAATGCGGCAATGATGGTGTTGACGAAACACAAGGGTACAAAGTTGTTGAACAACGCCATTTATGTCCAACATGTGCCCGCAATCTGGCCAGCGCCATTCTGGCTGATATGTCTCATGGAGCTTTAAAATGGCCGTGTCCACAACACGAGAGCAAAGAAGTAGAACTGCTCTGCTGCAAATGCAAAGTAGCAGTGTGCCACACATGTGCCTTGACGACTCACCATGGGCATCAGATGCAAGACATTGAGAAGTTCTTCGCTGAGAAGAGAGAAATCGTGAAAAAAGATGTCGAAGAGATTTCAGCGAAGCAGAATGAGACGCAGAGCTTTCTGGACAAGATAGAGAGTTGTTCGCGGGAGATGGATGGTCATTTCATAGACATCAAGGAAAAGGTATCCGTCACATTCCAGACAAAGTCACAAGACCAAAAGGAGCGAAACACTGTACAAGTAGCCAAAGTAAACGCAGAGGCAGAAGAGCTCATAAGACAGATCAATGAAAAGCGTCGAATGGAACTTGCAGAAATTAATGAACAATACGATAACGAGCATGAAACACTAGTGAAAGACCGAGACAGAGTTCTTGCAGAGTTGAAGGTTATCGTAGACATTGTTTATCGAATGACTTCAGAAGCTAAAGCATCGGCAGAGACCACCGGTGAGGAGTTAGAGAGCACAGCTGCAGTCGCAAAATCCATCATGGTCGATTGCGACGGGAAAACCTTCCACAAGAAGGTCGCCAAGTATCACGAGATGGGTATGGACAAGTTACCATGTTTAGATCATGATCATCTGGATAAGCTATCAACAGTGGCAGAGAAGATACGTTTCAAGAGGGTGGATGACGAACAAAAGATTGGACTCTTGACCGGGAAGAATGCTTCCTTTGAGATGGTCAAGACGGTGAATATTTCTTCAGATATCCAGGAGCCATTTCTTCTAGGGGCGATAGATGAGCAGACAGTAGTCTTTCGGAACGGCAATGGATCGGCACTGTACTCAGTAAACGTAGAGTCCGGGTCCATGGAAACATTGTTGACCGACAAGAAGACTAGAGGCATTTGGGATTTAGCAGTCCTCCCTGACAAGGGTTTTGTTTACAGTGATTACAACGCCGGTTTGCTGCAGATCTGTGACAGAGACGGAAACGATGAGAGGTCTTTAGCTTTACCTAACGATGAATCGCGGTTTGCCTTTCTAACTGTAGACAGGAAGGGGAAACTTCTCGCTGCTAGCCATAACAGTGGCGAGATATATGTGAGCGACCCTGAGACAGGGTCACATCTTCGCACGATCCATGATATAGAATGCAAACCAATGATGGGTATCGGGACACTTGCAAATGGGGATATCATCATTCGCTCTGGAAACTTGGATATTTGCAGAATCTTTCGAGCGACTGGAGAAGTCAAGATGAAGTTTCCACTGGCGGACTGGAGCAGACGACTCAATTTTCATGTCGGTGCAGATGACATGATCTACGTTACATATCGTACGGGAATGAACCAAGATTACATTGGCTTTGTAAGTCTCCTCTCCCCTAACGGTGATATGCGGAGAGAAAAGGTCATCGAGTTTCCAACGTCGTATCTCTATCGCTATTATCCAAGATGCGTCGTTCCTGTTCCCGGTACTGTCATCATCCTAAATGGAAATGCCCTTCTTGTTTATAAGGAAATACCTGGAGTCTATGATCTTCTTAATTGATCAGAAAGTGCCCTTGCAGGAGAGACGGGAGACGGTCCAGGATTCATGCAGGGGGAGGGGCCAAAAAGTTAAAGATAAAGACAAGTTATGATCATGCGATTGCATTGTGAAAGAAACGTTGTGGAATCGATCAGAAAAGGTTGATCTTTTAGCATATAAGTATTGGTGTGTACTGCAAGGTTCTGGGGCATCAAAATGATAAGAAATTTGTAAAGTTACAAGCACTGTACACGGAAAGATGTTTATGTGACTACGCAAGCGTGCACGACACATGCGTTTATCTCTCACATACCAGTAGATAAACTTATTTACAATTATATCAATTAGTAGGCGGTTTCCCAGCAAATTTTGTATCATCATGTATTAGTCAAAACATATTCTTTTACATGATTGGCAATAAGAGCTTCCATTCCATTTTTTGAAATTGGGGCGTTTCTAATACTGGTCTTTATCTTTAAGGAAAAAGAATAGGTTTTTAACGTTATCACTTTTGGTATATCATTAGTGCCAGTGCACAAGCAGATGGCACATTACATTTTAAAACTTAAGGTGTGGTGATGTTATTTCAGATAAATTTGCGACCAAGACCCCTCTTTCTTTCTTCACCACCACCTTCAGATTTTTTTTCTGACCCCAAGATCATGCATGCACGTTGATCCTGGAGTTATGGCGAAGTTGCAAAATAATTAAACCCACCTCCAATAATACGATATTTGAGTGAAGAAACCTTCCAATCAATGGTTAGGCACTACTCTCCATTATTGCACAAGTCCTCAATCGTTATGACAAATATTCGAGTTAAAAAGTTCATTATTTACTTTTTAAAAGTTGTATATTTGTAATAGATTTGAATATACATGTACTATTTACAAGATTAGATGTCATGTCACGACTAACTGAAAATAATTTGTCAAAACAAAAGTTATTTCTTTAACTGACGTGATAGTATTAATGAAAGTAACTGAATCATTATTACACAGCAATGTATATATTCCATCGCTAAGGGAACCATGACTACAATTTTGCTACATCATGTAGCTAATAATCCTATACATTTTGTAACAAAAGTGAAGAGACTATTTTGTTTGCGCTTTTGTTCAATTGACCTGGTCAAATTTGAGCTGTGGCTATCTCGCGATAATATAAAGTTGAAACTTGCGAACCTTATTAGAAACGTTACTGGCTTCTATTGTATTACGGTAGTAATAAGAAAAGAAAACAAATCAGTTAATACCTTAAGCTATTTACCAAGTTTGAAAATATCATGTCAGTGATAATTTTGTTATTATATGCCTGGATGATTTTAAATGTGTAGCTCAAACAAATCTAAAAAAATAAAAAAAAACATGAAAAGGTGTTTAGAGGTGGCTTGGTCGAGTGGTTTATTCACTTGACTGGAAATGCAAAGGTCATGGGTTCGAGCCTCGGCTTGGTACATATGTCATTGAGCAAGGCATTTTATCTATATTACTCCTCTCCACTCAGATGCTCATTGGGTACCTGATAGGGTGCGAGAGTCAGTGTGATTGGACGAGTATGTGCGCGGACGCAAAAGTCGAATAAATATAATGCTCCCCAGGGAGTGGGGAATGTGCACTGTACTATGCGGAATAGTAACTGTCCAGTACAGTGACCGGAGTAATGACAGTCTATCGGTTGTATCTGGAAAAGCGCTTTAAAAGAAACAGCTATTAATATTCTCTTTTGTTTCAAACAAATTTATAACATTTTTATAGTAATATAGTACCTATTTCTTTTGTATATGTTCAATCATGACCAAGGTACAAAATTATAGAATCCTGCCTGTATGTGTGTTTTTGTATACTAAATCG
Source organism: Strongylocentrotus purpuratus (assembly GCF_000002235.5). NCBI lineage: Eukaryota > Metazoa > Echinodermata > Echinoidea > Camarodonta > Strongylocentrotidae > Strongylocentrotus > Strongylocentrotus purpuratus. The sequence goes on from NW_022145610.1 coordinate 20,217,642, forward strand.
TTTATGTATGATATTATAAAAATATGATAAAGGACCATGTTGGAGGGTTAAAATATAACTTAAAATGCATATCTGCTTGTATAATGTAGAACGTCATGTTGCCAATTGAATATTTATTATAAGTACAGAAGACTCAGAGAACGAGGTATATTAGCTGGTGATGGTACTGTACATACATGTTGATACATTTCATCATATCAGAAGAAAAAAACAAGCACTGGATATTTGTAACTGGTCTGGCTATAAGCTTGAGTTGAGCTGCAAGTTGTAGTCTAAATTTCTACGTTTTTTGGGTGGTGGTGGGCGTCGGCCGACTCTATCCTTTGCACGATAAGCCCCAATTGAATTCATACTTCTTCTCTTTTCTTTAAATTGATTTATTCATTTATTATTGTTATATCATATATAAATATTTTTATTGGGGGATGTTGTAACGTTGGACACATATGCATCTGACATCACAATAGATAAGTATTTGCCAACTGATGAATGCAAAAGTGGATCCAGGAGCGCGTTTTAAATAAGTAAGAATAGACAATATGGGAAGGAAAATTCCTTTAAATTGTACACGGGTATTCCCTTCAACCCCCTTCCCCCTCCCCCACCCCCTCCGCGCCCACAACTGATGTGGACGCTAGAGGGACAAGTGAACATAAAATTTTCTGGGAACTTTTAGTGGACTTTCTTTTTCCAATTATTTTGCACCTCCCGTCTGACAATATCCTGGATCCGCTCGTAGATGCTGTACTTTCGATGGTTCTTCTTAAAATCTGCCATTCTGATTAAGATTTGATAGAATGTCGAGTACTAAATGTTGTGTGGGCGTCGGTCCTTGCAGACTTTAATATTACTACCACGAAGCAAACACCTGTGAGGTTTACAAGCGTTGATCACAGAAACACAAGAATATGTGCGCGAGTGGGTGTGTGTGCGAGTGGGTGGGTGTGTGTGTGCGCGCGCGTGTGCGATGACGTGTTTGTGACAAGTAATTTAAGATATTTGGAGGGTTATATTAATCCAATTATTTTTAATAATCAGAATATATGTATAAATGGAAAAAGTATATTTGATAGATACTTGTTTGAAAGAGGGATTGTTCAACTGAATCATTTGGTTGAGAAAGGTCATGTTAAGTCTGTTAAATATTTTATGAACCTCGGTATGAAAGGTAATAATTTGCTTATGATTATTGATATTTATGATGCGATACCCAGGTTATGGAAGGATGATTCAGGGTTAATAGAATTCCTCGAGGTTGATTTGATAAGCTTTAATACTTATTTCCATATTTCTAGTAAAAAAATACAGTTTGTGGATGTGGGTTCAAGAACAATCTATGATTATTTTATCAAAGCACTGCTGCAGTGCAGCAACAAACGTATGATTTGCAGGTAAGGGATGGGCAAAATGATTATGATTTTATAGATAAAGAATTAAAAGAAATATTTGTTAGACCAAGAATCACTATACTCATTAGAAAACAACGTGAATTTCAATTTAAATTATTGCATGGAGCCATATACACTAATGAGCATCTTCAATCTATTAGATTTGGTTTTGTTGGTGATAATTTATGTTCGTTTTGTAAGCAGGAAATAGAAACATACAAACATTTATTTTTATCTTGTGGGAGCGTTCAAAGGATATGGCAGGCTTTAATACAACTTTTTGAGTTAGATGAAATTAAAGATTTAGAATAGCGAGATATATTTGTTGGGTTGGTAGGTAGTTCATATAGAATAAAAATGTGTAATACCATCATTTTCATGGTGAAGTATGTAATATTTATGTCAAGATCGGGGGGGGGGGCGAGTACTAACTTTAGAAAAGATGAAAAAACGCATTTTTAAGTATAGGGATGAGGAAAAGAAAATAGCAATTAAAATGGGAAAGCTAGGATCACATTTCTTAAAGTGGGAGCAGCTTAAGATTAATTAAGATTTGCTTTCTTCTCCACCGTGAGCCTGTTAAAAGCGTAACTCGATTTTGCGGCCTGGATAACTTATTTAGTATATTTTTCTTGAGTTGAGAATGTTGGCAGACATCCACTGAGTGAGTACTGTGTGTGTGGGGGGGGGGGGTGGGTTGGTGGGTGGGTGAGTATGTGTGTGGGTGGGTGAGTATGTTTGTGTGATAGAGGGTGAGTATGTTTGTGTGATGGAGGGGGCAGGGAAGGGGCAGGATTGTTTCAGTAAAATTACCTCCAGATTTGTTTAAGTTTTTTGTTGTTGTAATATATAAGTAAATAACATTTACAATTGACATATTATGTTTAGGTACTTATACGTTTACTTTGTTGCTAAGTTATATTATACTGCAAATAAGTTTATGTTTAATTATGTTTATGTCAAAGCATCAATATTGAACACGTTTATTTTATTCAATTGTATGTCATGGTTTGTATTACACATCTGGAGAAATAAAACAAAATTGTTAAAAAAAATTAAAAAAAGTGTGTGCGATGACGTGTTTGTGTAGTCCTATATTCCCTGTTCTGCGTGCAGTGCTTTTAATTGTGATTTTTTTTTTTCAAGCAAGATTAGTCACTTCCGTTTCAATTTTTACGATTCCATAACCTCAGATACTCGAATCCTGGTGTAATACACAATCAAATTTCAATGTCTTTCACAAACCCATGAACCGTACTCAACAGAAGACGTTCCTCTTGTTCAATACATCAAAGCCGGTCACGCCATTTATCTTGATGGTTCTCAGAACGACAACGTTCTCTATATGTCCCATTCTCTTTTTCTATTTGTTTTCTTCCTGTCTTTGTCCATCCATTTGTTTGGACCCTTCGAATCCCGTACCATGGTACTCTCTGTGTCGCTGTTCCTCTCTCCTTCTCTCCAAGTCTTCCTTGATAACACGCTTGACGACGCAGAGGGAGACTATGACTATTTCATTTCATTTTGAATTTTGATCACGATGTCCTGTTATGGTTTGATTCGTTTTTCATGTTCAATATACAAGATCGTGAAGGTACAAGCATTTACTGAATAAAACTGCAGTAAAAATCGCGGTACATTTCGCATCCACAGGGGTATCCAAAAATATCGAAATTGTGAAGAATCACTATCCACCCAATTTTCAAAATTTCCCAAAACTGTATCACCTTTAATGCTAGGTCTGGTGTCGGTCTGGTCCGCTGGTGTGACTGCGGTATCAGAGAGCTTAGTTATGAATATAAATTTATAATGTTATGAGAAAAAGAGAGAGGGAATGGAGAAAATAGTAGACAAAAGGAGGATAGAAAGAAGGATAAAAGTAATAAAGAAAATCAATAAAGGTGAATGGAAGGTGAATACCGAAAGGTTAAAGGAGTCCTTTTGTTGAGTATCATAGCTTGCAGGCGCGCTGTTCTATAGAATAATACATTTGGGTGAGCTTGGTGGTGGTGGTGGGGGGGGGGGGGGGCGTACGTGGGGGTAATTATTAAAGTATCATGCTAGAAGAGGGTGCATATATCAACAACAAAAAATGAATTGACAAAGAGTTCATGACCCTATATCTCCAGTGAAAATTAATTGAAAATTGTACTTATTTTTACCCTTAAAATTAATGAACGGTTATAACATATTGGTGATTCAACGCATATTATTCTTTCATTTCCATCATAAATGTATAAAGATATTTTCTGTAAAATTGTGGAATAGTCTTGGGTCCAAAATAAAGAATCGCCTTGCTTATTTAGTTTTTTTTTAAAAGATATATAAATCTAATCTTATTAAATCATAGGCCTACATCCTCTGAGTCTGTAAAGCGCTACGTTTGCCTTGTTTTTTTCCCTCTTTCCTCCTGTTGTACCACTTATCAAGTGGCACTTAATGTATATTTAATTACTCATATAGTTTAGAGACAAGCCTTTGACAGGCCTTTGGCCTTTGTTTGTCCCCTCACATTTTGATATTTCTGTTCATTTCTGTTATTTGTTGGAATTGTCCTTATGGAACAATCACTGTGTTACCACAAAGCCAAACACAGTGTGGTACCACAGTGTGCTGACACATGTGGACCACATGTGATTTTAGGACGTGTGGTAACGCTGTGGTGTACTATGTGGAACGTACCACAATGTGGTAGACTATGTGGTTGATACCACATTGTGTTATGGCACAGCGTTACCACATAAAACTGTGGTATGCACCAAATAGAACCCACAGCGTTAACACACGTCCCAAAATCACATGTGGCCCGCATGTGGTAGCACGCTCTGGGACCAACCACATAATCACCACATAGTCTACCACATAGTCTAACACACTGTGGCACATACCACATATGTGGGGCATGATTTTGGTAGAAATGTCATGTGGATCTGCAAAAACCGATCTCATACCCAAAACACAATATTTTTATTTAAACTTCACATAAGCCACTTTGGCGCAAGTCGATTTTTGCACTCTCGCAAACAATGCCTCCTGTTCATCCAGGCGTGAACACATACCACACAAAATTTATACCAAATGATTTGGGATAAAACACTGCTTTATAAGATATATAATAATTAACTGTTCATAGATGATTTTTTAAATAATTATCAATTTTCTAGGTGTACACTTTTTTTTGGACTCACACTGTATGTAGGACTGTGTGGTAAATCACACGATCTGAACCCCACACTGTGACAATACTGTGAACACAGAGTTTACACATAGTTCAGTACATATCACACTGTGGTTTACATGTGTTAATCTGTGTTAAATATGTAGGACTATGTGGTAAATCACATGATCTGAACCCCACACTGTGACAATACTGGGATCACAGAGTTACACATAGTTCAATACATATACCAATGAGGTAAATATGTGGTACTCTGTCAGTTTATGTGGATATTATGTTGTAAACCACATGGTCTGAAACTCCACACTGTGATAACAATGTGAACACATAATGTCCACACAGTGTACACATATAGTTGACTTTGTAAACATAGTGTGGCAACACTGTATTAGATTGACTTTGTATTGTGTATGTTTGTTATTGTTTCTTTTTCATCAAAATAATGTGAAAATAAAATAAATTGAATTGAATAGAATTGAATACATATCACACACATTTGGGCACCTTTGACATGCTTATTCTTTGTTTATGTATGCAATTGATTGCTCGACATTTCATGCAAAACACTCAAGGTCCTCGATCAAAGTCTATATTGAAATAGATCTACGTATACCCTGTGCCAAACTCATTCTACAGTCAAATAGTGAAAACATGGGACTGATTTGAGGACAGAATTGCCCAAATTCCTGGGCATCCTGAAACCTGGAATTTCAATTTAGTGCAAAAATGAGGCAAAGAGTTTAATTTAATTATTACATAAATGATGTATATTTTATACGAAACATAGTATGCTAGAGATACAAGTTAATAGGTTCGATGTGGATCTTCGTGCAGCAAGTGTAGATTACATGACAGTACATTGTAGGCCTACGCTTCAATTCTTATATGTGCATAACATATTTGAAGATGATGATAAATGTATACAAAATGGTCATATATAAAAGGTAGATTTGTAATAATTGGTTGGAAATCAGGATTTAAATGAATATAGAAGATTCAGGTTTTGTTTAATGAAGAGTGAAGTTGTATGGATGTCAACGTAAATGACAATAGGGACTTTTAGATTTGCGTCGACTGATACGTGTGACGTCCATTCAAGGCAGTGCATTAAAAGGACGTCGATCGTAGCGATCCCCATTGTCTTCGTGCGAATCTAAAAGTCCCTATTGTGCCACTATGTAGGTCAGCACCAGGTCAAACTGCATGTATAGTTTAAGCACACTCAGTCACTTTTTAGATATTAAGTATAGTGTCGATAGCGAAAGATATGTTGATTTATGTCAAGCAGTTAGATATTTCATTTATCTAGATGTTTATGACAAGAAATGTAATTTAGCTCTCTGAGTCTGCATGGGTTTCTAGAAAAATGTCAGAACGTCTCAACATATCAAATATTACTGCCTTGAAAGGATACTTATTGTTGCTTAATACTTATTTAATATACACTAAAAACAGAAATAGTTTAGCAGTAGCTAATGTTTGGATAGATTATAACTGATGTTATTAACCACAGATATTCATGATGCTTAATTTCATTTGTGTCTTTCTTATTGATACAGTTTTCATAGAGTAAAATGAACGAAACAACTGATGCGAGAATAATTAATGTCCAACAACGCTCCCGTAGAAACATTTGTCTAATGTTTATTTTCTCCGGGCTCCAATTCAGTTACACTATCAGTTTTATCAAAGTACAACGTTTGGTAGCCGGACGTAATCATTTGGGATAGCGGAAGCAAGTCCAAAGTTCAATCTACAAACCACACAAAGGAGGCGTTTTACATAAAATGCACTGCCCCGTCTATGCTATTATGATTAATATACGTATAGGATTACTGACATACAGTCATTACGTCGAGGGGTGATGAGGCCATCATACAAAAAATTCATATTTCGGAGCGTTGTAATACACCCTATACACGCTGATCATCGAACATAGTATTGAGTATGGCTCGGGCGAGTTCTGCATGATTTTATTTCACACCAATCTGTCTTCGATCTACCTGTGAGTTGCCATCTAAGCAGCGCTTCGATTCGTTTTTAGAAAAGGAGATTATTCAGTCCGTAATACACGATGGCAAGCCTCTTCGACGCACTGGGATTCAAGTGCGAGGAATGCGGCAATGATGGTGATGACGAAACACAAGGGTACAAAGTTGTTGAACAACGCCATTTATGTCCAACATGTGCCCGCAATCTGGCCAGCGCCATTCTGGCTGATATGTCTCATGGAGCTATAAAATGGCCGTGTCCACAACACGAGAGCAAAGAAGTAGAACTGCTCTGCTGCAAATGCAAAGTAGCAGTGTGCCACACATGTGCCTTGACGACTCACCATGGGCATCAGATGCAAGACATTGAGAAGTTCTTCGCTGAGAAGAGAGAAATCGTGAAAAAAGATGTCGAAGAGATTTCAGCGAAGCAGAATGAGACGCAGAGCTTTCTGGACAAGATAGAGAGTTGTTCGCGGGAGATGGATGGTCATTTCATAGACATCAAGGAAAAGGTATCCGTCACATTCCAGACAAAGTCACAAGACCAAAAGGAGCGAAACACTGTACAAGTAGCCAAAGTAAACGCAGAGGCAGAAGAGCTCATAAGACAGATCAATGAAAAGCGTCGAATGGAGCTTGCAGAAATTAATGAACAATACGATAACGAGCATGAAACACTAGTGAAAGACCGATACAGAGTTCTTGCAGAGTTGAAGGTTATCGTAGACATTGTTTGTCGAATGACTGCAGAAGCTAAAGCATCGGCAGAGACCACCGGTGAGGAGTTAGAGAGCACAGCTGCAGTCGCAAAATCCATCATGGTCGATTGCGACGGGAAAACCTTCCACAAGAAGGTCGCCAAGTATCACGAGATGGGTATGGACAAGTTACCATGTTTAGATCATGATCATCTGGATAAGCTATCAACGGTGGCAAAGAAGATACGTTTCAAGAGGGTGGATGATGAACAAAAGATTGGAATCTTGACCGGAAAGAACGCTTCCTTTGAGATGGTCAAGACGGTGAATATTTCTTCAGATATCCAGGAGCCATTTCTTCTAGGGGCGATAGATGAGCAGACAGTAGTCTTTCGGAACGGCAATGGATCGGCACTGTACTCAGTAAACGTAAAGTCCGGGTCCATGGAAACATTGTTGACCGACAAGAAGACTAGAGGCATTTGGGATTTAGCAGTCCTCCCTGACAAGGGTTTTGTTTACAGTGATTACAACGCCGGTTTGCTGCAATTCTGTGACAGAGACGGAAACGATGAAAGGTCTTTAGCTTTACCTAACGATGAATCGCGGTTTGCCTATCTAACTGTAGACAGGAAGGGGAAACTTCTCGCTGCTAGCCACAACAGTGGCGAGATACATGTGAGCGACCCTGAGACAGGGTCACATCTTCGCACGATCAATGATATAGAATGCAAACCAATGATGGGTATCGGGACACTTGCAAATGGGGATATCATCATTCGCTCTGGAAACTCGGATATTTGCAGAATCTTTCGAGCGACTGGAGAAGTCAAGATGAAGTTTCCACTCGCGGACTGGAGCAGACGACTTAATTTTCATGTCGGTGCAGATGACATGATCTACGTTACATATCGTACGGGATTGAACCAAGATTACATTGGCTTTGTAAGTCTCCTCTCCCCTAACGGTGATATGCGGAGAGAAAAGGTCATCGAGTTTCCAACGTCGTATCTCTATCGCTATCATCCAAGATGCGTCGTTCCTGTTCCCGGTACTGTCATCATCCTAAATGGAAATGCCCTTCTTGTTTATAAGGAAATACCTGGAGTCTATGATCTTCTTAATTGATCAGAAAGTGCCCTTGCAGGAGAGACAGTCCAGGATTCATGCAGGGGGAGGGGCCAAAAAGTTAAAGATAAAGATAAGTTATGATCATGCGATTGCATTGTGAAAGAAACGTTGTGGAATCGATCAGAAAATGTTGATCTTTTAGCATATAAGTATTGGTGTGTACTGCAAGGTTCTGGGGCATCAAAATGATAAGAAATTTGGCCCAGTCTTCGTAAAGTTACAAGCACTGTACACAGAAAGATGTTTATGTGACTACGCAAGCGTGCACGACACATGCGTTTATCTCTCACATACCAATAGATAAACTAATTTACAAATATATCAATTAGTAGGCGGTTTCCCGGCAAATTTTTTATCATCATGTATTAGTCAAAACATATTCTTTTACATGATTGGTAATACGAGCTTCCATTCCATTTTTTGAAATTGGGGCGTTTCTAATACCTTTAAGGAAAAAGAATAGGTTTTTAACGTTATCACTTTGGGTATATCATTAGTGCCAGTGCACAAGCAGATGGCACATTTCATTTTAAAACTTAAGGTGTGGTGATGTTATTTCAGATAAATTTGCGACCAAGACCCCTCTTTCTTTCTTCACCACCACCTTCAGATTTTTTTTCTGACCCCAAGATCATGTATGCACTTTGATCCTGGAGTTATGGCGAAGTTGCAAAATAATTAAACCCACCTCCAATAGTACGATATTTGAGTGACGAAACTTTCCAATCAATGGTTAGGCACTACTCTCCATTATTGCACAAGTCCTCAAGCGTTATGACAAATATTCGAGTTAAAAAGTTCATTATTTACTTTTTAAAAGTTGTATATTTGTAATAGATTTGAATATACATGTACTATTTACAAGATTAGATGTCATGTCACGACTAACTGAAAACAATTTGTCAAAACAAAAGTTATTTCTTTAACTGACGTGATAGTATCAATGAAAGTAACTGAATCATTATTACACAGCAATGTATATATTCCATCGCTAAGGGAACCATGACTACAATTTTGCTACATCATGTAGCTAATAATCCTATACATTTTGTAACAAAAGTGAAGAGACTATTTTGTTTGCGCTTTTGTTCAATTGACCTGGTCAAATTTGAGCTGTGGCTATCCCGCGATGATATAAAGTTGAAACTTGCGAACCTTATTAGAAACGTTACTGGCTTCTATTGTATTACGGTAGTAATAAGAAAAGAAAACAAATCAGTTAATACCTTAAGCTATTTACCAAGTTTGAAAATATCATGTCAGTGATAATTTTGTTATTATATGCCGGCCTGGATGATTTTAAATGTGTAGCTCAAACAAATCTAAAAAATTTTTTTAAAAAAACATGAAAAGGTGATTAGAGGTGGCTTGGTCGAGTGGTTTATTCACTTGACTGGAAATGCAAAGGTCATGGGTTCGAGCCTCGGCTTGGTACATATGTCATTGAGCAAGGCATTTTATCTATATTACTCCTCTCCACTCAGATGCTTATTGGGTACCTGATAGGGTGCGAGAGTCAGTGTGATTGGACGAGTATGTGCGCGGACGCAAAAGTCGAATAAATATAATGCTCCCCAGGGAGTGGGGAATGTGCACTGTACTATGCGGAATAGTAACTGTCCAGTACAGTGACCGGAGTAATGACAGTCTATCGGTTGTATCTGGAAAAGCGCTTTAAAAGAAACAGCTATTAATATTCTCTTTTGTTTCAAACAAATTTATAACATTTTTATAGTAATATAGTACCTATTTCTTTTGTATATGTTCAATCATGACCAAGGTACAAAATTATAGAATCCTGCCTGTATGTGTGTTTTTGTATACTAAATCGTTTATGTATGATATTATAAAAATATGATAAAGGACCATGTTGGAGGGTTAAAATATAACTTAAAATGCATATCTGCTTGTATAATGTAGAACGTCATGTTGCCAATTGAATATTTATTATAAGTACAGAAGACTCAGAGAACGAGGTAAATTAGCTGGTGATGGTACTGTACATACATGTTGATACATTTCATCATATCAGAAAAAAAAACAAGCACTGGATATTTGTAACTGGTCTGGCTATAAGCTTGAGTTGAGCTGCAAGTTGTAGTCTAAATTTCTAAGTTTTTTGGGTGGTGGTGGGCGTCGGCCGACTCTATCCTTTGCACGATAAGCCCCAATTGAATTCATACTTCTTCTCTTTTCTTTAAATTGATTTATTCATTTATTATTGTTATATCATATATAAATATTTTTATTGGGGGATGTTGTAACGTTGGACACATATGCATCTGACATCACAATAGATAAGTATTTGCCAACTGATGAATGCAAAAGTGGATCCAGGAGCGCGTTTTAAATAAGTAAGAATAGACAATATGGGAAGGAAAATTCCTTTAAATTGTACACGGGTATTCCCTTCAACCCCTTCCCCCTCCCCCACCCCCTCCGCGCCCACAACTGATGTGGACGCTAGAGGGACAAGTGAACATAAAATTTTCTGGGAACTTTTAGTGGACTTTCTTTTTCCAATTATTTTGCACCTCCCGTCTGACAATATCCTGGATCCGCTCGTAGATGCTGTACTTTCGATGGTTCTTCTTAAAATCTGCCATTCTGATTAAGATTTGATAGAATGTCGAGTACTAAATGTTGTGTGGGCGTCGGTCCTTGCAGACTTTAATATTACTACCACGAAGCAAACACCTGTGAGGTTTACAAGTGTTGAAAGCAAGAATATGTGCGCGAGTGGGTGTGTGTGCGAGTGGGTGGGTGTGTGTGTGTGCGCGCGTGTGTGCGATGACGTGTTTGTGACAAGTAATTTAAGATATTTGGAGGGTTATATTAATCCAATTATTTTTAATAATCAGAATATATGTATAAATGGAAAAAGTATATTTGATAGATACTTGTTTGAAAGAGGGATTGTTCAACTGAATCATTTGGTTGAGAAAGGTCATGTTAAGTCTGTTAAATATTTTATGAACCTCGGTATGAAAGGTAATAATTTGCTTATGATTATTGATATTTATGATGCGATACCCAGGTTATGGAAGGATGATTCAGGGTTAATAGAATTCCTCGAGGTTGATTTGATAAGCTTTAATACTTATTTCCATATTTCTAGTAAAAAAATACAGTTTGTGGATGTGGGTTCAAGAACAATCTATGATTATTTTATCAAAGCACTGCAACAAACGTATGATTTGCAGGTAAGGGATGGGCAAAATGATTATGATTTTATAGATAAAGAATTAAAAGAAATATTTGTTAGACCAAGAATTACTATACTCATTAGAAAACAACGTGAATTTCAATTTAAATTATTGCATGGAGCCATATACACTAATGAGCATCTTCAATCTATTAGATTTGGTTTTGTTGGTGATAATTTATGTTCGTTTTGTAAGCAGGAAATAGAAACATTTATTTTTATCTTGTGGGAACGTTCAAAGGATATGGCAGGCTTTAATACAACTTTTTGAGTTAGATGAAATTAAAGATTTAGAATGGCGAGATATATTTGTTGGGTTGGTAGGTAGTTCATATAGAATAAAAATGTGTAATACCATCATTTTCATGGTGAAGTATGTAATATTTATGTCAAGATCGGGGGGGGGGGGCGAGTACTAACTTTAGAAAAGATGAAAAAAAGCATTTTTAAGTATAGGGATGAGGAAAAGAAAATAGCAATTAAAATGGGAAAGCTAGGATCACATTTCTTAAAGTGGGAGCAGCTTAAGATTAATTAAGATTTGCTTTCTTCTCCACCGTGAGCCTGTTAAAAGCGTAACTCGATTTTGCGGCCTGGATAACTTATTTAGTATATTTTTCTTGAGTTGAGAATGTTGGCAGACATCCACTGAGTGAGTACTGTGTGTGTGTGGGGGGGGGGGGGTGGGTGGGTGGGTGGGTGAGTATGTGTGTGGGTGGGTGAGTATGTTTGTGTGATAGAGGGTGAGTATGTTTGTGTGATGGAGGGGGCAGGAAAGGGGCAGGATTGTTTCAGTAAAATTACCTCCAGATTTGTTTAAGTTTTTTTTTTGGTAATATATAAGTAAATAACATTTACAATTGACATATTATGTTTAGGTACTTATACGTTTACTTTGTTGCTAAGTTATATTATACTGCAAATAAGTTTGTGTTTAATTATGTTCATGTCAAAGCATCAATATTGAACACGTTTATTTTATTCAATTGTATGTCATGGTTTGTATTACACATCTGGAGAAATAAAACAAAATTGTTAAAAAAAAATGAAAAAAAGTTTGTGAGTATGTGTATGGGTGGGTGAGTATGTTTGTGTGATAGAGGGTGAGTATGTTTGTGTGATGGAGGGGGCAGGGAGGGGGCAGGATTGTTTCAGTAAAATTACCTCCAGATTTGTTTTTTTTTGTAATATATAAGTAAATAACATTTACAATTGACATATTATGTTTAGGTACTTATACGTTTACTTTGTTGCTAAGTTATATTATACTGCAAATAAGTTTGTGTTTAATTATGTTTATGTCAAAGCATCAATATTGAACACGTTTATTTTATTCAATTGTATGTCATGGTTTGTATTACACATCTGGAGAAATAAAACAAAATTGTTTAAAAAAAAATAAAAAAAAGTTTGTGAGTATGTGTGTGGGTGGGTGAGTATGTTTGTGTGATAGAGGGTGAGTATGTTTGTGTGATGGAGGGGGCAGGGAGGGGGCAGGATTGTTTCAGTAAAATTACCTCCAGATTTTTTGTTGTTGTAATATATAAGTAAATAACATTTACAATTGACATATTATGTTTAGGTACTTATACGTTTACTTTGTTGCTAAGTTATATTATACTGCAAATAAGTTTGTGTTTAATTATGTTTATGTAAAAGCATCAATATTGAACACGTTTATTGTATTCAATTGTATGTCATGGTTTGTATTACACATCTGGAGAAATAAAACAAAATTGTTAAAAAAAAAAAAGAAGTTTGTGTAGTCCTATATTCCCTGTTCTGCGTGCAGTGCTTTTAATTGTGATTTTTTTTTCAAGCAAGATTAGTCACTTCCGTTTCAATTTTTACGATTCCATAACCTCAGATACTCGAATCCTGGTGTAATACACAATCAAATTTCAATGTCTTTCACAAACCCATGAACCGTACTCAACAGAAGACGTTCCTCTTGTTCAATACATCAAAGCCGGTCACGCCATTTATCTTGATGGTTCTCAGAACGACAACGTTCTCTATATGTCCCATTCTCTTTTTCTATTTGTTTTCTTCCTGTCTTTGTCCATCCATTTGTTTGGACCCTTCGAATCCCGTACCACGGTACCACTCTCTGTGTCGCTGTTCCTCTCTCCTTCTCTCCAAGTCTTCCTTGATAACACGATTGACGACGCAGAGGGAGACTATGACTATTTCATTTCATTTTGAATTTTGATCACGATGTCCTGTTATGGTTTGATTCGTTTTTCATGTTCAATATACAAGATCGTGAAGGTACAAGCATTTACTGAATAAAACTGCAGTAAAAATCGCGGTACATTTCGCATCCACAGGGGTATCCAAAAATATCGAAATTGTGAAGAATCACTATCCACCCAATTTTCAAAATTTCCCAAAACTGTATCACCTTTAATGCTAGGTCTGGTGTCGGTCTGGTCCACTGGTGTGACTGCGGTATCAGAGAGCTTAGTTATGAATATAAATTTATAATTTTATGAGAAAAAGAGAGAGGGAATGGAGAAAATAGTAGACAAAAGGAGGATAGAAAGAAGGATAAAAGTAATAAAGAAAATCAATAAAGGTGAATGGAAGGTGAATACCGAAAGGTTAAAGGAGTCCTTTTGTTGAGTATCATAGCTTGCAGGCGCGCTGTTCTATAGAATAATGCATTTGGGTGAGCTTGGTGGTGGTTGTGGGGGGGGGGGGCGTACGTGGGGGTAATTATTAAAGTATCATGCTAGAAGAGGGTGCATATATCAAAAAAAAAAATGAATTGACAAAGAGTTCATGAACCTATATCTGCAGTGAAAATTAATTGAAAATTGTACTTATTTTTACCCTTAAAATTAATGAACGGTTATAACATATTGGTGATTCAACGCATATTATTCTTTCATTTCCATCATAAATGTATAAAGATATTTTCTGTAAAATTGTGAAATAGTCTTGGGTCCAAAATAAAGAATCGCCTTGCTTATTTAGTTTTTTTTTTAAAGATATATAAATCTAATCTTATTAAATCATAGGCCTACATCCTCTGAGTCTGTAAAGCGCTACGTTTGCCTTGTTTTTTCCTCTTTCCTCCTGTTGTACCACTTATCAAGTGGCACTTAATGTATATTTAATTACTCATATAGTTTAGAGACAAGCCTTTGACAGGCCTTTGGCCTTTGTTTGTCCCCTCACATTTTGATATTTCTGTTCATTTCTGTTATTTGTTGGAATTGTCCTTATGGAACAATCACTGTGTTACCACAAAGCCAAACACAGTGTGGTACCACAGTGTGCTAACACATGTGGACCACATGTGATTTTAGGACGTGTGGTAACGCTGTGGTGTACTATGTGGAACGTACCACAATGTGGTAGACTATGTGGTTGATACCACATTGTGTTATGGCACAGCGTTACCACATAAAACTGTGGTATGCACCAAATAGAACCCACAGCGTTAACACACGTCCCAAAATCACATGTGGCCCGCATGTGGTAGCACGCTCTGGGACCAACCACATAATCACCACATAGTCTACCACATAGTCTAACACACTGTGGCACATACCGCATTGTCTGGTACACTGTGGCATCCACCTCATAGTATACCACACCCTCCAATGAAACAATTAATTAGTAACTAACGCTTAAGAAGCAATTATACTAATTAATCTTGCCTAGGGCAACAAGTAACACAGTCTGGTTTACCCGGTTCATCTGTAATTTCTAATGTAATGGCATTGGTTATATGTTTCGTGTCACATGATTTCCATATAATTTTATTTTATTGAATATATTTTAGTTCATAGTTAGATTTCCCTAACTCATGTTTAATTAAATGTAATTTTAAAAAAAGTAGTGAAACGTCCTAATAATTGACAGTTTTTAGTTTGTAGTATTTTCGAAATAAATATATAACTCAATCATCAGTAATTAAGAAATATGCTTTTAAATTCAGATTAATTGTATAAAAGCATAGATCTGCACGCACCCCATATTAATTATGCAAATTAAGTGGTGTCAACTGATTAAACTAAACCCCCTACGGACCAGTTTTCAACTGGTTCAACTGGAAATAAGCCCACAGACCAGTTATCAACTGGTGCAACTGGAAATATGCCCACAGACCAGTTTTCAACTGGTGCAACTAGAAATAAGCCCACAGACCAGTTTTCAACTGGTGCAACTGGAAATATGCCCACAGACCAGTTTTCAACTGGTGCAACTGGAAATATGCAACTAGACCAGTTTTCAACTGGTGTAACTGGTCATGAAGGACTGGTTCCCGTTAAATGAAATGCAGTCGACCAAATATCCGCTTGATATGCATTATATGGACCAGTTAGAATCAACTGGAACCAGTTGCCGTCAACTGGGAACCATTTTAATTTATAACTGGAACCAGTTGGAAATTTGAACTGGTGGTAACTGGTTTTTCCTTCTGGGCTGCCGCCATACGGCGACATGTACAGGTATAGACTATATGAGACTCTGTGGTAAGTGTGTGATTAAGTAATTTAGGAAGATCGCTCTGTAGAAATTACCCTGTGAATAAACAATTTTCACATATTTTAAAATGCTGGGAGAAACCAAACTATGACAAAAATATGAACAGTATTTACTCTTATGACACACTTTTGTAAACATGTGGCACTGTGTGATAAGTATATACAAATATGTGAATATTACGTTATGGTTAAACCACATGATCTAAAAATCTCACACTGACAGTAAACTGTGAACACAGAGTTTACACATAGTGATACATACCATAATTGTGGTAAATATGTGTCACAATGTGTTAAATATGTACGACTATGTGGTAAACCACATGATCTAAACCCCACACTGTGACAATACTGGGATCGCAGATTTTACACATAGTTCGATACATACCCGGCACACTGTGGAAAATATGTGTCACTCTGTGTTAAATACCATGTGAGTCATAAACAAGTTTACACCTAGAAAATGGACTTGCGCCAAAGTGACGCCTACAGCATGTATTATGTTGGGATTAGCGGAGTGAGAGAATGAATTGAATGTATCAAATGAAATGCATTGCATATGCTTTTTGCAGAAACAAAGTCACACACTCACACACACACACGCGCGCACAAATGTTTGTCGATATTTGATATTCGATATTAATATGTGGGGCATGATTTTGGTAGAAATGTTATGTGGATCTGCAAAAACCGATTTAATACCCAAAACACAATATTTTTATTTAAACATCACATAAGCCACTTTGGCGCAAGTCGATTTTTGCACTCTCGCAAACAATGCCTCCTGTTCATCCAGGCGTGAACACATACCACACAAAATGATACCAAATGATTTGGGATAAAACACTCCTTTATAAGATATATAATAATTAACTGTTCATAGATGATTTTTTAAATAATTAGCAATTTTCTAGGTGTAAACCTTTTTTTTGGACTCATGCTGTATGTAAGACTGTGTGGTAAATCACACGATCTGAACCCCACACTGTGACAATACTGTGAACACAGAGTTTACACATAGTTCAGTACATATCACACTGTGGTTAACATGTGTTACTCT
Source organism: Strongylocentrotus purpuratus (assembly GCF_000002235.5). Taxonomy (NCBI): domain Eukaryota; kingdom Metazoa; phylum Echinodermata; class Echinoidea; order Camarodonta; family Strongylocentrotidae; genus Strongylocentrotus; species Strongylocentrotus purpuratus. The sequence goes on from NW_022145610.1 coordinate 20,234,795, forward strand.
GTGTTAAATATGTAGGACTATGTGGTAAATCACATGATCTGAACCCCACACTGTGACAATACTGGGAACACAGAGTTAAACATAGTTCAATACATATACCAATGAGGTAAATATGTGGTACTCTGTGTTAAGTATGTCAGTTTATGTGGATATTATGTTGTAAACCTCATGGTCTGAAACTCCACACTGTGATAAAAATGTGAACACATAATGTCCACACAGTGTACACATATAGTTGACTTTGTAAACATAGTCTGGCAACACTGTATTAGAGTGACTTTGTATTGTGTATGTTTGTTATTGTTTCTTTTTCATCAAATGTGAAAATAAAATAAATTGAATTGAATAGAATTGAATACATATCACACACATTTGGGCACCTTTGGCATTCTTATTCTTTGTTTATGTATGCAATTGATTGCTCGACATTTCATGCAAAAACACTCAAGGTCCTCGATCAAAGTCTATATTGAAATAGATCTACGTATACCCTGTGCCAAACTCATTCTACAGTCAAACAGTAAAAACATGGGACTGATTTGAGGACAGAATTGCCCAAATTCCTGGGCATCCTGGAACCTGGTATTTCAATTTAGTGCAAAAATGAGGCAAAGAGTTTAATTTAATTATTACATAAATGATGTATATTTACGAAACATAGTATGCTAGAGATACAAGTTAATAGGTTCGATGTGGATCTTCGTGCAGCAAGTGTAGATTACATGACAGTACATTGTAGGCCTACGCTTCAATTCTTATATGTGCATAACATATTTGAAGATGATGATAAATGTATACAAAATGGTCATATATAAAAGGTAGATTTGTAATAATTGGTTGGAAATCAGGATTTAAATGAATATAGAAGATTCAGGTTTTGTTTAATGAAGAGTGAAGTTGTATGGATGTCAACGTAAATGACAATAGGGACTTTTAGATTTGCGTCGACTGATACGTGTGACGTCCATTCAAGGCAGTGCATTAAAAGGACGTCGATCGTAGCGATCCCCATTGTCTTCGTGCGAATCTAAAAGTCCCTATTGTGCCACTATGTAGGTCAGCACCAGGTCAAACTGCATGTATAGTTTAAGCACACTCAGTCACTTTTTAGATATAAAGTATAGTGTTGATAGCGAAAGATATGTTGATTTATGTCAAGCAGTTAGATATTTCATTTATCTAGATGTTTATGACAAGAAATGTAATTTAGCTCTCTGAGTCTGCATGGGTTTCTAGAAAAATGTCAGAACGTCTCAACATATCAAATATTACTGCCTTGAAAGGATACTTATTGTTGCTTAATACTTATTTAATATACACTAAAAACAGAAATAGTTTAGCAGTAGCTAATGTTTGGATAGATTATAACTGATGTTATTAACCACAGATATTCATGATGCTTAATTTCATTTGTGTCTTTCTTATTGATACAGTTTTCACAGAGTAAAATGAACGAAACAACTAATGCGAGAATAATTAATGTCCAACAACGCTCCCGTAGAAACATTTGTCTAATGTTTATTTTCTCCGGGCTCCAATTCAGTTACACTATCAGTTTTATCAAAGTACAACGTTTGGTAGCCGGACGTAATCATTTGGGATAGCGGAAGCAAGTCCAAAGTTCAATCTACAAACCACACAAAGGAGGCGTTTTACATAAAATGCACTGACCCGTCTATGCTATTATGATTCATGTACGTATAGGATTACTGACATACAGTCATTACGTCGAGGGGTGATGAGGCCATCATACAAAAAATTCATATTTCGGAGCGTTGTAATACACCATATACACGCTGATCATCGAACATAGTACTATTGAGTATGGCTCGGCCGAGTTCTGCATGATTTTATTTCACACCAATCTGTCTTCGATCTACCTGTGAGTTGCCATCTAAGCAGCGCTTCGATTCGTTTTTAGAAAAGGAGATTATTCAGTCCGTAATACACGATGGCAAGCCTCTTCGACGCACTGGGATTCAAGTGCGAGGAATGCGGCAATGATGGTGATGACGAAACACAAGGGTACAAAGTTGTTGAACAACGCCATTTATGTCCAACATGTGCCCGTAATCTGGCCAGCGCCATTCTGGCTGATATGTCTCATGGAGCTATAAAATGGCCGTGTCCACAACACGAGAGCAAAGAAGTAGAACTGCTCTGCTGCAAATGCAAAGTAGCAGTGTGCCACACATGTGCCTTGACGACTCACCATGGGCATCAGATGCAAGACATTGAGAAGTTCTTCGCTGAGAAGAGAGAAATCGTGAAAAAAGATGTGGAAGAGATTTCAGCGAAGCAGAATGAGACGCAGAGCTTTCTGGACAAGATAGAGAGTTGTTCGCGGGAGATGGATGGTCATTTCATAGACATCAAGGAAAAGGTATCCGTCACATTCCAGACAAAGTCACAAGACCAAAAGGAGCGAAACACTGTACAAGTAGCCAAAGTAAACGCAGAGGCAGAAGAGCTCATAAGACAGATCAATGAAAAGCGTCGAATGGAGCTTGCAGAAATTAATGAACAATACGATAACGAGCATGAAACACTAGTGAAAGACCGAGACAGAGTTCTTGCAGAGTTGAAGGTTATCGTAGACATTGTTTATCGAATGACTTCAGAAGCTAAAGCATCGGCAGAGACCACCGGTGAGGAGTTAGAGAGCACAGCTGCAGTCGCAAAATCCATCATGGTCGATTGCGACGGGAAAACCTTCCACAAGAAGGTCGCCAAGTATCACGAGTTGGGTATGGACAAGTTACCATGTTTAGAACACGATCATCTGGATAAGCTATCAACAGTGGCAAAGAAGATACGTTTCAAGAGGGTGGATGATGAACAAAAGATTGGAATCTTGACCGGAAAGAACGCTTCCTTTGAGATGGTCAAGACGGTGAATATTTCTTCAGATATCCAGGAGCCATTTCTTCTAGGGGCGATAGATGAGCAGACAGTAGTCTTTCGGAACGGCAATGGATCGGCACTGTACTCAGTAAACGTAGAGTCCGGGTCCATGGAAACATTGTTGACCGACAAGAAGACTAGAGGCATTTGGGATTTAGCAGTCCTCCCTGACAAGGGCTTTGTTTACAGTGATTACAATGCCGGTTTGCTGCAGATCTGTGACAGAGAGGGAAACGATGAAAGGTCTTTAGCCTTACCTAACGATGAATCGCGGTTTGCCTTTCTAACTGTAGACAGGAAGAGTAAACTTCTCGCTGCTAGTCACAACAGTGGCGAGATACATGTGATCGACCCTAAGAAAGGGTCACATCTTCGCACGATCAATGATATAGAATGCAAACCAATGATGGGTATCGGGACACTTGCAAATGGGGATATCATCATTCGCTCTGGAAACTCGGATATTTGCAGAATCTTTCGAGCGACTGGAGAAGTCAAGATGAAGTTTCCACTGGCGGACTGGAGCAGACGACTTAATTTTCATGTCGGTGCAGATGACATGATCTACGTTACATATCGTACGGGATTGAACCAAGATTACATTGGCTTTGTAAGTGTCCTCTCCCCTAACGGTGATATGCGGAGAGAAAAGGTTATCGAGTTTCCAACGTCGTATCTCTATCGCTATCATCCAAGATGCGTCGTTCCTGTTCCCGGTACTGTCATCATCCTAAATGGGAATGCCCTTCTCGTTTATAAGGAAATACCTGGAGTCTATGATCTTCTTAATTAATCAGACAGTGCCCTTGCAGGAGGGACGATCCAGGATTCATGCAGGGGGAGGGGCCAAAAAGTTAAAGATAAAGACAAGTTATGATCATGCGATTGCATTGTGAAAGAAACGTTGTGGAATCGATCAGAAAAGGTTGATCTTTTAGCATATAAGTATTGGTGTGTACTGCAAGGTTCTGGAATCATCAAAATGATAAGAAATTTGGCCCAGTCTTCGTAAAGTTACAAGCACTGTACACAGAAATATGTATATGTGACTACGCAAACGTGCACGACACATGCGTTTATCTCTCACACACCAATAGATAAACTAATTTACCAAATATATCAATTAGTAGGCGGTTTCCCGGCAAATTTGTTATCATCATGTATTAGTCAAAACATATTCTTTTACATGATTGGTAATAAGAGCTTCCATTCCATTTTTTGAAATTGGGGCGTTTCCAATACTGGTCTTTACCTTTAAGGAAAAAGAGTAGGTTTCTAACATTATCACTTTGGGTATATCATTAGTGCCAGTGCACAAGAAGATGGCACATTTCATTTTAAAACTTAAGGTGTGGTGATGTTATTTCAGATAAATTTGCGACCAAGACCCCTCTTTCTTTCTCCACCACCACCTTCAGATGTTATTTCTGACCCCAAGATCATGCAGGCATGTTGATCCTGGAGTTATGGGGAAGTTGCATAATAATTAACACACCTCCAGTAGTACGATATTTGAGTGCAGAAATGTTTCCAATCAATGGTTAGGCACTACTCTCCATTATTGCACAAGTCCTCAAGCGTTATGACTGATATTCGAGTAAAAAAGTTCATTATTTACTTTTAAAAAGTTGTATATTTGTAATAGATTTGAATATACATGTACTATATACAAGCCAGGTTAGATGTCACGAGTAACTGAAATTAATTTGTCAAAACTATTTTTTGTTAACAGACGTGATAGTATTAATGAAAGTAACTGAATCATTATTACACAGCAATGTATATATTCCATTGCTAAGGGAACCATGACAAAAAATTTGCTACGTCATGTAGCTAATAATCATATACATTTTGTAACAAAAGTAAAGAGACTATTTTGTTTGCGCTTTTGTTCAATTGGCCTGGTCAAATTTGAGCTGTGGCTATCCCGCGATAATATAAAGTTAAAACTTGCGAACCTGAGTTGAGCTGCAAGTTGTAGTCTATAATTTCTGACAGTTTTTTTTTTGGGTGGTGGGCGTAGGCCGACTCTATCCTTTGCACGATAAGCCCTATTTGAATTCATACTTCTTCTTTTTTAAATTATTTATTTATTTATTATTGTTGAAACTTGCGAACCTTGTTAGAAACGTTACTGCCTTCTATTGTTTTACGGTAGTAATAAGAAAAGAAAACAAATCAGTTATTTAATAAGCTGTTTACCAATGTTAGAAAATGTCATGTCAGTGATAATTTTGTTATTATATGCCTGGACGATTTTAAATGTATAGCTCAAACAAATCTATAAAAATGAAAAAAATGAAACGATGTTTAGAGATGGCACGGTCGAGTGGTTTATTTACTTGACTGGAAATGCAAAGATCATGGGTTCGAGCCTCGGCTTGGTACATATGTCACTGAGCAAGGCATTTTATCTTTATTGCTCCTCTCCACTCAGGTGCTAATTGGGTACCCAGTAGGATGCGAAAGTCAGTGTGATTGGAAAAAAGTCAACTCGCTGGAATGCTCCCCAGAGAGTGGGCAATGTGCACTGTAATCTGCGGAATAGTAACTGTCCAGTTCAGTGACCGGAATAATGATAGTCTGTCGGTTGTATCTGGTAAAGCGCTTTAACAGAAACAGCTTTTATTGTTATTCCGTTTTGTTTCAAACAAATTTATAACATTTTTATTGTAAGATAGTTCCTATTTCTTTTGTATATGTTCAATCATGACCAAGATACAAAAATATAGAATCCTGCCTGTATGTGTGTTTTTCGTTTACTATGTAGTTTATGTATGATATTCATACAACAATATGATAAAGGACCATGTTGGAGGGTTAAAATATATTTTTAAATTATGTTAGCGTAGTGGTTCGCGGCCTGCATATCTGCTTATATATAACGTAGATCATCATGTTGCCAATTGAATATTTATTATAAGTACAGAACAATCAGAGATAGATTTGTATTAGCTGATGATAGCACAAACATCTTGATACATTTCATCATATCAGAAAAACAACGAGCACTGGATGTTTGTAACTGGTCTGGCTAAGCTTGAGTTGAGCTGCAAGTTGTAGTCTAGAATTTTTAACAGTTTTTTGGGGTTGGTGGGCGTAGGCCAACTCTATCCTTTGCACGAAAAGCCCCATTTGAATTCATACTTCTTCACTGTTTAATTTATTTATTCATGTATTTTTTTAATATTATATATAAATATTTTCATTGGGGGGGGGGGGGGGTGTTGTAACGTTGGACACATATGCATCTGACATCACAAGAGATAAGTATTTGCCAATTGATGAATGCAAAAGTGGATCCAGGAGCGCGTTTTAGATAAGTAAGAATAGACCATATGGGCAGAAAATGTCCTTTAAAGTGTACACAGGTATTCCCTTCAACCCCCCCCCCCCTCCTCCCCCCATCCGCGCCCACCAATGATCGATTTATGTGGAGGCTGAATGGACAATTCAACTGACAACTTTCTGGGAAATGTGGACTTTATTTTGTCAATTATTTTGCACCACCCGTCTGACAATATCCTGGATCCGCTCGTAGATGCTGTACTTTCGATGGTTCTGCTCAAAATCTGCCATTCTGATTAAGATTTAATAGAATGTCGAGTACTAAATGTTGTGTGGGCGTCGATTCTTGCAGACTATAATATTACTACCACGAAGCAAACACCTGAGAGGTTTACAAGCGTTGATCAAAGAAATCAAGAATACGTGTGTGCGAGTGGGTGTGTTGTATGTGTGTGTATGCGCGCGTGTGGGCGATGACGTGTTTGTGTAGTCCTATATTCCCTGACATTCTGCGTGCAGTGATTTTAATTGTGATTTTTTTTTCAAGCAAGATTAGTCACTACCGTTTCAATTTTTACGATTCCATAACCTCATTATACTCGAATCCTGATGTAATACACAATCAAAATTCAATGTCTTTCACAATTTTAATCCATGAACCGTACTCAACAGAAGACGTTCCTCTTGATCAATATATCAAAGTCACGCCATTTATTTTGATGGTTCTCAGAACGACAACGTTCTCTATATTTCCCATTCTCTTTTTCTATTTGTTTTCTTCCTGTCTTTGTCCATCCATTTGTTTGGACCCTTCGAATCCCGTACCATGGTATTCTCTGTGTCGCTGTTCCTCTCTCCTTCTCTCCAACTCTTCCATATTTGAATGGAATAAGCTAGATAATTCGTTGAGAACGGCTTCCTCTGTCAATTCATTTAAGAGATTGTTTAAACAAAGTTGTAATTTGTGAATGGCTCAGCCGAACATACACTACGTGCATGTTCTGTAATATTAACATGACTTATTCACATAATTGCGACTTAATCAATATTTTCCTATTGACATTATTGTTTACTAGGTCAATGATATATGTTTATTTTGCAAATGAGTATTATTTTTTTAACTGCTTGTATAAAAGTTATAAACGATGTAAATATGTTAATGTTTATGCAGGGCCCCATGGAAGACCACTACTTGTAGGTGAATGGGCTGCCCTGTCAAAAGATTAGAAATAAATTATTAAAAAAAAGAATTGACGACGCAGAGGGAGACTATGACTATTTCATTTCATTTTGAATTTTGATCACGATGTCCTGTTATGGTTTGATTTGTTTACCATGATCAATATACAAGATCTTACATGTACA